>NW_009649449.1:4791726-4857382 GCF_000708025.1 Charadrius vociferus | reverse complement strand
GGAACCTCTGCTGTTCACAGCATGTTTTAAAGAAAATGAGAAGCTGCAATGGCGTACTTTAAAAGTGTCATAACAGAATTCTGTTTCCCCTCTGTAAAATGGGGATGGCAGCACACTGCTACCTCACAGAGGCAATGCTACACCAATAAATTATGTATGCTGAAGTTTATACTAACATCAAAAGCATCCGCTCACTGAATAAGCGGTGCAAAAATGAAGTAGAATCAGGCTGAAGGTGATTTACCCATCCTGCTGATATTTTCAAGTTTTCTTTTCTCCAGATACAAATTTTAATATTTTGAACGCTTTACATTCTATTAAAATGACTGAGACAACCCAGAATAAGACCATGAAAAAGTCATGGGAGAAAAAGGTATGAGTCTCTGGTGTGAGTCAGATATCATGGGCGGGGTGTTTGCTTCTCCCTCTCACAATCAGTTTGATCCTGATGACTAGGAACATCCCTCAGGAAAGGCTTTATCAAAATTTCTAGTTACCTTCAGGGTAAAGGCTTTGAGAAAGTCTAAAGTTCCACAGAGTTTCAGCAGAGGAGTCCTAAAGCAATTCATTTTTCATCCTACATTTAAACACAAGCATAACTTTACACACTTAATTACCCAGTGATGCGTATCAAATGTGGGTTTGTTGTCATTTCCTTTTCTTAAAAATATGTTTTATCCGACTTAATATGGAATTTAAGACACAGGATCAGTTATTAATATGTTCTTTCAATTTTTGGAAGATATGAATATCTTCTTTGGCTGAACAGCATAATAGTCCATTTATCAGTGAGGAAAGTCTCCAGAGGAATGAGATTTTTATTTCAAATACACTTTCGCAGTTATTGGAAAAGATTCAGCATTTTTCTTGGAGAAATATGTCATTAAAGTAGAAAGATGAGGCAAATGCTTGTATGCAACATAGGCTTTTCTCTGATAGCAGACTGGTGCCCGTCTGGACAGATCCCTGAAGACATAAGCAATCCCAATTAAATCATGAGCATAGAGCTCTGCCTACATAGAGCTGATGTCTAGATCAAGACCTTGGAATGTCAGCTTCGAAATTTCCCTGGCAATTGCATCACACAGCCTACTGATATGAAAAAGCAGAGGCAGCCATCTCCCCCCTCTTTCTATTTTAGTGACTTATACCTCTAAGGGGGGGGGGGAAGGAAAAATTCCAACTTAAAAAACGCCTAAATGCTGCATTCAGTATAGGAAAGTGTGAAAGGAGTGAATTTGAGATGTACTGTCAATGAGCTAAGGGTTAGCTGATTAAATTCAGTCTGATAATATTCTATAATATTTCAGTTAATTCTGTGGCATGAAATACAATACATATTTGATCTCTCTCACACAAACTCATAGTGAAGTAATAAATATTTCCCTATAGAATAATCTTCCTGTAAGCAGAGATTTACTGCAACCCAATTTGCAATTTAGTCATTTCAGAGCATTAAAAACTAATCAGACTCTCACTAGAACTTAGATCACTGGAAGAGGGTTCCACAGTACAGTTACACTCCCAAACAGTATCCACAGTAAGAAAATTGTAAAAGATTTTTTTCATTCACTAAGTTGGGGGGTGGGTGGGGTGGGCTGATTTTTGTTCTCTTTCTAGCCATCTAGAAAACAGGAAAAAAATAAGTTTATTAAAAGGAAAAGAATAAACAATAGTGGCCCTTTAGAGACTGGGTGGTTATGTTTAGAACTAACATTTCCAAAATAAAATTGTCAGGAACTAAACACAATCAAGCCTGGGTGAAACAAAACTTTTGCAAGTGAAACAATGAAAACTATACTGGGTACAGCAGAAGTCCCCTACCTTGTAAAGGTTAGTTCTCTTTTCTCACTCTCACAAATCCAGAAAAAAAAGAGATGTATTTGCTGCACTGAGAAGTGTTAAATAACACCTTCCCAATAAGCCAAAATTATGCGTAGCAAAGAGGAGAAAAATAGTCAAGAAAAACTGTGTAAAAAAAATTTGGGGAAGGTGGGCTTCTGGCAAGTACAAACACAACCGTTAATGGATTTTTTAATAACTCTGTGCCACACAGTAATAGGGAACCACCTGCCAAAAGCACAGCAAGGTCAAGCAAGTGTCACACACATGTTACAGCCAAAGAAATTCTGTGATTGTCTACTCTGACCTTCCACAGCAACCACCACAGAAATAGTCTCACACAGTAGCACGCTAGGTTTCTAGTCTTGCTTTTTCTTTGGGTCTGTTTCCTTTCTCTTTACTTCAACATGTTTATTTTGTTGCAAATACCACCTAAAATAAACACAAGCATTTTATGATGCCCACACTGCTCCCCTTCCCCACTAGACCTCTTTGCTCCTGCCCCAACTGCGATTCCACAATTATTTGATGAGGGAGAGTGTCATAACACACTTGGAGTGAATCAAACCCAAAGGCAGGCAGAACAAACAGTACAGTGTGTGCACGCGTGTTTGTGTAAAAATCAATCACTGCGGGTTTCTCTGGCTTTCGGCTGCCAACAGCTGAGCGGAGACGCCGAGAGTGTGCCTGTCTCTGCTCAGGGGGGTCGGCCAGCACCGTTGGGGCCTGCCATCCCCACCCGCAGCTCCTCTGAGCTTGGCCCTGCCGCGAAGAGACTCGCCGGCGCCGTCCACTTTCCCCTGCGGGCTGCCCCGCGGGGGCGGCCAGGTGTGTGGGCAGAGGTAGCCCTGGACCCCAGAGCCAGCATGAACGTGTGGCCTGGCCACCGCCGGGGCAGGTGGCCCAAGGTAGGCCTCAGCCCGGGCTGGGCGGTGGCCCGCAGGCCGGGGTGGGTAGCCCAGCCCGGGGCCTGAGGGCCGGGCGCCGCAGGGCGCAGCTCCCCTCTGGTTTCTCGGGGCAGGTCAGAATATTTAAACAGTTGTATATTCAAAGACCACAATGGAGGGAAGAGAATTACCTAAGGACAGGGTTAGCCTGTTTGATCAATGCATAATCAGATAACTGCTCCAGCTTTTTTACAAGTCTTTAAGCAAAGATCAGCCACTCAAATTCTAATTCCTTTTGCTAATTAAGCAGCCTGTTAATTGCTCTCGGGGTCTCTAATGCCATGTCATTATGCTTTTTAACAGCCTGCTTGACATCAATAGGGCTGCAAGCTCCACACAAACAAAGCGGGCATCTAGCACTTACTGAATTAGGCTAATGCCGGCATTGGAGCCGGGCACTGGCACGTCGCCTCCAGCGGGCGGCATTTCATTATCATTTCATCATCCCTCACGGGGGAGGGGGGGGGCGTAACAAAAAGAGGAAAAAAAAAATCAAGTTACAAATGTTCAACACTTACCAGAGCGGGCAGGAAAAAGTGCCGAAGCTGAGGAGAAAGGCGCCCGGCGCTCCCCGTTTTTTTGGCCCCGGCCCCGGCCCCCGGCCCGGGCGAAGCATAACATGTGGCTCCAGCTGAGGGACTCCAGTTTCCGCACTCCATTAGTCCGGGAGAAATTCCACCGGCGAACCGCTGAGTGAGGGGCCTTGTCTGCCTGTCACAGATTAGTCTCCAGGAGGGTGGTGGCAGGGAGGAGTGCTGCTTGCACCCCAGAGGGGGTTAACCATGACTTTTATTTCAACAGGCACGCACGCAAAGATACGAGGCCGCACGATTTTTCAAGCCTCCCGGGGAGGAAAACCTGCATCTAGCAGTGTGAAACGCACAGGGCCCCTTCCTAGCAGAGGCCGGGAGAGGAAGCGGTGTGTGAGGAATTGTTCCTGGGGTGCCACGGGTGACGGCCAGCCTGGCCACCGGCCCCCCAGACCTGCCACCGGCCCCCGCAACTCGGCCACCGGCCCCCCAGCCCTGCCGGGGCCGCTGGCTGTTGTGCAGGGCACGCCATGGTGGGTGGCTGCTGCCCGCTCGGACCAAGGGCTGGAGGCAGAGGGGGGCCCGTCCTGCGGCGAAGGAGCATTCATGGCGCTGGATCCAGCACCCGTCTCCAGCGCCCCACGTGCAGTGCCCAGGCCAGGGCTCTGAGGTGCGCTGAGCTTCACACTGCTGCAAAACCCTGAAGTTTTTGTAAACTCCCAGCCTCAGCCATCAGGCACCGCAACCCCTGGCCATAGGGGACCTCAATTATACACCTCAACCTCAGCTCGTCTTCTCATGAGCTGCTTTTATCATTATTTTCAAAGTAAAGGGACTACTCCAGTGGAATGCATCCCTTCTTAATGTTACCACCTTATTTTGGCAGCAAAAGGACAGACCTGCGCAGCTCCAGGTGCAGGTACCAGCTAGGGGGATCGCTGCAAAGCGGCTGCTCTATTTAGCGGCAAGAGCAAAGCGTGATCATTAGTTATGAGAGGTCAAGTTAAAACTCTGCTTTACAAGAGCTTCCAGACCCTGAGAACTGCAGTTCGGAATCTCACTCTTCATGTGAGATCACCTAACAATGCACTGATCTTCCCTGTTACTGACTAGCCATCACTCATGTCAACAAACACAAAAGGAAGTAAAGCTAGAAAATAGCCTTGATTTCTCTGCCTCTCAGGAATAACATTTACAGACAGCACAGAGATCTTGGCATGCTTAACATGTTAGTATCTGAATGACCTATACTGTAGCTGAAAAGTCACTGTTATAACGCATGGAAAATATTTTCAGTTATACTAAGAATACATAAATTGTATTATGTTGCTGGACAGGACAAGTTTGGATAAAGTAAAAAACCATGAACGAGTTGCGAGACCAGACTGAGATCTCCACTGAAGCAGAGTCAAAACAAAGTAATTAAACCAAAGTGCGAGTCGTACTGGATACACCCAAACTCAACTGTTCTTATTTTAGTCTTTATTTTGACATCACTTAAAGAAATTCCCAGTAACTCAAGTGAAGAATTCTGCATACAAAGATGTATCAAAAAATCCAGTAGCACAATAAAAATAACTCATATCCTAAAAAGAATGGGTGTGGGTACAAACCATCTCTTAGCAGCATTTCTTTCTTAAGAAAACTGAGGTCCCAATCTTGAAAATGCTTATGTGCATTCCTAATTTTTCAGCCATTTGTAGCCCCATGGATATGATTTGACTCCTCATATGGACAAAGGTAAGCACATTCTTAAACCACAGGTACAGCAACTCAAAGTGCAAAGACTAATGAATACAATGTAAGAAATAAAGGCTCTTTGACAAATTATTAAAGCATATTTTTGTATTTTGCAGCAGAAATAAAAAATGCCTAGGTGCTTTAGCAGTTTACAAAATGTTAGTCAGGCATCTTAAATTATGAGATGAAATAGGTAGCAGACTTTACGAAATGCTGAGTATCAATTAATAGAACAAGAAATACTTATTATTTAAAAACTAAATTAAGGATGACTCCTCTTTTCTCTTGAGGACCAGATGTTTGTTTTCCACTATCAGGCCGTTTACTGGCTCTTGATGCAGAAATTTGGTGTTTGGACAAAATGAATTCCAGGTCTGGGCTGATAACAGTCCCAGTGCTTCAGTTCCCATCAAAAGCATCAGCAGCCCTACTTCACCCTTAGTGCTTTTAGCACGGATTCACACTCTTTTGAGTTGCATTTTATTTTAAAGCAATTGTGTCTCTCAAGCTGTCTTGTATCTTAAATAATGCTTGATAGCATCAAAGAGGTGCATCTTTGTTAGAAACACTGAGCTTCATCCCTGACTGCAAAGTCCAGAGGTTAGGGAGGCGCCCCCAGCACTGTCAGGATAACTGCACAAACAAGTCGGGAGGTGACACTGGGCATCACAGCGCCCGGGGTTTTATGAGGATCTCAGAGCTGAGAGCAGAGTGACAGAAGCCGTCTTTCAGCACAAAAAAACCAACACACGGGTAACTCTCACAGGTAATGAGTGGGCAAGTAAATTGGACTTTGAGATCTAAATTCAGTATTGACTTGGGAGTGACCTGGCTCCCCTCAGTTGCCATCCTCCTCCTCCCTAAGTGAGGATCACTTAACAGAGGAAGCACTGCTGGTTTTGACAAACCGGGTTGCCTTAGTAGGTGCCTGCTCGGGGCTATTCTTTATTTCTGAGCTCCAAGAATAAAAAGAGAGTCTTGGGTACATCTGGCAGGAATTTTTGTTTAAGGTTCCTCATCCAAACCACAGCTGCACCTCAAAATAGCTAAAAATGTGATGGTTAGAGAACCTTGCCTGGTAGAGCATGGGAATTTGAACCTACATCCCTCTCTCATTGCAGATAAATGCTGTGCCAGGCTGGAAAATAAGTTGTTCTCCCTAGTGCCCTCTTTCTGCCGGGGAACTAGTGTTTATTGCACCAGAGGCATCACATCTGCCTACATGGGGTTGCTTTCAGGCAGGTGACAGGCTGAGGGAGATCCAGGTTTAAATTCCACCTCCAGATTAAGCAGACAGAAATCTGAACCTGCACCTTCACCCCGAGCAATTGCCCTATTTTGGAAAGTATTTTGGAAACCAAATGTGCCTGTTTTTTAGTGCAAATGCTGAAAGATCTCAATTTTGTCCTTGGGTAAACTTAAAATCAATTTTGTAAACGTGGTTATTTTTTCAGTAACAAAGTTCTTGTTTGTTAGCACTCTGTGGAGCCAGGCTTCTGTAACCCAGATCTATTCAAGTCCCCCTTCCCCACGTCTTTTTCATTATCTCCTCTTCTGGTCGTCAGTATAATCCGTCTTTCACTCAGCCTCTTCCCCCTCTCTTTTCCTTCATTCCTTACTCTGTCCATTTTCAAACAGCAGTAGCAATATCCTCACTATTACTGACAGTTTCCATCTGGTTGCTATCTCCCTATGCTAGCTGTAGTCTGGGAAACTCTCCATGTTGTCCTCTTCCCCTCACCATTTCCTTTGCGGCTCTGGCAGGAATGGCTAGTGCTCTTCAAACAACTGGCGAAATAATGAGACGGGACGAGCATGGTCGGCCCAGATCGCTGCACTGATCTGTACCCACAGCCTTAAATATTTCTGTTCCAGTGTCACCAGCAGAACTCATTTTAGACTGCTTCCCTTTAAACTTTGCCTTGTTTTATTTGCTTGAATCAATCTCGGCAGTTCAGGCTGTAGCTCGTATCGAATGTACCTAGCTATTAGTTGAGTTAAAAGACCCGTTTCAGCTTCGTTTTCATTTCTTTTTCAAGTAAATTTTGGCATGTCAGAATGAGAGACAGAAAAATTTAGTGTGTGACCTTCTGCATCGTGGAGTTGTCTGAGGAACTGTTATTGCTGATATCGTACAGAATTAACCCTTTGGCAGCTGACTTCATATTTAATTTATAAATGAGAAAAGTAATCAAAATTCACGCATCTGCGATCTCCCAAATACACTGTTGTCCTTAAGTGGAATTAATCTGAGGTCCCTATGTATGCCCATTTAGGTACAGATATTTATGTGCATGCATGTGACAGGTAAAAATGCATACACACACAGAGAATAATTTTATGCATCTCCTATGTCTGCTGCAGGATAGCAATACAATTAAGTCACCGTGACTGAGACAATTATCCATACAGTCAGTAAAATGAGATGTCCACAGTATGCTGAGGAGTTTTTAAACATGTGGGAATAAAGTACAGAAACTCTGTAGAGTCATGCAGCTAATGAGCAATAAATACACACTGGCACACCCTCATCAATTTTAAAGTCTTGGTATGAAAAGAATGTAATTAATTAAGATATGTTGATTTATAAGAGGTGACATAACAAGATGGATAGAGAAGTCTTTTCCTTCCAATCTGTCATGGTTTCTTTCGAGAAGACAGCCCAACACGTGACGATGCCCTCCTTGGACAGTCATAAAGAAATCGGCTTGAGTTTTGTTTTGTTTTTCTCCACTATCATAAGGAATACAAACTTCCTTTTCAACCCTTATTTGCATTTGGCACAGCTATATTTAAAGTGTAACAGTTCTAAAGACATAAAAGGAAAAAAAAGAAAGAGCTGAAAAAAATTCTATTTAGAAAAATCCTTTCCACTTTTTTACTGTATTACGTTTCTGCACATCGTAACATACACCCTGTTTCCCTTTCTCCCCCCGCTTAAGTCAGACGACTTTTTTGTAACTTGGCATACAGACAGTCTGGTATAAGACAGGACTGTAGCATTTGTTGAGTCAAGATGTTTAATTTTTTTCACTCACATAATGATCCTTTTTTCCCTCCAGCCACTTGAGTTTTGTTTATGTTGCTTGAGCCCTAAACTAATACATGAATTCTCTTCACTGCCAAGATGACGACTTCGGCACCAGGCTAGATGAGCCAAAGAGGACTACATTCACTTTTAAGGGTAGAGGTATTTTAAAAGACTTTTTTCCAGTTGTGACAAATTAAATGCATTAAAGGAAACAACTGCTGTTGCAAGAGCTACTGGACTTCAAGGAGGAACCAGGAGAGTTTTATTTTCTTTGCAAGCACTTGACTTTTGCTAGGGGGCACTTTGCTCCTGTGCCAACTCTGGCTTATATTTTATTATTCTTAGAACAAAAGGTTGCAGTAATTAGAATTGGGGAAGTTGTGCTCAAAGAAACCGAGTCGTCGGATAAATTTGATACCATTAAGTGGTTATAAAAGGTGGGATTTTTAAAAAGAAGAATAACTGCTTCAATATATTGGTTTTATCCTGTCAAGAAAAGATGAATGAGAAGTACAGCTACTTTCACTCAGGCTAGACATGTAAACCTTGTACTTAATGACTGATGAGCAAAATTTTTTCTCTTCCAAGTGCAGATGGGCAAATCCCTCGTAATTACAAAACACAAGAAAATCTAATTTTACCAACAGAAAGCAGCACACTGTCCAAATGTTTCCCAAGCAAGAGCTTTAGGTGCTTGTTGAAGAAAAAAAGCCAAACAACATTTCTTATAATGTGATCCATATTCTACCACATGCACATTTAATATAAAAGTTATGTTTGATATATACCGCCTTAGCATTTTTCTATTTTAACTGAAAGCCTTTTGTTCTGTCAAGATTATAGTAGGATTTGCTTTCATTTTTCATGATGTTTCACTCAATACATCACTAACATTAGCAGGACTTAATAAGCGCCCACCTTCTCCTTCCCCCCCGCCCTGCCTGAGGTCTTTTGATGCATATTCCTCAAGAATCTTCAGATGTTCGACATTGTTTGAAAAGTGGCCTCTCTCTACCCTAGTATCAGAGATAATGAAGAGGATGAGTCAGTAAAATACTGCGTGGGGCTAGCAACACAGTAAGCAAAATGTTTTGCAGCTTTAAATTCTGCCCTTGGTATGGTCTCCATAATGGGCTTCCCTTCCTCCTTTTCTCTGTTGCAGATTCACATCTGTTTCTCTGCATTTTGAAACTGTGTTCATTTTTCACTGCTGCCCTTTGTCCCACACTTACTAGCTCTCGCCAAGGGCTTCATTTCACTTATTCAATAAGCGAGAGGCACTGCAGACTAGAGAGAGCTTTAGGACAAAGCTCAAACTTCTATTAGGCCTCAACAAAAATGTTTTTGTTCCCTATCAAGGAACTTTTTCCTATTGCTTGCTGTTGGTTTGTTTTGTTTTTAATTAACATTTGTAGTTTGTAATTGCCCAAACAGCCTGCAAATTCAAACCTTCAGAACAAATGAAAAATAGATGCAACAAAAATCTGTATTATCTGTTACCAGAAAAATTTTGTACCAGAAAATCCCATCTGTCCTTCATCCTCTTACGTCTGCGACGTAAACTGCAAATACAGTGTATTTGTACTTCTGAGATCCTGGTTTCTTTGTATGTCTACACTTGTGTAAGCACTCTGTTAACATACATTTTCATGTCTCACTGGCTTCGTACGCATTCTGCTGGAAAGCAGGCGGCACTTCCCGGGAATGCCTTGCCAAGTCATCCCTGGCTACGCCTGGCGTGTTCCCTCCAGCCTGTCCTCCAGTCACAGCACTAATTGCTGCGTTTTACTGCACAACAAAACTAAAGAGACCAGACCAGCCACGTAGGTTTTCCCAACACAAGATTTTTGACATGTTAACGAGTTTATTATATCCTGTTGCTAATCTAAATACCAAAGAGCTCTTCTTCGGAGGAGAAATAGCAAGGATGAAACTTCTAACACTGAACTATTGTACTAACAGTTTAATGTCTGCACGTGAAATTATGTAACTCTTGTGGCTACATGCATTATGCCACAAGCATGTGAGTCAAAACCAGGTTTTTTTCATACTAAATCATCATCCCGCTATGGTGCCAGCACCATAAACCCTCTTGTAAAACTGTGAAGTTCAGGAAATATTTCTAAGTGTGTGTTGCTCAAGCTAAGATTATTGACTGTCTCTATGTGCAACCCATTTTTTCCCCTTGCTGTAAAGCACTTGGCCTTCTCCTGTTTGAAGCTCCTCTGATGCTACGGGCTGGAGTACCCCTCTTATTTGCGTGTGTTTCATTAGTAATTACATTCTATTTTACAGCTTGAAGCTTTAAAAGGCATAGAGCAACATGTGTACTTTCATAACTACAACATCTAAGAAGAAATAAAGAATGACAGCAAGTTTTATGTGTTTCTTAGTTTAGTGCATCTCCCCAGCATTTAAGTGAGTGTTCTTTGAGCCAACAGAAAAAGCCCTGTGAGAAACCAGCGGTGCTATGCCCTCACCCTTGGGTGGGCTCTGACTGTGCTTTCTCTGCTGGGGGAAACAACTCCAGAAATCTGGGGCAAGGGGTGTCTCACATCCCTCATCATTCCCATTTAATCCATGATTTTTTCTGTCGTTAATACGAACCTTACATCCTCGCTACCCTGCTAACTTTAGCCGCAAATGCTTTGTGTAATTAAGAGCAGACACCTGTGTTCCTCATCAGCAGCAACAGTCCTTGTGCTGCAAACACAAGTGAGGAGTGAACAGTCAGCAATTACCCGTCTACCTTGGGTTTGCTTAGTATTTAGCATTATATTTCTTCTGTGTCCAGTACCTGTGCATCTTTTGGTTTTACTATGTTGTCGCAACTGGTATCGTTACACTATTTGGTTTAGGTTCTCTCTGCTGTGAAGGAGTTTTTGAGGGATTTATCTTCACACCCCAACCACATTTGTAGCCTCCTGACTTTCTCAGCTCTTGTTTACTGCAGAATTTTTAAGTGTGGATGGGCTTTTCAAGGGCAGCCCAGCTATATTTACACTTGTTCCAGTCTCTGGTAATTTAAGCCCATAAGTCAAAGTGAACAACTGGTGACATTAATGAGGCTTCAGAAGAATGAAATTGGTGGTAACTTGCATCCCGTGGGAGGGGTGTTGATGACGGAAAAGGGAAATCTAATATTTGTGAAATTAAATAATACTGAATAAACAAGAGGTCTAAAACAGACTGTATCCATCTTTATAATTATTTAGGGTTTGGTGTGTTTTGTGTTTGTTTTTTTTTTTTTTA
Organism: Charadrius vociferus; assembly: GCF_000708025.1. Classification (NCBI taxonomy): domain Eukaryota; kingdom Metazoa; phylum Chordata; class Aves; order Charadriiformes; family Charadriidae; genus Charadrius; species Charadrius vociferus. The sequence goes on along the minus strand of NW_009649449.1, from coordinate 4,846,040 downwards.
AAACTAGAACCTGCCTGTTAAAAGTGTTTCTATTTTCCCCAGCCTCCCATGGGGCCCAGAAAGCACGATATTAAAAGCCTTAACGTTGCTCTTAGAGTGTTGGGAGGGGTTTGATTGCACAAAGCATCTTTCTCTGGAGAGCTGAATTAATGCCTTAGTCTTCAGATACTACCTAGCACAAACTTGCCAAGTTACCGTCACAAGGGAATTTAGCATCTAGTCAGCAGCATCTGTCGGAGGGAAGCCCACAACGCAGAGTGCCCACGGGGCCACCATAGCCCTGCACTCGAAAAGGACCACCCAGTTTCATGGAGGAGATGCATAAAATGGGAGAGAGAAGAAGAACGGTTAAGCAGAATTTAAGAGGCAAAACCTGCGGCCTCGTTCGGGTATCTCCATTTGGTCACCAAAAGTAGAAGAATTCCCAAACCAATTTCAAAGATCTTAAGGAGTCATGTATCGCGTTCCTCAATATAGTATAAATTATTAGGATCTATTGGAAGATAGGTAGGAAGGGGGGGGCAGTAAAAAAAGGGGGAAATGGAGCAGCTAATTTTTGTTCACAAGAGAGTTTTTATCATTTGGCTGCCTTCCCCAACAGCACAACAGATCTTTACAGCCCTCGCACTTGTTGAATTTGGTCAGAGAATAGTTGCACTTCAGCTTATGTTGCATTAAAAATAGTTAAAAGGAAGGAAAAAAACCAACCCTAAAACACATATTTGAAAGTAGGTGGCTTTCAGTTCTAGTCCTACTCCATCCAAAGTCTTAATGTTTATGCTTAAAATTGTCAGATTCTTCCCACTTCTTCCTGTCCCCGCTTCCTACCCCCAACTCCCCGTCTGAACAAATCAGCACATGAATATTTACAAAGACGCGGAAGAAGGTAATTGTCCCCCGAGTTCTTTTCAATTGAAATATCATTTCAAGCTGGAATCATGTTAAAGATAATTAAAAAGGATTCCAAAGGGACAAACCCATCCCCAGCTCACCCGTATGGCAGCACAATGGGCTACCACTGTGCAAGCGAGCAGGCCTGATGGCACTTTATTTAACACGTCTGTCTTGCCTTGATGAGCAGCTCGTATTGTGAATCACAAGGAAGACGTACTACAGGACAAGCAATGCTGACAGACACAGTCTGTGCCTGTTCATAAAAGGGAAACAGCGAGAGCTCTCTGCAGAGCAGGGCACTGTCCCGCTCTGTCGCAGCATGGAATCGATATGTTTCTAGATGAATTCACTGGGGAAGTTTGGAGGGGGCGGGGGAATAGGAAGCATTATGCATTGATAAAAACTGCAGCAGGAACCAGCATCCCCGCGCTAGCAAACTTTGCCAGGAGCAAAGATAAACCAGGCTATTAAATCATACTGGAAGTTTCTCCCTCTGCAAGATATTTATGCCAATGTGCAGAGTTTTCTTAAACCGTGTCCTCTATTAGCGCTTGCTTTCATTCAAATTAGGGCTACAATAAAGACAAATGACTGTGGCAGATTCAATGCATTTTTACTTGTCAAATACGACGCGCATACTTTCCTTCATGCGCAGCTGGCTGTTAAGGTAACTAGCTGCAGTAGCCGCATACGCCACAGATAACTCATAACGTGCATCTGGGCTCTTTTCAGAGTTCCCATTTGAGACAAAATGTTTCTGAAAATGCAAAGTGTCCTTATTTCGTGCGATACACATACGGGCGTGCAAATCCCTTGTGCCGCACAGGTGAGGAATCCTTTGGCCAGTGGCTTTGGTCGCAGACGCGTCTAAGCTTCCTGATTTTCTTAAAGAAAACAAAATTAGTGGATTCCTTTGAGATACTTGAGTGGGGAATTAGCTTCAATTTATTATATACATCGACTGGCTCCAATTAATGCCTCAGTGAAGCAATGCATTTATTATTAAAGCTAAGCGGAAAAGAGATGTAAGCATTTCTGGGGATCCTCAAAGCTTGCCCCCACCCCGCCACCCATATGACGTGCAATTTCTCTGGCCCAAGCAACCGTGTTACAAGGGAAGACAAGCCAAAATAAATGCAAAGCAATCCTTTTTCCTCTAGCTTCTCTGAGCACACGTTATGCATAAATTAAAGAAATAAAAAGAAAAGATAATAAGAGCGGGGTTTTCTGCTTGCTGGTTGGTTTAAATTGCTGGTGTTCAAGAAAATTCAGAAAAACAGGCAACATTTGAAATAGACGTAAAATGGCTTCACTTTCTCATTCTCAGCATATCATTTCTATTATTTTAGTACTGTCTGACAACCAGGAGCAGTGAGATCACGTCAGTAACCAAGCCAGCCAGACAATACTGAGACTAAACTGCTCTCTGCCTGCCCCCCTCCCCCAGCACACGTCCCCAAATCTGATTTTAAGCCAGGTCAGCTCCCACGGAGCGGAGACGCTTAACTGGCAACTCTCTCTCCTCCAACCTCCTTGCCTCCGGCAATAAAAGCGAGGTGTACGAGCGTTCCCTCTTCTCCGGTAGCCTTGCAAGGCGGGGAGAGGGTGTCGGTCAAAAAAAGTATTTAAAGAAGCAAATTCCAGCTTCATAATGGCTCTTATGCCTTAGCAATTCCCTTTCAGCTTCTGGATTGCCCCGGGAATGTGTCAGTGGTATGACAACAATAGGGGCCCCCCACCCTCAAGGTGCGCAGGGAGGGCTGGAGAGCAGCCGGGGCGCAGGGGGGGCTTCGCCGCAGGCTCTGCGGCTGTGAATGGTACAGGTGGGAATGGAATCCCGGCCGGCCAAATTCCCCAGCTCGTGGCACAAGATGCAGCTCGGGAATCGCGCGCCCGGCGAGAACTGCTGCCACTGGGTGAGCTGGTGGGGCCGTAATCGCAGCGAGTGAGTGGAAGCGAAAGTTGGTGTTTAGCCCATCCTGAGGCATTCAATCACATCTTTCGCGTGTATGAAGGATGTGTGTGTGTGTGGCACACCTCTGCACAGCCTTCTTCTCTGCACAAAGTCCGGGAGTATCGTGTTTCCGTTTAAGCTTCATCAATTTCAACAACTCCTAATTTGCATTGCATCAGTGTTTACGAGACATGGAAAGCAGGGGGAATATACGCAGCCTTTTAGAGGCCAAAATGCATTTCTTTTTGAATTGTTCTATTTTACAAAGTGTCCGTATAGGTTATTGCCACTCACGTGCATTCTAGTACCTCCACGCAAATTGAGAGTACTTGATTTTAATTAAAAACTACACCATTAAAAATATTTACGTTGTTCATAGCTAAATTTCTCCATGATTTATTTCTATATATTTTGCTTGGAATTTAATTTGCTTTTTTTATTAAACGGCCTTTATATAAACGCCACCTTTCCATAGCATAGTTATATATATAATTTCTAAAATAGCAGCTTGTTAGACTCTAATAAAAAATACTTGCTGCCTTCCAAAGAGTTCCTTCAGATGAGATAATGCCTATTTATCTAAAATATCAAATGAGTAGAGAGAAATATCAACAGAGAAACTGATAGGCACACAAGAGGCTTTCTTTCCTTCTCTTTCTGAAGAGACTTTAAAGCTGAATAAACACCTTGGAAAAGCACAAGCAATATACGGATCTCCTGGGTTCTGAACCTGACCTTTCAAAGTTAAAAATACACATTTTCAAGGCCGATCCTACAAACCCTTGCTCACACAAGCGGTCCTGATTTCATTCCTGTGAGCACTTCAATGCGATCTGTAGGATGGGATATATAAGGTCATGCCGAAGTTTGTTAATTCTTTTTGTTTTCTTGATGAAGCAAAAGTTATTCCTGCAATGTCTCCTTAGCATTAATTTCATGCTGGTGATGATTAGCATATAAATCTAAAAGCATGTGTTGCTCTGTCCAAGGGATTTTTTCCCCATATTCAATATGACATTAATCTTATTAGCTCAGGTAAACAACTAATAGCTATTAAAGAGAGCGCAATTTATCAGAAAACGGTTAACCCTTTCGAGCGTGCCTGATGAAAGGGGAAAACTCTCAAAACGACAGGAATGTGTATTTTCAGTAAAACATACAGGACCGTAGCAGACGAGGTGTGTTTTAGAGGAAGGTGCGCTCCCCCGGCAGGGTGCAGCCCGCAGCCCCGGGCAATCCCCTCCGCCGCTCTCCCCAAAGCCGTTGGAGGCTTTCGAGACATGGAAAGAGGAGGGACAGGACGGAGTCAACACTCAAAATGCCGAAGAAGCCCATCAGGAATCTTTCAGCTTCACATTAAACCTCCTTGCTGGCTGGTGCAGTACAGCAGATTGCCAGAGTACGGCTTCAGCATCCCTCTGCCATGGGGCGGCCGCCCCCCGCTCCGGCTGAGGGCCGGAGGGTCCCCACGCTCTGGCCGGGGCGCAGGAGAAGGGGCTGCGTGGCAGCCCCTGGAAAAGGAAGGGGAGGAAGGGAAGGAAGGGAAGGAAGGGAAGGAAGGGTGCAGCCCGGGCTGGCAGCAGCAGCAGGACTCTGGACTTGCCGGTCGGCAGGGAGGAGTCTCCGGAGAACCTTACTTAAGAACACAACGAGAAAAAACAAACTGGCCCCTAAAAAACGTGTGGCGGCTGGGGGAGGCGGCAGGCAGAAGACTTAAAAGCTCGACAGAGTTATGCCAAAGGCTTCTGAGCAGCGGCAATTGATATATCCAGGCGCAGGCTGCTCCGCGCAGAGGGAGTCTGAGCTTTCCCGCTGGCTCCGGGGGGAGATGCAGGAGCGCACACCCTGCTCAGGGGCAGTGGGTGCCTTCCACGTCCCTCTCTTTGAGGCATTCTCAGACTCTTCCCTTCCTTTTATTACAGTGACATTTCAGTGTTGCACACAATCGTGCACGCATTCTTACTTCTCTTCCTCCGCTGCCAAAAAAGAAATCCCTAAACTGCTTTTCACTTCATCCCCTGGGTGGACGAGGACCCCCCTCTTCATTTCTGAGGACCATTCCCTTTTAGAGAGCCTGTGGACCACGTCCCCTGCCTTCCTTGCTCGCGGGAGACGAAGAGAAAATCAGCACAACGCTTCACAGAAATTTTAAGTCCTCCGTGCAGCCAGCGGCTGAAGAGAACATGGCTATTGAAAACAAATCTTTGGCCTTACACCTCTGTTGGGCCCCGCTAGTGGGAACGTTTCTTTACGTGAAAATTGGAGCAGGCCCAGGTAGCAGAGAAGTCCTGCCGGAGGAGAAGGGGGTGCTTGGGGAACAGCGGGAGGGATCCCAACGGCTGGCGCTGGGACACCCCGCTCGCCTGCAGCTTGGCATTGCACCCGCTGTCCGGGCAGCAGACACACGGACAACATCTGCCCATCCTAATGACTGCCAGCTAGTTTTTTTCCCCATACATACGTAAATGCATATTTGTATTGAAGAAGGGGCATATTTCTGTATCATGTAGGTGAATAGCATGGAAAAAATCACATCCCATCAGTTTTTCCAAGTTCCACATAGAGTGAACCCAGTTTACGCCAACTGGAGGTTTTGGGAACAGAAGTGGACAAAGACAGGAAAAAAAAGTACTCTTTTTATGTGCACAGCCTCCCTTAAGTCCAAGAAATAAACCTTTTTTTACTCTCTTCGTAACTACTCAATTCCGCATCCTTGTCCCCAAGAAAAAAACAAAAACCCAAACCGGAGAAGGCTGGAACGAAAGAAGCCGAGAGAGCGCGAAGCCGGGCAGCCCCCGGCACGGCGCCGGAACTGCGCACACAGACTTCGCCCCGTCTCCGCTTCCAGCGCTGAGGGAAGGACTCCCAGAAGGAAAGGTTCCCCACGGCCTGTACAAATCGCGCTGCGCAGAATTCCCCTTTTCAGGCTTAAATTCGAGTTTTACCGTGCGCTGGAGAACGCGCTATCAGCAAATATCTTTCTTCTGTCCGTACAAACGCTATTCACAAGGTCTCGAGCTCTCTCGCCTGATAGAGTATTGATCCCCCGGAGTGCAAAGTCCAGCATGCCATTAGTCCAATCTGTTTTCAAGCTGACACAATCCCATCATTTGTCATCTTCTCCTGTCCTGCTGTGTTTGTTTAGGGGCAGGATATTTGCTTTATCTGTCACTTTCCAATCCTCACTGTATTCTTTACCTGACACGGAGTTTATTGGGTCCACAGTTTTCTCAGAGCCATTAACAAGGGAGATTTTGACATGCTGATGAGATCACTGGAAAATGATGATGTCGATAGCTTGGAAAGCGTTCATGAGTTAGACTCAAAATATGTTTTGAGCGAGGATGGGTTTTGTATTTGAAACTAGATTTCAGTGGAGAAATCTCTAGAGAACGTTTAATTTTCTACAGCAAACGTATGGAAAAGACAGGCCAGCAGAAGACTGGCGGGTGACTGAATCAATACCAATACTGGAGGAAAGCAGTCAGCTCGGTAACTACCTTCAAAATGTCTTCAAAGGAAGAATGGAAATACCTGTGCTGTCATCAGTTACAAAAAGCTGAGCCAACCGCTTGCAGAAAATGTTCAGATACATAAAATACAGGAGCACGTTGCGTGCTTGTCCTATTACAAACTTGCAGTTTTCTTTTTTACGTTTCATATTTAGATGTTCGCATTTCATAATGCCGTTCACAAAACGTCTCCCCAAAATCTGATGAAAGTTCCATTAAATCATTTTCACCTACCTTATCGTTCACTACTAGCTGTATAAATGGCAGTTAGCTTGCACAGCAATTTTTGTTATCATAACCATTGGTATTTCTACACTTAAGGGTATGAAAAGCACCACAAGAACAGCACCTGTTTATCATCTGATAGCCAACATTTACAGCCATTTTATGATTTTTTTTTTTTTTAAATACAGATAACCCATAATGGAGCAGCAGAGTCTCTTGTAGCTCAAGTGACCAACGACACTCCGATGGCAAGTACCTCCTAACCAATTCCCTGAAGCAGACATTTCTTTTAATAAAGCACTAAACTCTAAACTTTTGCTCATACTTGTAAATAGTGACTACACGTATAAAAATCTGCATCAGCACACAGGGAATTTACAAACGGAAAGAAAAGACTTAATTTTCAGCTTTTGCTCCTACAAAATAATTCAGAGTTTTTGCTGAGTGGAATATGCACTTTTCAGATTTGCAGTTTCCATCGAAACTTCACAAGTTTTGTTATTGCAGGATCTTAAAATAAATACAAGCAAGACAACTCTCCCCAGGCTAAGAAAGCAACAAGGCAGTCACACACTTAAGTAAGTGTTTAATTACAAAGAAAGCTGCAGGCGTCCAGGAGTTGAAACTGCAGTTAACGCACCTTCTAGCCAGCACGCCTAGTAAAGCCGGTACAGCTCTCGTAAAAGCCTGACGATATTGGTTATCCCTTGCCTTTCCCCCGGTTCCGCAGAGTGTTTTCCACAGCCCCCGTGGCGCGGGATCGGCCCTCCCCATCCCACACCTGCACCAGGGTGGCTTTAACCTTCTGTTTGGCCAACTGGAGCCCAGTGTGTGTCACACTGACCTCTGCACACACAGGAAAATGTATCTGCGTTGAAGACCAGCTTCAACCGAGCTCGGGAAATGTCTTATTTTCTGTCAAAAGGTCCCCGTCACACCAGCGCTTCCTTCGCGATGCAGCTGCTGGTCCGAGGGCGCAATAACAGCCCTTTGCCGCTGCGGGTTCTGCTTTTGTCCTTTGCTACTGTATAATAATTTACTCAATATCAGAGCCTTCCTGAAAGACGTACCGCTTGTGACTACATGCTCTTGCTTTTTCCTGTTTGTTTTTGGAAGAACAGGAAGAGGACTTTGTGATACACGGGAATTAGAGAGGCACCAATATCTTTTTCTGTCTTCCAAATTCTCCAAACTTGATTTGCCCAAGTCTAGGCAGTAATACAGTGCTCCTGGCTCTCCACGTCTCCCTTCTATGTGCCCTTGTCCGCTCTTTTTCACTGTTTTTTTTTAAGTACATTACCCAGTTTTCATATCAAAATATGTTCTGTATGCTGGGGAAAGTAGTAAAAAGATAGGGAGGAAGTAAATAAGAAGCCTGGGTAATTTAGGAGGTGGCATTTCAAGGGTTCTGGAAAGCTCCAGCAGTTCAATATCCCTCAGAGATTTGGATTAGGTAGGTTATAGATCACAGGATACACTCTTCAATAAAATTTTAAACATTCTCATTAGCTAACAGAAGTCTATACACAGAAAACAGCTGTACAGCTGTTGAGGATTGTCTGTGCTGGCCGGGCGCTGGGAAGGCGGTGCGTGCCTTCTCCAGCCGGGTGCCGGGAGGGGAGGAGGGATGCTGCCCGCCTCTCTGCTGACAGGGAATTCACACTGGGCGCCCGTCCCCGGCACTCCGGCTCACAGATGTTAACCGAGTTTACTACTGCTTTCTGCTCATTGCTGCAGGTTGCTGGAGTAATTGGTCGAACTTAAAAAAAAAAAAAAAAAAAAGCAAACTACTGCTAATAATATAATAAAAGCACATTCTAGCCAGTACAATAAAAATAGGAGGCAGTTTATGCTTTCTGAGCGAACAGTATGTGAATTTATGGACAAACAGGCCTCTGCGTTCTCTCCCTTACACATATTGGGGATAAGGTTACATTTTATTTGTAGGGAATTTTATGGCAGTAAAGCCCATTCATTAAAGAAAGAAAAAGAGAAGAGAAAAAACAGATGATTGTTACCCAGAAATCCTCATCGGTTCTCCCCCAGTTGTTTATCCTTTAACTTTTTAAAGGAATTTTTAGACAAAGATGCTTTCTTTCTCCTCTGGAAGAGAAAAAGGAGCGGGGGGGGGGGAGACGTACAGTTTCACCCAGGCGCTTTTCAAATCTCTTTAGGCAGCACCCAGAAAACAACTTTCCCTTTAATGAAGACCTTTCTGGTGCTCTCTTCAATATTCACTTAAAAAAAATTAAAACTTCACAAGTTCATAAGGACGGATCCCTGGGTAGGACTTTTATTAAGTCTTTTCTATTTACTTCCTACCTAGATAAGATCTTAATCACAGCCCCCAAATTATCCGCAATGACATTTATCAACTCTAGTCATCTTTTCTTTAGCATGCTCCGCCTGACCAGTCGGCTTTTCTTCCACCCCTTCCTTTCAATGGAAGTTAATTTCGAGTACATGATTTATCTTGCTGGGCTAACAGCACTGAGGCAGCCCACCTTTTCAAAGGGCTGGCCAGGGAGTGAATTATAGCAGAGTTGTCCAGTGATTGCGTTCCATAGGGAAGGAGAATAGGCAGCCAGTATGTTGCCCCGATGTGGCGCTGGGACCTTTTCAGCAACTGAAGAAAAAAAGATTGGGCCTCTGACCGTGGGGCTGACAGGCAAGCGTTATATCAGCAGACAAAGGCTCGAATACCTGAAAGGATCAGAACTCCATGTACTCCGAGATGTGATGTTGTTTACAACACCATACGCTGACCCTGTCCTGAATTTACATGATATCAGTGCAGTGGTCTTTTAACCTTTCCTCATTCTTCTTCCTGCATCTTCACGCAGCCATTAGCATACAGAGAATTAGCAGCGACCCCATTAAATCCACCAACACTCTGAAATCCTTTGCACGCATTCTGCGGCAAGCGTCGCTGAAATGTATAATTTCCCTGCATGCCCTGTATATATCCAGGGGCTCTGTTTGGTTTGGCAATGGGTTTCATTCAGTATCTATTAACATTCAACTTCTATTTGTAAAGGGCATGTACAACCCACTCAAGTACATATTTGGCACAAGCCACAGTCATTTAGTATTGGTCCAGGAGTACAGCTGGTGCCATCTGGGGCAGGATAATAAGAATCTTTCACAGAGATCTCAGAAGCTGTGTTTTCATACTCCTTGTTCCTTCCCTGCCTTAGACAAATGGGGGTGGTTTATGAATGTGCTCCAGTTTAGAGCTAGCGGCTCGTCCAGAACCACAGGCTCCAGCTCTATTAGGAGGGATAGCTCCGGTAGCTTTGGAGGTGTCCTTCCAACGAGCACCCCAAATCCGCAGGGCCCTGGCTACCGACAGCTAAACAACCTGAGACCCCACCAATTTTCGAGCAGCAAGGAAGATTTCCAGCACTTGCTGGTTCACTTCTAGAAAACTAAGTATCTCCCTGCTCGTAATTCCACTTTCCCTCCCCGCAGGGTTGGGAAATTCAGAAGTTACAGCTTGTCTGAGGGAGAGGGAGAGAATTTCTCCAACATAATAGGAGGTTCTGCAGGGTTTAGTGCAAAAGTTTCAGCTGGTTCTTAACACACATCACTGCTCGCGTCAGCGGTGAAAGGAAATTTTAGATACAAAAATCACTTGACACTGTCGAAAAACCTGGGGCCAGATGACTTGAAGTCCTCTGCATCCACTTAGCTGTTTATTTTCCTGTTCACTGGGTTATTCTAGATGGTACACTACACAATTCTCACACTTCGCATTGACTTGGAAGAAATAAAAGCCCTTCACGTTCCAGTTGGCACATCCACTCCGACCCTCCCCGTTGCAGGGAGCTGGCGGGCCCGCAGAGGGAAGGACAGCCCGTGCCAGCGCTGCCCGCGCCGGGGACCATCGGCTCGCGTTGCCAACCCGCGGTGCCGCACCGTCGGCGCTTCTCTTAACACCCCCCAGGCCACCCCACGTGCGATGTGTGTACATCAAGATCAAGTCTGAGGGATGGAGGAGCAACTGTGGCCACAAGAAAGGCGCTCATCAACTAAGGAAAAAGTTCTTAACATCAAATCGTACGCCTCCAGGGGGTGGGAAATGGAGAAATAATTGTTTCTGGTCACTACTAGAACATGGATCCTTTCTCAGAAGATATTTTCATGCCGTATCACTCTACCACACAAATCTCAGATGGGAACACAGGTAATCTTCCTTTGATACAAGGATGTCCTGATTATCTGGCCAAGCCAGGCCCTTTGTTTTCTCTTCTCTTTTAACCAGACAGAATTTGTTTCCTCAGTGTATGCTATCGTTTGCTGCTTCAATGGCTGTATGGAAAGATAGTTTTTCTAGGGCGTGGGGGAGGATGATACTGCTTTGAAGAGACCAGTGATACTTTGGAAGGTCCATTGCAAATTTCACACGAGTGCAATACGCAGAATTACTTCCGTACAAACCTGCTCAGCCTTCCTGTCATCTGCCCCACTTGTTACCAATACAAAATACAAGCAGCGTGCTCCCAAACGTTTAAGAAAGCTTGTATTTCCCTGCCTGATTTTTAAAATACTTTTATCTGCTGACTGCGTTCCTTGAGCTTTTGTCACGTTCCAGTGGAAAGATGGGAATTCAGCAAGCTGCACTCCGCTGACGGGCCACCACGACTGTCAAACTTGTGACTGACTGATAGGGGTTCCTTACAGAGCGGGAGCCTTTGGTTACTGCTCATTCCATTCACAACGGTTAAAATCATATTCACCATTCAACGCAGAATTTGGGTAGAAATATTGTGCTTTATAAAAAAAAAATAAATAATCAAAATCAGGCTTTTCTCCCCTTTGTAGCAGGGCGCGTAGCTGCAGCTGTTAAAGCTGACCCAATCGCTCATAGCAGAGTCACATGCAGTAATAATTCTACAGTGAGTTGGCCTGAAAGCGATGTATAATTTTCTTGAATTGTTTTACTAGCCTGGGTCTCAACTTGCGGCAATAAGCAGTAAGCAATAAGCTCTTCCGAACAAGAGCTGAAATACGAGCTCCGTTATTCTCTTTTGGTTGGATGCATCATGCACATGGCATCGTTTCTATTCGGCAATTGGCGAACATACAGGAACTCAGACGGAAATTCTTGGAGATTTTTTTTTTATGTTGAGATAGAAATTTAAGTTCTGCTACCACAGACATGCTATTCCCAAACACTGCTCCACCTGCAGGGAAGACCAGCTAGTAGGAGAGTCATTAACAATGAAAACCAAAGGGCTAAACACAGCCAGAATCCAAGTAGATATTTGTGAAAATCATCACCAGTACATATTTCCCATCCAGCCAAGATAAAGATATATGTAGCACAATATATGTAATTAAGTATTACACTGGAGTAAGTTGATGACCAAAAAGGTATCCATCCCTTAATCATTCTTTGTCTAAGTCACTGCACCATCCTGGCACTGATATTTTCTGGTTCCTGAATAACCTTTGCTTATGGGAACAGTAAAAACACTGAGCACCTACAGGATTATTAAAAGATGTCTGACTTCTTGAAACTTCACAAATCTTAATCCTTTTAACATCTGCCTGGAGAGTTGTACACACCTCTTTTCCAACCTCACCTTTACAAAGAAGGGCATGAATTAGCAATTGAAAAAATCAACACATATACACATGGGGACAAAAACCATTTCCAGGTTTTACTGACATGAAGTTTGCCAACATTTTATGAAGAGGAAGAGAGATAACAATATATTTTGCTCTGACATGTGGATTTCTATTCTACTGATAAACACAATTCAATAAAGATGAGAAAGTCACTGTTGTTAATAAGAGAAATACATATTTTATAAAGCTAAAACTCTCTGTACCTATACTTGAGTATGAAATTGCCTCTCATTCAACCTAAGACCATCTTGTGACAGTCAAATGCATTACACAAACTGTACACACAGCTACTTCTTTTACTGGAATTTTGTACTCTGTGGCCTGTGGTTCTCTCTAAGCATATACAAGAAGGAAACTGTATTCTGTTGGAGAGAGCGTGCTTAGCTTTGTTTCATTATTCATATGGTTAGATTTCAACAATGTACCAATAAACTGCAGAGGTGAAGAGGGGAAAAAATAATTAGGAGTGCAACAAAATGCAAGAGCACATTAAGGTGTTAAAAGGGTTGGAAGTGTGAAACCCAAAAATAAACATTCTGCTTAATATATTAAGGTAATGTTTTGATGTATGCTAACCAAATCAATATTTGAAATCATGGTAAGAGAGCTTGCGCTTCCAGCTGGTGTAAGGACATAAAAACTGAACAGATTGTATTTAGAGCAAACCTCACCATTGCAGTGTTCTGCCATATCACAAGTTTGCATTTAGTGGCATATAAATCGTGTTATTCTTTGTTTACATTAGGATTAACTTTGTGGATTGACACTGAAGAACTGTAAGAAGAGTTTTAAAACCCCTCACTTTTGTGATCTTTTCTTAACCACATGAGCTACTGTAAGCTAACCTGACTAGCAATAAAGACAACTGGATTTTGAGTGCTTTCTTAAGCAGGAGCCTCACAAACACACTCCTATTTGGAAAGTTCCTTTGCAAGGGCTGTTGAAATGGAACCATTTGGGACTTCCCCCATCTCAGGTGTTAACATTAAAAGAAAACACCCCAAAACCAACCACCGAACGAAAGAAAAAAAACCCAAAAAACAAATCACCACGCACCTTTCCAAAAGAAGTGATGAAAGTGCTATTCTCCTTACTCTCCATATGTTGAAAGTATATCACTGCTGTGGACCAGCAGGAAATTAAACATTTTGTGAGAAAACAATGACAGCAAACAAAGCAAACGCAGCTGATGAAACACAAGGTGAGGCTCAGCTTAGCGTCTTTCTGACTGGCGAGACTATCCCAAGACCGATAGCGGAGTCACGATGGCGCGCGTATTTCAGTAGCTGATGAGCCCATCCTACCCTGCTTAAATCTGGAGGCAGCGGATGAAATCCCAAACCACAGGAAATTCCTTCATCCTCAAAGACAGACCACAACAGATGAGAGACTACAGAACGGAGGAGCTGGATGGAGTATGGCTGTCAGGAGCAAAGGATGGCATCCAAAGCAAGACCCTGAACAGATTATCCCAGAAAAACCCCCACCACAACAGGATTTCTCAAACCAGAGGCCACGCGGAGCACAGTGCCCGATGGGATGAGCATCCTCATGCTTTTACTGTGTTCCAGGAATGTAGGAAGTTCAGTTTCCTTCAGTACATGCCCTCTGTGCTAGAATTTATTCACTAGTCCAGCTTCGATTTAGCTAACCTGTGCTAAACTGAACGAAATCAAGCCGGGCCTGGAGTGATCTGAAATAGCAATGTCCATGAAATATTTTAGCTCAGTTTAAGCGTATCCTCAGAAAAATAAACCCCCTTTGATTAGACCACTCAGATTAGTGTAAATGCCAGTATGAAACAAACCCTGAGAAAATGGTTTCTTTACATGTTAGTATTATAAATGTACTCAATGAGTTAATAATATCTTTCAGGCAGCAGGATGACCTCCAGAGATGCCTTCACCAACACCTTTAGTATCCAGCGAGCACAGCCTTAGTCTGCAGTAGGGATCTGGACGACGTACCTCAGCCCTGTTTGAGGCACCTTTGCTTTGCCGAACCGTGCAGGCTGTTGGGTTCAAGCCTCAGAGAAAGGTCCACATTTTGCAGAGGTAAATGTTAGTGAACGTGGAAGCACAAACACCCGCGGTTCAACCGTTATCGCACAACCCGCCTGGATTTCCCAGGCGTGGAGGTGGAGAGAGCTTAGCTAAGGCAGCAAGGGCCAGCCACGTCTGGGGGCAAGCAGCAAGCCTGTCCTGGAGCAAGACCGTTGCCCATCGACAAGCGTGTGTGGGACAACCCCTGATGACGCTCTAGTAGCTCGCTACGGAGCCCCGCAGATGCCAACCTCCGGCAGATGCAGCCCGGGAGGCGTAGCTCGGAGGAAGCTGAAGCGTGCTGCCGAGGGGACGCTGGTTTGCCAAAAGGCCAATCCACGCACAAAGAGAGGCCTGTCCTTGTGGAGGAGGTCCATCTTCATGGCAAATCTGACAAATGTCTTATTATTACTATTATTTTTTTTAAGTGGGCTTGTTCTCTCTGGGTCACTTTACTCAAGCCTGCCCAACCTTGGTAATAATGAGCTGAGGCTGGTTAAGCAGCTAATTAGCATGCCGTTTGTTAGACGAGTTAAGAATGTAATTATTGTGAGTAGGCAGAGCCTGCCGATGGAATGCATTTTGAAGGTTACCATAGGAATCTTTCCTTGGTCTATTCATTCTGAGTGTAATACTAATCACTATCATAAGGAAAGGATTGCTTGGATATAGACTGTAGGTTAACATCTGATTAGATTTCCAGTGAACAAAGCGATTCAGGCAGTTTGTTTGTTAACCCTTTTGGGTCCTGCCAAAGTGTCCTGACCTGCGCGAAGAACTCCAGGCTGTTGGGTCCCCCTCCCCTGCCCTGGGGTTGAAGTCGCAGCATCCTGCGGCAGAGCTCAGGGCTCTAATTGCAGAGGGCAGGCTGAATGCTGCCCTCCAAACGCCCTGAAATTAGTGAGGTATTCACCAAAACTGGCATGGCAAGCCATCTATTACTGCTTTTTTCGCTCGTAGGTCCCTTGGGTTCAAATTGCGCTGGATAATTCAAAGATCTGATTAAAACGGTAACTGGGGAAAACTAAAGAGCAGAACTACAGCATTATTCCTTCATTTATTTAAAATATGTGGTTCCTCAAGCATTCAGTGCGGAATCCTGCAAACAAACATCCTGGGCACAGGTCCGTCATGGCGTTGTGACAACTCCACCCTATCGCACTTACGCAGGAGGTCAGTTTGCTCTTCAAGCGAGATGCTAACCACCAGCCTTCCTTATCTCACCTTGGAAAATACGGGGCTGTCCTACCACACTACGGGGAGCGCAGGGGCCAGCCGTCCCTCTAGCAAACCTCTGCAGACACAATTGCCACCCAAGGATGCTCATTTGGAAGCTCTCTGGTGCCTGGGGGGGAGGCGCCACCCAAGGGCACTCATTTGGAAGCTCTCTGGTGCCTGGGGGAGAGGAGCTGGGACCTCGGCGGTCCAGGTCTCGGACACCTCCGTGTTCCTTTCATGGCAGCAGCAGAAGAGTGCCAAGGCACCAGAAAACCAAACTTCTCTCTCCTTCAGCAGAGCTCGTCCCAGAGCAGATGCGCTGGCGGAGCGTTGCGGGCGAAGCAGCCATGAGCAGTACCTGCTCGGTGCGACTCTCCAGTGGCTGAGGAGCAGCTCTCGGCTTAACGAGTGCAAATGCGCTACCTTTTGTCAGGAAGGAAATTCATGTAAATTTATCCTTTGTTCCCTTGCCCCCAAAAGTCTCAGTCAGCAGAGATCACATTTACACCAGTACGGTGCTAAAGAACCGTGGATGTTCATTAAATCGCCTCTGCATATTTTGCTCTTTCTTTCCCCCTCAAGGCTGCCTACCAAAATCTCCCAGTGGTGTTCCTTAGCTCTTATCCTAAAAATATTATAAAAAATGAAGCAGTGAATACCACAATCTGAATGCATTCTGTGTCCAGCATCATGCTGTTCGCAGCTCACTTGCGAGGCCCAAGTCTCGGTGGGAATTTACAATTCATCGGCGACCAAACTATTTTAATATTATCAACACATCTTTACCCTGGCATACGAGTGTGTGACTTATGAAGAGAGGAGCAATTTGTTTCATGAATTTCATCCTTTGTTATTGAAAGCTGCTGGATTTGGATGTATAAAGACCTGTGCCATTAAGCCACAGGGCAGAAGCATCCTATGGGCTAACAAGTTTGTTTGCTTGTTATTATTATTTTTTAAATACAAATTACTTTAAAAGTAGCATTATGTAGGACTCTGAAGGTGCTTTACTTAAATCTTGTGCTTCTTCCAAAAGATTGTAGAATATGAAGAAAAATGAATGGAACAGTCCGTGATCTCAATTCAATAGGAAAATACCAGCTGATTTCTAACCAAATTAATGTATATAATTCGGTGGTTTTACAATTGTCCAATCCAGTGTACCTCTAAATAACTGTATTTATTAGAAAATGTGGATTTATTGAAATGGGAATTTGTCTGGTGTCTTTTTAAGAAAACTTTAAAAGATCAAGGAGGATCAGTGTGAAAAGACAATTTGACATTTACTATACAGCTCCTTTTTTGCTGCAAAATGCTGTCTGCTTAAAATGAGATGCCTGGTTTGTAAGGAAAAGAATCTTAAAAAGTAAGGGTGAAATTGAAATAAATATTTAAGGTTACCGAAATAAAATCTTTCTATTGGCAAAAATCCATTTTTTTTTTCCAAATAATTAACATTTTGCAATTTAAAAAAAAAAAAAAATGCTTAAACCCGATTCAGACTGCTTGAAATGGAACAAAACCTCTCCTGGCTGTGGTGGAGCCACACCGGCACCGAGTTGGTCCAGCACCGAGCGCCTGCCACCGCGCAGGAGCTGGGCTGTAGGGTGGATGCGGCGGTTTTGCCCCAACACACCATTTCCCTCAGTCAACGTTGCTCAACATGACATGAGCGCGCAGTGGGTACAAAATGATGCCACAATACGCATCACAGCTCTAGCAATGTAATAACAGACCTGTTTGCATTAACGCAGACTTCTGGAAATAACACAAGCTGTGCGAGAGATCAAGTCTAGGTTTTCCTTGAGCAAAACTTTAGAACTGAGACAGCAAAAAAATTGGATTTCCTGAAATAGCAAAGGGGTAGATCAGCTCTTACATATGAAGGTTGGGAAAAGTAGAAAAAGTTTTTTGTATTATTCCAAATACAAAACCCTCAAAACCTTATTTTGATCAGTTTATTTTCTCAGTTTAGTATATAAAACCAAGAAGCCGGGAAACTAAGAGGAATAATATTTCAATCCAGCTTTCCATAGATGACCAGATTCAACAAGAAATAGAAAAAGGTATTCTTTGCAAACTATTGTTCTCAAGCCAGTTCTTTCAGTC
The DNA here is from genome assembly GCF_000708025.1 of Charadrius vociferus. Taxonomy (NCBI): domain Eukaryota; kingdom Metazoa; phylum Chordata; class Aves; order Charadriiformes; family Charadriidae; genus Charadrius; species Charadrius vociferus. The sequence goes on along the minus strand of NW_009649449.1, from coordinate 4,828,452 downwards.
TATTTTTGGCTAATTAAATTAATCTGGTAAGCAGGTGTAAACCCACTTGTTTAAGCAATGGTTTGGGTTGCTAAAAGGAGAGATTGGAGGTATTTGCACAGTAAGAGATTTGTACAAGGGAGCATTAAACCCTATCAACAAGAGGAAACTCCACTCAGGATGCAGAAAATCCTGTTTAGCACTTACCAAATCGCACCAAATGCGAAATGCAGTCTGCTTCTAATCCAATATACTGACATGAAGTATAATCATCTGTTTTCTTAAACTGAAAAGCCTGATCGCTATGTTGAGTATGTTTTGCATAGTTGATATTTTACATGTTAAATAGAAACATATAAATGTTGCTGTCCTTTGATGTTTGCATTGTATATGCAATCAGTAGTATGCTCAGTTTTGATTGAAGAACAGTTTCTGTCCAACCTTTAATTGCGATGGAGAACTTTTTCCCTATGCACTTTATTTTGCAGAAATATAAACTGACCAGGCTACCAATAAAGATTGTGGACAAAGACAACATCAAGCACTCTAATCATCACCAAAGGCAAAGTAATATTGCATAAAAACAAATAAATTCCAATCAGGGGGAAAAAAAAAAAGTCAACAAAGAGCCAGAATTCACTCTCACCTACACAGACTTATAATGGATCACCTTCAATTTGCAAATATTAAAAATTGGGTTGGTGTGATTATTATAATTTGGCACTAAGGAATAGCAGCTAACATGAGAAAGGCTTGATTTCCATTTGAACGTTTGATTGACCTTTCTCTGGGCTATAAGCATCCTGGAGAAGAGTGACAGCTCACCACCTGGAGCACAAAGGAAGCTGTACCGAACCTTCAGCCTTTAGGATCCCACGAACAAGAGACCCCCAATGCCATGCCTTATTTCTGAACAGGTCAAGCTCATTATCTAACACTTGCTCCACCAATCAAGCGTTCGCGTCCCTCTTTGCTGCATTTCAAAAGCACTTCTTTGAACCACCAAAAATAATGGGACGATGTTCATTCCCACTGAGATATCTACAGGTGGGATGCCACAGCGTGCCCGGGGTTTGTGAGGAGTGCCGTAAGGGTGAGCGTAAGGGGAGGAGAGGATCACAGTGATACAAGCAGTGACTGTGTGTGCCCCATGTCCTCACAGAGCTGGGCCTTGCCAAGGACCAGAGGAAGCATTCAGAGAAGACGCAGCGGTGGTGTTGCCTGTGAGCTCCTTGAGACATGACTTTTGCTCAAAAAATTGCTCCTTTCTCCAGCTCCCACCAGAGCCCAGCCTCTTGGCTGCCGAGGGGAAGCCAGCCCCAGCAGCTGAGCAAACGTGTTTCAAAACTCGTGCAAAATATTTGCCTCAAGCCCGTTCCAGCCATCCCTCCCAAGGCAACCTGGGTGGCAGAGGGTCTCCAGTTGCGCACCTATAGCCCATGCCTCGGCATCACCAAAAGGCTGGTTCCTCCCTGAGGGACCCCGCAAGAGGATCACCCTGCCGTTCGGGGACTCCCTGGACTACGCAAGGACATCCCTTTGCCCGAACCACCCTCACACTGAACGATGCTCATTGGTAACGCTCCACCTCGTATTTATTTCAATGGCGGGGGAGCTGGAGAGTCAAGCAAAATGGCCATTTCGTTTACCTCGTTCAGTAATAACGACCTGCAACAACAATTAACGTCCCTCCTCTTTTCCCCAGTCCAAAACACTTTTGCTCTTCCCCCTCCCACCCGCCCCTTCCAGATTCGCTCCTGTTTTTCGTCTATTTGTGAAGGTGCCCAAGACAGGAGCTCACTTAATACGTTCCCTTACGCTTGTGGCGCAACAGCCTATTCAGTACAGATAAGCCCCTTTAGAAATGAAGGGGAATTTAATTCAGTGCTTGAGTGACAGCAGGAAGATTTATCCCCTCAGTAGACAATACGGCTTTTGGGGCTTTAATCTTGCCCAGACAATGGGCTGTTTCTCGGCCCTCATCTTGTGCTTTTCCCACGATGTTCGGTGATTAACCGGGGCTCCATTGGATGGAAGCCACTATCTCTCATTTAAGAGTGTTTGCGCCTCTGTCAAGGACCAGGGAGGGAGGGAGGGAGGTGGGAAGAAGAGAAAGGAAGGGGAGGGGGGAAAAGTTTAACTCATCTAGGAGAAATGCTGCAAGGCTGTAGCCCAGACAGATGCCAGCGCTATCTGCAGTGGGCAGGGCTGGGTGACACAGCAGATGGATACTGGCATTGTCACCTCTGGGAGAGCGCTGGGCAGGGCCCTGTTGCTTTATTTCAACTAAGAGAAGCTCCTCATTTATTTCATTACGGTCTTTATTTAGAAAAGCACTTGTCACGGGCTGGAATCCTCTGGTCCTGAGATACGTGCGGCCTAAATTTAAGCATAAGTGCTTTTCTAAAAAGGAAGGAATCGAAGTACGCTCTGAAGCCTGCTCTTAAATCAGCCACTGTGCTCACAGTTTAGAGTAAGAAGCTGCAGTTCCACACTGTCCTAGCAAAGCTCCTCAGATACCGTAGCAGGGGACAACCACACCGAGAGCTGGTACATCAGAAACACCCGCAAAATGCAGCAGGAACTCCCAACACCTCGCAATAGAGGCATTTACTGCCCTACCTGCATTGCACGAAGTGTTATGGATTATTTGACTTTGTTGATGAAGACTATTTCATCATTAGGAAAAGCAGCACCAGTAAGTTCTGACATCCCTACCGAGGGGCACCCATTACTGTCACTCCAATTTCTAAATTAGTCTCTGTGGCAAAAAGATGTTTTACGTCCTTCCTACTGAAAGAAAATATTGTGGACTCCAATGGTTCAATTTTGGTAATGAGCAGAAATACAGATTTAGCCTTAAAATAGTATCACACTATTCTGAGTGGATGTTTATTACAGTAACTCTATGCCAATTCAGTCAGAATGGTCAATATTAAGGCATTGCCATGTCCAGAACTTTTAACATGGAAAAAGTTCCTGCCAAAGTAATGTAATTTTTCATTTTGTTGGCATTTTAGTGTCAGTTTGTGTTTAAGAGTTCTATTTATTATGAAAATTAGATTGCTATATGCACCTTCCATCACAGAGTCTCTTAACTCCCCCGGGAGATGACAGTAGCCCGTTTGACATTGAGCAGGGAAATTGGATGGAGAAATTCCTCTCCAGGGCTCAGGGGCTGCAAGGGGAGTAAACATTCAGGCTTTCGTCTTTCCCAAAGGGCACTGGACCAGACCAAGAAGGCTTCTGCAAGCTCACGCGGTTGTAATTGATAAATACCTTAGCAGTCCTAATTTGGTGCCTACTACCTGAACAAAGCGGAACAAGTGGAACAGAACCGCTGCACACAAATGGCTGTAAAATTAAAAAAAAAAGTAAAATTAACACGTTTACTTTTGAAAGAGGAATAATTTTCCTCGCTCTTGAGACCTGCCCGCTGGGGATATCTTGCAACAATCGAGGAAAATACGTTGCAGAAGGACAGAGGTTCTATAGCGGTAAATAGAGGGCTCTTCTATAGGTTTCCTACTCCCAAGTGGCGAAGGGGCGCAGTCGCAGCAGCTCATGGCACTTACGCTTTGGTACCTGCAGGCATCGGCTGTGCCCACAGCACAACAGCATCAGGTGCTGCCCTTGCACAGCCAAAGCAGCCTGAGCTCTGGGGCGTCAGCTGGCATCGATGGCTCTGCCAGACGTGTCAACACCGAGCTTCTGTCCTGCGGCCGCTGCACTGCCTCAAAGATGCTTTGTTTTCGCTATCACACATCTTTCATTCTCTGATCCTACAACTGCATATTTGGATGACTCAATCAGCTGAAAAAAAAATATGTTGCAGTGCTCTCTTTTGTTGATGTGAATGTTTGGGAGCAGCTGAGCCAAAAAGCAGAAGCATATGTTTCTCCCTGCGCTGAGACTGGAGTGTGTAATCCAATAGACACAGCTGAGCCGAGGCCACCAACAGACTGACATGCCCACGTTTAGCACACGGGGTGCCCAAAGGATGGCACAAATTCTTCCCCTGAGAGAATACTCTCTCGGTCCACTAAGAGAGAGGTGGCTACTATTTCAATTAACCCGGCACCGATAAGTGACCCGGGGTTTAGTGCTTTACAAAGAGGAGCAAAGGGGGGGAAATCACTAGATGGTGCTATTTCATGCAAGCGCTCCCCTCCCCATCGCTGGGTTTGCAATGGTGGTCGCTTTGGGGGGGCTGTTGCAAACAGCAAGGGGAAATATTCTGTACTATGTTCTCTCCAGTTGGAATACTTTTTGGCACAAAACCGCGGAAACCAAACAACACGCGTGGGCTGCTGCTGATGCGCCTGCCTGTTGCCAGAGGGGCGATCCTGGAGGCTCTGACAAACAGCCCAAGCAAGCAGAGATGCTCAGCCTCATCTGCGGAGTCTCACGTACGCTTCTGCCTAACATTGCCTCCGCTATCACAATTAATTTGCCTCCTTTTTCCCCATCTTTTGGATCTCCAAATTTCTGAATTTCCAGGTTTCAGTTATCAATAAAAAAAAGAAGTTGTCTACAACTGTTCAGGCAGCAGATGAGCAGTCTGAGAGCAATACAGATGACTGAAGCTTGCACGGTAATTGCACATGACGACACCTTTCATTGCTATTAAACGTACTTCCACGGTAGATTTTTTTCTTACTACTTTGTTTTTATTTCTGCACTAAGAAAATTAACATGGAAAATGAGCAGTCTTTAAGCCTCAGCACACATTAATATGGGGCCGTTAAGAGGGTATAGTTTAAGATTTCCTTAACGTTGTGTATGGGACTTCTCAGATCCTTCAACCACAAGTTCAAGTCCCTGAGGAGTCACTTAAGTTCTTCAGTGTCTTTAATGAGATCAGCTGAGTGATTTTTTTTTTTTTTAAAGTAGCCTTTAAGTGTAAATGGGTTGAAAAGAAAAGCTTTTCTAGACTATTTTAAGGTTTTCTGTTTATTTGGGGGGTGGGGTGGTGGTGGTTGGTTGGTTGGTTGGTTTTTTAAATTTGACCACAATCCAGCTAGATTATAGAACACACTGGGGACCACCAGCCCACCACTGCTCACCTGCCATCCTTTCTGTCAACTCACCTCGGGGACCCTTCAGGACAGGAATCACGACTTTGTGGCGTAAAAAGTCTATAAAGCCAATGCCATCAAGAGGTGTTTAACCAGCTAATACCGTCCGCTATCTCGTACCAGGGACTCCCTGTCTGCACTCTTTGCCCTCTTCCTTTTGTCTTTGACTCTTGTGAACTCCGTTAAGACTCCTTTGAGGGCTCACTGTAGTTCCCAAGAACCTTTTCAACACCTTTATACTGAGCTGAAATGGGCCTTTCACGTGCTGAGCTGAGCAGCGCGTCTATACATCCCCTCGCACGTCCTAAACGCAGAAGGGCTTTGGTTTGCTTTTGCTGCACCTCTGTCTTAAAAGATAAAGGCCCCGTCTTCCACATCGCTTTATGTAAATTTGGCATGTATGAGGCCAGTGTTTTCTAGCAAGTGACTAATGCTGCCTACAGCTGGACAAATCCTTTCTTTTCCCCTGCAAAGCATCAGGGCCCACCAGCAGCTCCGGGCTCATTGGGAATTGGTAACGGGGGCCACACGGGCATCCTGGAATACTTTCTCTATCTTGCCTTCCAAGCTACTTCAAACAGTGTTTTTCTGTTCCATTTTAAATGGTGAATGCAGGGAGGAGGGAGGGGAGGGAGGAAAGAACACGAGAGGAACAAAAATAAGATTAAAATAAAAGACCATATAGGGAGCCCACAGAAAAACAAATGTCAAGGCCCGATTCCCATGTCGTCTCAACCACTGTGAACCCAGAGTCCCTCCATTTAACTTAGAGAGATCAAACTGTGGCTTATAATTTTTATAGCACCTTTGTCTGGCCCAGCATTTAGAGGAAGTGGGGAAAGTAGAAGGAAAATTATTCTGTACAGGCTTCCTGAAAACTACGAGGGACTTTTGTGGTAGCAGCAGTAGGGTAAAACAGAGCTGTATTTAGAAGAAATCCACCATAAAAATCAAATTCTTTTTTGCAACCCCCCGACCACTCTGGTCCCCGCACCCAGCCATACCCATCGCTGTACGGGGAAGGGATGTATCAGCGGTTACCAAAGGCCACAGGAGCTGCTTCACCCTGTACAGAGCCCCCTTCTCCTTTCAGAGATACCTTTGCAGTAGGTTCTGGAATCAAAAGCGAGGGCTTTTGCGTCCTTTACTTGAAGCTACGCTTTCCCTCCTCTCTCTCACACGTACAGTACAACCACCAAAGCAAGCATCAAGGGGCCACGGCCAAGGAGACCCTCTACAGCGGCAGAGGGCTGCGAGCATGGCAGCCTGAGCCTGAGCATCGTTTTGGGTAAGCAAGCGGGAAAAACTCCCACAGGTGGCAGCAGCAAGAGGGACGAGTGGCCAGTGTGCGTGGAGACAGGCTGACACCCTCCCAAAATGTGAAGAAATTGCTGTAGCAATCGTGCCGGCCTCTTACCCAGCACACTGGAGTCCCCTGCCTCAAGGTGGGTAATCTCAGACCCGAAGGGCCAAATCTGCGATGCAAGCCTGATGAGTTGGACACTGCAACACCTTCGACTCCCAAATTGTCAGACATTTAACATCATTGCAGGTTGCAGAGACACTGCTGATCATTACCACATCTTTTGATTGCCAGCTCAGCGTCACATTAGCCGTGTCCTGGTGCTCCCTCCACTGCATCCATTCCCGGGAGAGCCCGAGTGATGACTACCATTTACCAGGGTTGAACTCCAGTCGAACCCTGGGAGGCCAAGGTTCCCGAACACTAACAAGTGGCATTGTACGAGTACCGAGCCAAGCTGGCAACGCGGCATGGTCTGGCAAGGCACATGTTTCTGGTTACTGCCCCTGAACTGGGCAACACAGAAGGTTTTCTGCTGGCATGTGTCAAAATATCCCGTGACAATAGCAAATACCAGCTCACCGCTGCTTCAGAGGAGCCCTCTGGAGCTAAGGTGCTCCTCTAAGGAAGAAAGCAACACGTCTGGAATGCGCAGTGTCCCTTCACCCTCTTGACTTTAAGGCGAGTATTTCCAGTGGGTGCTCTCAGCCCACGCGGGCCGGCTGCCCTGGGAGGAGCTGCTGAGAGGGGAGATCAGGAACACATCAGACCCACTTTTCCAGCAATTGCTCACACCTCACAGAGGTGTCCCCTCTCTCCAGGCCCTGCACACCCTCTACGGTTCCCGACGTGAACCTGTGGGACTCACTCCACACTGCGTGACCCCACATTTCTATTTGGTCTCCAGGTTATTATTAGCACGCTTACAGGGAGCGGTCCCAAAGCTTCAAAGTCAAAAGCAAGCCAGCGGTCCAGGGGACCCAGATGGGACACAAGACCTTAAGCGAAAAAAAACCCGCCTTATGCTGCTTGCAGGTATTCTTGGTTTGGATTTCTGATCAAGCGGAGCACTGCCCACAAGCAAATTAACACATACTGTTCAACCAAGCCGACGCTGCCTTAACTCATCGAAGGTTATTACTTCTGCTGCAGTAATCCCCAGCGACCTCGAACTGCCACTGGACACGGTACCACTTGTTAGTGAGTCCTTTCCTCAAAGAACAAACAAATCCTTACGTTGCCTGTTAAGGGTGCAGAGCAAAGAGAAGAAATGGCCATGCAAAGGTTACCCTGCAGGGTAGCGGCAGAGCCAGAAATCTTGCCTTCCTGAATCCCAGTCCTGTATCCGCAAAGCCAGCCTAGCTAAGAACGGATTAGTCCCAACCACGCACGTCTGCCCCGAGTGCAAACAAAAAGGTGTTAAATCGAATTAAATAAAATCTCAGCACCCACTGCTTGCGTTATACATTACATTTAATATTAAACTGGTTTAGCAGTTGGTTTGCTGCCTTGGAGTTTAGCAGCACAAAGCGCTTTAACAAGACGTATAAAACCCTTTGCCCTTCACCAGTCTTTGCCCAAAGCCACTAAATGACACGATAGCTATTATACATAGAAGCTCACCGTGTTTTTCTAATAGGTTTTTGTTTCAAGCATCCTTAACTTCCCAAGCCCCAGGTCAGGCTAACATAAAAGCACAAGTATTCAGGAAGCTTCTTTGCTTTAAGATTGCTGCATTTTGGCAGCAGCCCTAACTCTTCATGAAATTACTCCCTTTCCTCAAATCATCCGCTTAAATATATATAGAAAAAAACTTGTCTATATAAGCTGCAGTCACTGCAATAACACAATTGCTAATCGAGATAATGTCAGGTGTTCTATTTATAGGGCCTTTCAGTTGAACATGCAGGTGTGTGCATTTGCTTCTAAATATCTACAGAGTCTCTATAAATAGAGAGATTGTTTCCCATCGTCAGCTGTTTGACAATTCGTATTAACCTGGTTAACATTAGATGTTATGAATCAGTTCTTACACAGAGGATTTTCCCCAGATAAATCTCTCAAAACGTAATCATGCCAACTCACTACTGATTGTTACACAGATGCAGCACTTCAGAGGCAGCATAATCCATTTGTTAAGGGAAATATACTTAGACTTTTGTCCTGACCCACCACATATGAGGTACAACTGACAGGCCAAGGGATCAAAGTCTCCCCTTTATCAACACGCACTTGGCAGAAATCTAAACTTCCCCATATATGGCTTCATAAATTTGTTTGAACTTACTGAAAAACCGTCTAAAGATGTCTCAAGGAGTGAAAACTCACTGGTCCTTTCAGCCTCAGATTCTGAATAGGAAAGGCAGCCCAGGTACATTATGCTGTGGAAGAATATTTTTTTCTTCCATCTATCGTTTTTAGGTTTTCAGGGGAGAACAACTGTGTTAAGGTTATCATATTGGGTATCCTTCCATAACAACGGAGAGGAAAAAGTAAAACAAAGTAACAAAAGATTTTTTTCAAATAAATGTAATTGGTTTGATAGTGAACTGCTTATTTGTTTACAGAAAAAAAAATCAGTTGGTGCAAATCCAAACAAGAAGATGACACAGCATCTAATCACCCTCCCGTCCCTGGCTGCCCCAGTTGCAGAAGGTAGATGAGGGAAGAGCAGGTAAGACAGGCTAGAAATAAACACAAAAGAGGAGCAATGTTATCAGAAGGAATGACTGACAGCAAGACAGGCAACCAGCGGTGCCGAACATTTCTGAGTGTAGATCAGTGAGAGCCAACCGGGCTCGGGAGAGGAGAGCTCCTGGCCTCACACGGTTCTGCAATTTCTGCAGCTCTTTACAAGATGTTTTCTAAAGGAGAATTGTTCAGAAAGTTTGAGTTTGAAGTTTCCTTGTAAGATAAAAAAAATCTTGGGTTCTGGTGAAAGAAAACACCTAAATTCTTTCATGATATATTTTGCGTATTCCTTTCTTCCCTATTTCTGCAGCCAGCCTTGCCCCAGAGCACAGTGTGGCCACTGGAGCACAGCAGAACATCTGCTGAAGGATCTGGAAACTATTCACTGGGCAACAGTGACCACTCAGAACGGGATGAACCGAAGTGAAACTCGGGGGCTCTCAGGCTGGTGTTCCATCTGGAAAGCACAATAGCCAAATTCAGCTCAGATCCGAAAGCCAAAATGGGTTTGTCACAGGTTGAAAGTCTAGTTGAGCCTAAAGGCAAAATGAAGGATTGCCAACGGCTGCAAAACACCAAAGCCAACAACAACAAATTAGGTGTGCATTTAGATTTCATACCTGCAGTGAAGTGGTTTTTATTTGGCAAGAGAAATACCTGGAGCAGCAGGATATTAAAGACTATCAAGCAGACATCCTCAAAGACAAATAAGCCAGTACCAATCAGAACACTAGAAATGAAAGGAAACCGTAAGAAATCTTTAAGATGCGGCTGGTAACACCGCAGCGATGTGATACAGTCAGGGAAAAGTTTAGGATAATTTTAAGCAGACTTAAAAAACACCTACATTTTTTTTTTCCTGAATAAAGGGACTTTTAAAACAAAGTCCTCAGTAAAGCAAATAGAAACACATACCAGAATTCTATTGGCAGCCAGTCAGATCCAGCGCTCTTCACGTTTTACTGCCCTGCAGATCTTGTATGTGTGGGTCTGATGCAGCAGAGAAACCCAGACTGCTCCTCAGAAGTCAGACCCACATCCCCTGGGTAAAGAAAACACCCGGTGCTCTTTCCTAAGGGACTAATGAAGTAGCTTTACCTGACCGGCCATAGGCTTCAAAGAGGAGGAATTTGAGATGTGGGTTTTGTCTGCAAAAAAGGCAAGACAACAGCTAGAGACAGAAAGAGGAAGGAAAGAGGGGGAAGAACTAAGAAGGAAGTACCAGTTCTTTGACACCTTTTTGATGGAGTTAGATTTGCAAAGCAGAACATGCCCCCTTCCCTTTCACCAACCTGCCCTGTCTAATCTGATTTTAAAACAACTCGAAATGAATCATCACTCTCTGCCACATGTGCTGCAATAGTTTTGCCTTCGAGGGGTTCTGCACGTTCACCTTTGCACCGCGCTCCAGATACACCTCCCCAGCGCCGCGCAGGGTGCAGCGGGAGCAGTCGTGGCCATAAACCCCAGCCAAGTCCGGGATGGAGGCGCTTAAAGTGCCATCAAAGGGATGGACACAAATGGCAGCTGCCCTTCAGCATAGCGTTTGCAGGATATGGTGAGGTGGCCCCTGGAGACCAATGATTTGAAAGCAGGCCAGAGTCCAGGTTTGAAATCCCCCTCTAATGGGTATGTAAATGCCTCGGGTTTTGCTTTCGCTGCTACTAACAATTTGCCAGCAAACTTATCTTATTCATTGAGCCCAGTTTCTCTCTCATTTATCCCCCCAAAACCCACAGGGGCTTGATTTTTATGAGGTGCTGAGCAACCACAGCTCCTGTTCACTTACACTGCGGTTGGAGGTGGGAGGGCAACGATGCTCAGCTCAGCACCTCCGAGAAGCAGACCCCAAGGAAGGACGCTGTGCGCGTCCTTAAGGAATACACAAACTGGCTGAGCGACTGGGGACCCTCAGCTGCACACCACCTGAGAAGCAGGTTGTCTCCTGGACCTGCACGTTGGAGTTGCCACCTGGCTCTTTACCAATGAAAGAGGGAAAGAACAAGCTTTGGAGGAAGGTTTCTCTTGGCGTACAGCTCTGCCCTACTTTATATGAACAGACGAGTTGCCTGCTCTGCACTCTACGTGGTAATATAACTTAATTCAAGGGCTAAAGATGTTCTCCAGCTGTAACACTGGTGGTTGTACTCAGTAAACTGAGCCTCTCTTACTTGCTCTGACAGCGTGATGCTGTCAAGACAGCACAGAAGATGTCTAATTCCTGTTCTTCCCTGTGTTTGAAATCACAATAAGAAATACCTCCCTTTTTGTTGGATGAGCAGTTGTCCACATCATGTTCGTAACCTGCTGGTCTGGGGAGCGCAGTGATGGGACAAGCAGCGAGAGAGAGAGTGCGAGCCGCCCTCCTCTCCCCATCCGGGCTCTCCAGGGAGCTGCAGGGCAGCACCAGAGCACCCAGCGTGCGCCAGAGACAGTGCTCCTCACAGAATCACAGCATTCCAGACTGGTGGGGGTCAGAAGGGCCCTCTGGAGCTCCCCCATCCCACCCCCTGCCAGAGCAGGGGCACCTCCAGCAGTGGCACAGGACAGCGTCCAGGCGGGTTTGGGATGGCTCCAGAGGGGGAGACTCCCCCACCTCTCTGGGCAGCCTGTGCCACTGCTCTGCCGCCCTCACAGCAGAGAAGGCCCTCCTCAGGTGGAGATGGAACTGCCGATGGTCACCTTTGTGCCCGTTCCCTCTTGTCCTGTCACTGGGCACCTGAAGCTCTTGCACTTTTCAAGGTCCCAGAACATCGCCTCGGTGGGATCCAAGAGGAGTGCTTTTATAGGCACCTCGGGAAAAAAAAAAAATCACCTCAAAGCAAGAACAATCTATTTTTGATGCTTGTATTATCTTTGCTGCTTGTGAGAACCAGCTATAATTGAGACAGTGCTGTGCGTAGGTGACAAGTGCCACATAATACGGCCTGTGTCAAGCGAGAAAGATGGAGAGACTTGCCCAAGGTCACACAGGGAGCTCGTAACACGACCATGAACAGATCCCAGATGTCCTGCATCCCAGTCCACCTTGTCAGACATGATAGTCTTCATTTTCTTCCGCTTGTATATGATTAAGTTTCAGAGGTGGATAACAGCATCGCTGACCAGTACAGATGCGCTCCTTGCCCGTTGACAGTCTGATATTCACGAGGCACATGATGGAAACAGTGGACATTCCCATGTTCCAACTGACAAGGAAAAAAGGACTTGACAGCCAAATCTAATGAGTCTCCCGTTTGCTGCGCCGCGCTGTCTGCACGGACAGAGTAACCACCGCTCCTCCTGGCAGAGCGCAGCACAGAGACAACAGTCTTTCCAACAGCGTCCTGAGCTTCTCGATAAAGAAACTAAAGAAGCCGCCTCCGGTGTGACCCACCAGTGCAAATGCAGCCAGAGCTGAATAAAGGCTGGCAGGCTGACCTCCACGAGCGTCAGACTATTCTCTGTGCTGCTAATCATTCATTTTTCCTCACTCTTAGTACTGTTCACAACAACGGCACTTAGAGTTAGCGGACAGAGGGAGAAGGTGGGATTTAGTGAAGAGGGCAGTAACTGAGACTCTCCTGATCTGAGCCACAGACCGATGTATGACCGCGGGCAAGTTACTTCTCTCTTCACCGCTGTTTCTTTTTTCACCTTCTTCTTCTTAGGTTGGGCTAATGATGGGATCTTAGACCACCTGCTTTGACAGGTCTTTCGCATCTAAGCTGTTTTTAAAGCCGACCGAAGCCCGCTTTGCAGCACCGTGTATTTCACTGTGCGTCTGTACAGCACCGTGCATGTTGGGACAGTGATTTCAGCGGAGACTGGCACGAGACCCAAAATGCAAATTAGTATTTCACATAATTAGGAAATCCCATTCAAATAATTGTTTCCCTTAATTTCTGTGTCATCGTTAAAAAAGTAACGTGGTCAAATGATTTAAGATGCCGATCACAAAACCAAACCAGAAGTGTTCAGTAACACCAGCAAGAAAAAAATTCCTCTGTGCCAAAATTTACATTAAGAAAAAATTAGGTGTTTACCCTGGCAGCGCTACAGCTTTTCTCTCTGAACTTTGTAAAACTTCATCCCCACACGGATTGACTTCTACATTATCTGACATTTCCTCATTAGCTTCTTTCCCTTCTCTCTTTTCTTTGCAAAAAAGACCCTTGAGTCTAACAATGTCAGAAGTCTCTGAAATTTGACAGATCTTACATTTCCAGCTCATTTTCTAATGAGTTTGTACATCAGGACTGATTAGTGTAATAAAGAATTCATGAAGCAAATAAATGTAACATGAAGACACCTTGAAGAGAGGAAAGAAAGAGCAAGTCAAATATGTTGAGAAAAGGTCTGGCCTTTTTAACCTTCATTTAATCGTTCTGACAAAGACACTTCATCAAAGAGACTTGGCAGGTATTTGGACTTTGTGCACATAAATACCAGGCTTTGAACTTTTTCTCCCCTGCATTACCCAGGAGAACCCATCATTAGCCTAATTTAGGCAACTTCTTATCAAACCGTGCTTTTGCTAACCATCTACTGACCTGCTAAACACGCCTTAAGTACTGCGAAGGATGAAGCCGCATCCTTGGTGAGCAGCTGGCACGGGCACCCTCCGTATGGCGAGGATCGGCGTTCTCAGCCGTCTCAGTGTAAACGCTCACTCTGTTTGTAAATCAACCAGCAAACTTCCTGAAGGACAGCAATCACCTCGCGATCTAAAATCATCAATAAATTAGTCTGGTCTCCCTTAACGTAAATCTCAAATAACCCTGCCAAGCAGAAGTACCGCAGCTTTTTCCACGATAGGTACTGCTTCCCCAGAAAAAAAAGCAACAAACCAACAGAACAGCATGTGCACTTATAAGGCTCACATCTCTCTGGATTCACTTGCGTTTTATTTTCACCTTATTCAGTATCATTTTTCTGTCACCTTTTACTTAGCTTTTAATAGCGCTTCACCCCCCAAAGTTGTCTGAGCTAAAGAAGTTTGCACAACAACAATTTCCTTCTGGATACAAAGTTTTTCAGGGAAGAATTGGCAAAGAACAACCACCCAGATGTTCAGATCCTATGGGAAGGAAATACCAGTATGTTTTAATTTTTTTTTATCCACAGAAGAAAAAAAATAGGCTTTTTTTTTTTTTAATAGGAGTGGATTTAATCTCTTTGCTAAAGCAACTATAAATTTGAGAAGTTTGCGTGAAAAACAGGCCAGAGGGTTTTTGACCAGTTTAGTTTGGAATTTCTTCTACTCCGGACATAGCTCTTGGCATCACGAAGGCCTCAGAGTCAGCACGAAGTTGCACACGCTATCGTAATAGAAAGTGTAACAGTAACTAATACTAACAAAGAATAATTCTATTACATATTTTCAGATGAGTAAACTAAAATTCACGAGAATTTCAGTATTCAGCTCTATTGCACAGCTGGGCAAGAGCGAATAAGGCTCCGCGAAATACGGCAAAGCAAACTCGCCACTTTCATCCAGGAATCCCTTCGGGGTTATTTGGTCAGTTTTGGTCACTGTGCCAAAGAGAGAGGCTCACTCTCGCTCTACCCAAAGGTAATATTGTCAGGTCTCCTTAGGAAGCTGCAAGATTCCTTTGAATAGGGACTGGATGTAAAATAGTTCAAAAGAGTTCTTGTCCTGGAGAGACTAGATCTGCATGGGAAGCTACTTTTTTGTTCTTCGGAAGAAAGCAAAAACCCACAAGGAAAAAAAAAAAAAAAGAGAAATAAAGAAACCAAAGAAACCTCAAACAGTTCAAACAGCGTTTCACCAGCGCCTCGGTCCTCAAGAGTAAGGACCCCTTTGTCGTCTTTGGGTGACTGGCTTGTCCCGTGAACTGCAATATGCACAGAGCATCTGACGGGTAGTTACAGCAAAATTATTCTTCTTGAGCCACACCGAAGTTCCGGTGTCCTCTGCAAAAGTCTCTGGCTCTTTTCTGCATCCACACTGATCAGTGCTGTCAACGAAGGACTCTGTGCACGGACACACGGACTGTGCGACAGAGTTGTGTAGCCCTGGAGGGACACCCGACCCAAACACGGCACTCCGGGTACCCGGACAGTCTAGAACCTCTTGTGACCATGCACTGTCTGCTTCTGCAATGAGAATCACCTATTTTCCTATTAAAGCTTTCAAGGTGAGAAGTTTCACTTAAAAATAAAATGTCTAAACCTGAATGTCCTTGAAATTATAAAATTTAATTGCTTTTGAGATGCTTCAGGCTAATGTTTTAAACTAATGCCTGTATTAAAAAAATCTCACGATAAACTGTAGCATAGAAATGTTCCTCCTGCGCTCCACTTCTTATTTTCTGTGCCCTTTTGACCCTATTTGTCCTAGCCACCTTTTTTTCCTCTTATTCTCCTTTTACATCTGGTCATATTCTGCATCCTCTTTATTCTTATCTTCCATCGCTTTGGCTCTTCTCTCTCCAAGTTCTGCAATGCTCTGGCCCAAACCCCACCCCTCCTTTGCCTTCCACTTTCAAAGACATTTATCTACCTCTTCACTGAATATTACAGGAGAAAAGCTATTTCCTTCATTGTACAGCTGCTCTAGATTTAATGCTACTCTTTGCAAAACTTCCACGGACAGCAAAGCTTGTATGATTTCCAAAAGGGAAAATACATAGTCCAGGTTCATACAGTCAACCTGTAAGCCACAGACTGATACACCGCGGGGTGCGTTTGTCTCATGATGCACTTCAACCTTTTTTCCTTCCTTTCTTACACACTTTTAGAGAACTCGACGAAGCGGCATTGCTATGGTAGCAGGTAACGAACACGACTGTTTTCCAGAAAACCACAAGAAAAATCAATACAAGTGAGAAGATGGTCAGAAACTGAAACTAGTAAGAGGATACTGGGAAAAAAAGCATCCAGCCACTTTGGCACAACAAATCATTTATAATATATATGATAAAAACAAGACACAATATAATTAGTATGGACTTGGCAAAATCCCAGCATGCTGAACTAAATTAATTATTCTGTATTTGTTTTATAGCACGGAGAACTATTTATATATTGTCGTCACAGCGCCTGAGGGATAACTCTTTCCTGGAGTAACTCTACATACTACAGTGGTGCAGTATTGGCCCTTCACTTTGAACTCAGGCTATTTCAAACCGTGGCCCGAATCCGGCTCATTTCACTGCTTTTGCACCTCTCTTCTGCAAAACCACCGAAATACCGCAGAGTCGCCTGGGCGAGAGGGGAATCTCCTGGTCCCAGCTCCCCGCGGGGCTGGGGCTCGGTCACGGCAGAGCTGGACAGAGGATTACTGCAAGAACTTTTATGGAAAAAGATGCTTCCCGGTTTTTCTCTTTTTGACCAAATTGGCCAGCAAACAAACTGAATCTTTTTCCATCTTTCCCCCCTCCTCACATTTCCAGTAGCCAAACGGAAAAGGGAAACTCCATAATGTTTCTTAAAACAAAAGTTTCCATATGTTTTTCTGAATGGTGTCCAACTGCTTACCCTCCCTACAGACACAAAAACTCCTTTTCAAGACCTTAGTTTTGAAACCTTCGAAATTGCTTGGTTTTCAGGGACAAATGTTTCCTGGCTGACCCCGAGCACCCCCGTCTCCATCACCCAACCTGCCCCGGCCCCGGTGCTGTTGGTGCCCTGCTCGGGGCTCCGGCAGCTCCCACAGGTCTCCTCAACGCTGTGTGACACCAACGGAGGTAAACTTCCAGGTAATTCCACCACCTCACCACTTCTGTTAATAAACTTCTTGATTTGGACTAACCACATGAAACAGTTTTACCGCAGCAGCAGAAACATTCACTGTCACACAGGAGGGGGTCTGTTCAGGGACACCTTTTTTCCCCACGGAGGAGCGAGTTTCTGTGTGAAATTCTGGTTCCCAGTTACCCGAGAGGAGACAGCGATGGTTACGAAATCATCTGAAAGCCACTGGGGGCAAAAGCCAAAACTGACGATGAGAGAAGACCCTCAGCATCCACACAGTTCTTGCTTTTACCTCGGCTGCGATAATTAATCCACATTTAAAAAGCACCCTGCAAACTCTGGCGGACGCAGGCTCTCTTTTTGGGTTGACTAGACCCAAAAGTTTTGTGTTTAAATACAGCTTTTGGAATAAAACCAACTTTTTATGAAACAAAGTCGAGAGTTTTGGTTGCGATGAGGTACGAGATAGAAATACATGCAACTGCCCCCTTTCAGGCTTAGCTCTTTTTTTAGCTCTGGTTTTAGCAAAAGAACACTTTTATGCTTTAAAATATAAAATATTTATGAAAACTGCTAATCCAAAATTATGGCTTAAAGATAGAAGCTGTCGGTCCAAAATAATAGTGAGACTAACCTCATAAAAGGCAAGGTCAAAAGGGAGTGTGTTGTGGTTTCCCAGGCTGACCTCCTGTACAACAAGACTTCCCCAAATTAATTCCTCTTTGGTACAGGCAGACCTTTCTGGAGGTATCCAACCTCGGTGATTAAATTGTCAACAATAAACTTCCAAGTCACCCGCAAATTGTCCAAGCGTGTAAACACTGTCCCGGCAGTTTTTAAGAACAGACTCAACAAACACCAGGCAGAAACAGGCAAAGTTTGTGTTGCCGTTGGCCAGGAGGACCTATGAGGTGATCTTTGACATCACTACTCCAATCTCCTTTTCTTTGATTCCTTTTTTTTTTTTTTAATAAAGTCTTGTATTAAATTGGGTGTTGTCACACCTTTACTCTATTGGATCAAATTTTGCTGTCAGGTAGGTACTTTAAGATGGCATTCATGTCACTTTTTCACTTTCTCTTCATTAAACTAAACAGATTAAGCTTCTGGAATAACAGCAAACTGTTTATTTCTAGGTTTATAGCTGCACGTTTTCATTAGAAATTATGCATGAAGGTTTATGTTACAAAGCAAAAAAATGTGTTTTGCATTGTTCTTTTAGAACCCCGTTTCACAATGAAATCCAGCCCCTAATCATCAACGGAGAATGGCAAAGCAAGATGTATTATAACCCTTTTTATTTAAATGTCTTAATGAAATTAAATTTGAAGATACGACAGTAGGGTCTTACCCACTGCTCTCGGCTGAAAGAGGGAAGAAGTGAACTAACTTTAAAATGAAACAGGTTTCTCTTCAGACTGACTGAAAGTTACAGGATGTTGGTAGTGAACCAATTAAAACACATCTTAAAACGATAAATACAAACCAAATGTACATTATCAGCATGTTCAGCCTTTTGTTTCTTGGTTCTATTTTGTATCTGCTTATTGCAATCATATGTGTTTTGAAGGAAGGGGAAAATCAAATCATTTTAGGAAATAATAAATAAAGAATTCAGTGGGGGAAACAAAGGAGGACTGCATTTATTCAAACATAAAATAAACCATGCCTTCAGAGAGCACGTTAAAATAGAAGCCACAATATTCATGGATCAGTGGAGCTCAGAAGTATCTAGAAAATACCAAAAAATCTGTCTCAGTTGAAGACAGTAGTGCGGCATCTCTGGAATATTCTGCAGAGAGGAAGGAATCTGCTGCAAAGATCCTCTCTCTAGATCGTCCGTGAAAGATGCCCAGACCCGGTCGACACGGAGCCGTCCCCTCGCCTGCTCTGCCTTCCAGCCGCTCCTCTCGTTGGGAAGGAGCGATTAAGCCTGAAGCAAAGCGAATAGGTGCCTATAAGCAATACGCTTCCTCTTTTCCTTCCACAACGGAATTACCTTCTGGCTTTCTGCTCTACGCTTCTTTACCTCCCCTGAGATATCACCGGTCGCCCACCGCCTTTTCTTCTTCCCCAGGACCGGCTGCTTTAGGTACATCTTGTCGATCCCTGCTATTTATTTTGTGATCTGCAATACTAGCAGCCTACCTCCTGACGTGCAGAGCGTATTTGTTTAACCCAGCGTTATCCTCAAACGCATCAAGAGGAGTTGTGTGAAATTCCCACTCTGAATTTTCACTGCTCTTGCCACAAGAATATTGACATTTTTGCAAACACTTAGAGATCAGCGCTGGAAGAAAACTGTCATTTCTGTCGTGCAGCAGTGTTCTGCAGTTGCAACGAGCGAAATTAAGTATCTATGTGTATAAACATAAAAAAAAAAATACACCAACTACAGCCATTCACTATTTTCACAGTAAAATATAGAGATCTTAGAAGTGAAAATGTTTCACTTTTCACAAGTCCCACAAAACCAGAATTTTTTTCTACCTTTTTCCTCCCCAATTTTTGCTTTCCCAAGGCATGATTATTTTTTTTTAATTGATCTGTCCCCAATCCCATACCCCAAGTGGATCCTTCTTAATGAAAAACTATAGAAAGTTTGCACGATTTTTTCATTATTTGAGGCTGCAGGTAAGTAGCTGCATAGTCCTGTGCTTAATAGAAGGAAGTATTGAAAATCTCCTTTGCTATTCCTCGTTTCACGGTTTATAACGTGATACTTATAAATACTTTGGTAGCAGATTAAGCTCCAGAGAAACGAAAACATTTAAAAAAGAGCACAAAGCCTGCAAGTGTCCAAATGAGGGACCAGAAACTCTGCCTTAAGCTCCAGGAGGGGGTTTATGAGATGTAGTGCCATGTGCCATACAATACAAGATAAACATCTGTTGTTATTTCAGTAAACTTAAATCAGATGTTAAGCTTTTTCTTCAGGGGGATAGTGGCACAAAGAAAGACTTCTTTTTTTTTTTTTTCCCCTCCCCTTACCAAGGTGGCCATATCCTATGCCAGGAAGACTGGGAGAAGATTCTGGAGGGGACTTAAATAAATACTGTTAAAGTGATACAGTGGTGATAAAGTGACCTGTTGTAGCCTTTTTTGCACCTTAGGCCTTGAACCATGGATTTCTGCCCAGAAAGACACTTATTAATAAGGAGGCCAATACTACAATGCCAAGGATGAGTTACGACGTTCACCTACTGAAGAACAAAACTGGATGACTCGGATGGAAAGATCTTTATAGCTTTTGGCAGGCTTTGGATTAAGCCTTCCAAAGGTGCCAAGATGACCACCCTGTGCTGGACAGCCGCTCTGCAGTACCCTAAACGCGCAGAGAGAAGTACTCGGAACCCCGCGGTCAGCTGAAGGCATCACAAGCTTGGGAGGTGGCTGCTCAAGGAAGGGTGTTCTGCTCTGCTCCAGGCTCCAGTCTGTTTCCATCAGTTCAGTGAGAAGTCTTCTTTCAGTGTTTCCAAGTGACAGATGCCCAATTCCTAAAGGGGATAGCCCCCCCCAACACCAGCTAACCCCCGTGCAGAGTACTTGGTTCTTGCAAAGGGTTGGGAGCTCAGTGCCAGGGAAGTGTACCCGGCACGCCGGGTGCGTTACAGGCGCGCGCTCCGTCCCAGTGAGGGTACCACCACCCTCTGCCCCACAGCACCTTCTGCCCCTCCACCTCAGCCACCCGCGTTGGCCCTCGGGCGATGATGAAACGCGCGCCCTGCGTCCATCCCTGATGGCGTAAGGGAGACCACACGCTTGCTTACACAGAAGATACATCGAAATAAGCGCTGCTTCGCCATTGCAAGCCCATGCTGGTTTGCCATCAGCACCATGCTTTGATTAAACAACATCAAATAGTTCGGTTTTATATGCGATATTCCATGTTTAAAATTGTAAAGGATCAGTCTTAATTGCTAACTTTGACAGCTTGTCTACTTTTCTCATTACACGCTGTAAGCTGTGAGGTACAGCTCAGTTAATATTCCAAGCTGTTTCTGTTTTGAACATATTAAAAGGGACCTTATATCCAAAGCACCAGACAGCATATGGAGATCAGCTCGCCAAGCCTTAGGGTAGAACTGCGAGGGGTTATGCTGGACCACTGGAGATGTTGTAAAAAGGAAATTTTGCAAGGTAGAGTTCCAGGAGCTGTGCTCGCTTGTGTTTCTCTGCACAGTGGTTACCGGCAGCGCAAATGAACCATAGACCAAATGCAGAACTCCGGATAAAGTAACAGTAATCTGCTTTTGTGTCCAATTCCAGATGTATTTCTGTTCAGCTCTTAATTCGGAAATTTTGTGGCATAAAGCGATTTAACAATGCACTTTTAATGACCCAATATATACATCTTTTGTTTCATTTTTATTTACCTTAGCAGCGTACTAAAATGTAACCAGCATACTTCAGTTTTTTACATTATATTTTAATTAGTGTTTTTATATATGAAAGACAAAGACACTACTCAGTACAAACACACGTCTACTGTGCTGCGTTTCCCAAGGCATATAATTTAATACCCAGAACACCGAGTCTCTCTCCATCAAAATTAATATTCCCTTGCTGGGTACCAGCCTCGGTCCATCTGGTAGCTGGGGTTTAGGATCTGCGCGAGGAGAGAACAATGTTTGTTGTTCTTGTAGAAGCACTTAATGTTTTATAAACTCATGAAACTTCACAGAAGCATTGGTATCACTGTGAAAGTAACTCAGGGCAGGCAGATGTGCCTCACAAGTAATTAATTCTAGGTGGGGTTTTTGTTTTCTTTTCTTTTTAATAGTGGTATGTTCAATAGGGACAACGTAAGAGAAAAGACCAAGACTTCTCCCAAAATGGAAGCTGAACACAGCCCTTCTTCGCATTGCGTGTCGCTTATTGAACTCTGCCTGCAGGTCTGCCTGTGCATTTTTGGGATGAAAACCCTTCCCGATGGCAGAAGCCGTCAATCCCGGCGGCAAAGCGGAGGTGCCCATTGGTGGCAGCACAGACCGCAGGCACGGGGGATGCTCAAACCACGGCGGGGGACAGTCAGCAGAGCCGCCAGGGCTGGAGGGGAAAGCTCCACGTGAAAGCAAATGAGATGAGAACTCTGCTGTCCACCTGACCTGACCCAGGGACTCTTCGCCCTCCTCTCTCCTCAGGACCCCATATGGTCTTTTTACCATCCTCCCTCAGCACTGCCAGAGTCATTCTGCACTGAACTGGGATGGGGAAAGCCGAGAAGCAGCAAGCACCGCTTGCCCCGCAGCAGAAAACTCGGGTTCGCGGTTCCTGCAGGCTGCAGGCTCAGGCTTTTAGTCTCCATCCATAATGGTTTGGCCATCGACAGTTCTAATCCTGTGCAACATTTATGGAACATTCCTTTCCTCCTCCTCTGAAGCAAGTGCAAATACTGCTTGGCAAAGAGGAACTACCCACAAGGAAAGAGTTCCTCAGAGCAGTTGCACTAGAACTTGAACTAACCATAACATAACACGTCTGAATAATACTGTGAAAAATACATAAAATATGTTATGGCATTAAAAGTTTAAACATCATAAATCTTCAGCGTGCTATTTACTAGGCTGAGAAGGTGACAGAAACAACATTCTGAAGTGGAATGAGAAAAGAAAAGAAAATGTAGCATGGAGGCCAAAATGCAGCGAAATCCCCCGGGACCTGGCTAAAAACGCGGCTCTAAAGGAAACGTTTGCCTGAGCTTTGCACGGCCATGGCCGGTGGAATTTAGCCCAGCCCTGTAAACACACCTTCACAGCAAACTACTCAGTTAATACTCTGGAAAAAGATTTTAAAGAGACTTACCAAAAGAGATGATAAGAATTTAGAAGAGGAAAAAAATAAAAAAGAAGGTGACAATTAGCAGCAAAGGAAAGGAACATCAGAGAAATAAAATCAGGTTCTGGGAAGGTGCTGCTGCAGAGGCCCTGTTCCCTCTGCGCTCCTGAGGCACTCCATCGCAAACCAGGCGTTGAGAGCGGGGAGGTTCTCCAGAAAACGGAGATTAAAATTGCCGGCTACAAGATTTGCTCCAGCGTTGCCAAATTTCAATCTAAACTCCGACTTCCAGTTTAAATCCAAAAAAGCATTTTGTCAATTTTTCAAGTCGGAACCTTGCTAAAGCATCAGATTGGTTTGAGCTTCTTCCTACACACGATTGCCAGTTTTTGGCTCTCAGGCTCTGCGTCACAGTTCAGCAAATACAATATTTAAGTAGTTACAGTGAAAAATATTTAAACAAGCAACTGCAAATTTTGCAAACTGTCAGTCCAAGCTGTGGGTCAGTCATCCGGGAGCTGTGACTGCAGAGAAATAGGGGTTCATTCTTTTGTTTTCTGGAGGTCTGGGGAAGGTGCTTTTTTTTTTTTTTTCTATTTCTTTTTTTTTAGCGGATGGTTGCACATGCGAACTTTCAACAAGAATTCAAGAAGACCCTGACTGGTTTGCTCCCTGGACCTAGTAATTTGTAGGAAGCCCTGTAAAACTGTAAAATCATTTTCTTCCCAGAACTCCTTAACTCTCTCAGCAAACACTGTTCACCAGTTGAGCAAATTGTAATTCGTATCATAACGCTGTTATGGATCAGACCTACACATACAAAACCGAGGGAGGGTCCTGACCCTCCCCCCGACATTTAGTTGATGTTTAGCTCGAGATATTGTACGTGTGGACAGAGCTTGGCCTGGGACCACAGACTGTTCCTCATGCAAACTAACTTTATTTCAGTTATAATTCAGAACAAATTCCATTTTCAGCTGTAACTGTGAACTTTTCTAGCTGTTGTAGCTTCAAGTCAGCTCATTAACATTACTTAGACATCGTTTTTATAGTTGAATTATACTATGTTTATACTGTGGAATTCCATTACTTAATTGCTTCACTACTGGAAATTTCAGTGGGGTTCTCATTTTTCGCATAAATCTTGAGAATAAACATGTTTCTGTATTTCTCTTACTTAATTAAGTGCATATTTCATAAAAATAGCCAACATAGACAAATTAAGCAAAGCATCATTTGTTTAATCAAACGGGAAACTCATGCCGCATGTAAATGGGGAAACTTCAAAAGCTTTGGCACTTGCTTCCGCGAACCGCCAGCGACCAGGGATTCCTCCAAACTGTCCAAACCTGGGCGGCCGGCAAAAAAACGGCCCTGGGAATCACTCACACAATGTTCTCACAGTAGACCCAACCCCAGAGCACCTCCAACTGGGAACCAGGTCCCTGCAAAATGATGTGGTTGGTCTAAAATGGGGGTGGTGTGGGGATGTGACACCCACGGTGTAAGTGGGGGAGGGAGGTCGGGCAGGACCGGTCCCCCCATCTCGTGCCGAGGGCAATTACTATATCGCATCAAGCAATCCTGAAGCAGAACACGTCTGCAGCTCCTTACTGATGCATCTCCTCTCTCCCAGGAAATCTGCTCTGGGTCCAGTTTGGCTTTGTTTTCTCAGGGCTTTTATCTCGATAAAGTGTAGAAGATCCATTTGGTTCACGGCAGTGGTGGGGTTTGAGTTTTTTTGTTGTTGCTTTGGGGTTTTTTTTTTCTGCATGTAGCAAAGTCAGTACGTAGCCAAGTGACTCAGGGTGATGGGGCTTTAATAAAAATCAGCCAGTAGCACACAGGGACAGTAACACAGCACTTTCCCTCTCCTGGTGTGGAAACAGCAAACAAGACAGACATTCTTGCAATGAAGGAGAGAAGCAAGAAACGAAGCTGAGAAAGAACAGGAATAAATATCTAACTTTTAGGTCAATGGTGAGATCATTTTTTTCTTTCAACAATTTGCTTCCTCTTCCATACAAAAGTTTTCACAACAATATGTTTGTTTTGAAGTTTAACAAGGGATAAAATAATGCCTTAAAATTAATAATTGCTAAAATTTTAACACCTATTTTGGATCACATGAGCTAGGGAAAAGAGCAATACACTTAAAAAAAAAAGACAGATTTGTTCCACCAAAATGGGAAAGATCGCGTCTCATTTTGGCCATGTATTGATTTTAATTCTAACTTCTCTTCTTACATAACTGTACAGTGTGTAGGTCAAGGGATAGGGATAGAATTTGGGCTTTTTCTGCAAAATAACTCTCAGAATTCATTTCCCTTGCAGGCAAAGAGTTTTGCCTTCTAAAGCTGGAATCTGTTGCCATTCCAGCTGCCCCTGTCCTACAAAGCCAGTTAGATGTTGCCTATTTATCGCATAGTGCCAATCAGCCCCACGGCAGCCTGAGAGACCGGTTCTAAAATTCCAGTATTTGGCTCACAAAACCTCCTTTTTGCCAGAAACTGCTCCTACAACAATTGTGTAGACAGAATTCATTCAGAAGTAACCTTTAAAGTACAGATGCTCTCCGTGAGTGAGGAGCGAGCGCAGAACCAGGAGGTCTTTGCAGCTCCTTCTCCTACCGGCGGTATCGCCACCGGTACGACCGCCCCGTCTTTAGAGGAATTATGCCTCGGGAGTCAGCGCGGTGTGTTTAACACTTAAAAATATGTTTACTGAAAGATCCTGTTTTGAGCAACCTTTTACTCAAACATCAAAACCGTTCAGAAATTATCACCTGCCTGGGCAGAGAAGCAGCCGCGAAACAAGACGAGCATCTGGATTCTGCATTTGTGTCGGGCTCGGTAGCTGGCACAGAGCATCCAGCCTCACTCATCACCTTCTGAACCGCAGCCAGGTTCTCACTCCCTAAATGAACCCTGCCTGAACAGAGACATTCCGTTTCACTGCCGTCCTGGAGGAATCCGGTGATTTATGGAAACCAGTTACTCGCACTTGAAGCCTGGGCTAAATAATAATCAATAATTTATCGATATTTTTAATATGACGTTATGGACTCTGATTTTTCTTCCACCGAGACATCTGCAGTACTATAAATAACCTCCCTACTACACAGGAGAAGGCTCTGTCTGTAGGGCTGACCTCTGAAATAAAGGCTGGATGGAGGACGATGCTTTCACTGGACAGGTAACACAGCACAGAAAAAAACAAGAGCGTATTTTTTGACCTTCCTTTGCTAGCAAGAACTTCCTGAAGCACGCACACCTCATCCTGTGCCATTCTCCTCAATAGCTCTGCAATTTCCATGCAGCGCCAGTGCCAGTGACGCAGGCAACTTGCTGGAATAGGTGGAAGAATTCCTCCACCTGCCCACGGCTGACACGGGCTGGGTGAGCTCCCCCACCATGGCTTCACTTGAGAACTGCCTTCTCCAGATATCATGGTGTGACAGGAAAAAAATACCCTGTTTTAACTGAGATGGCATCAGAAAGGACTCGAGCCTACAGGCAGGTGCCTCAAACAGCAATCGTTCGGATCTATTCATCTTTGAGGTGCTACAAAGCTTCTGCCAAGGATCTAAGCATTTCCATGTCACCACAGGAGAGAAAGATGACGAGGAATAAGAACCAGTTCTTGGTTCCAAGGGACAAACTAAAAGGAAACATGACCCGCCGAGGTAATGTATATAGTCCAAAGGGAATCCAAAGCCTAATATCTCTCTCTCATACAGATACACAAAATTATGCTGAATTTTTCCTTTTCTGAATGCAAGCAGAGGAGTTCCCCCGTGGCCCAGTGCAGCACAAGCTATGAGATCAGCACTTAATTTTACCACGTGTTTCTGCGCGCAAACTTGGGTACGACAACCAAAATTATTGCAATATTTAAGGGACCAGAAATTCAAATACCAATTCTAGAGGACAGGGAAAAAAATGGTTTCACTTTGATCTGAGTGACCTAGCTCATTCATTTCAAAAATCAAGTTTGGTTTTTAGATGTATGTTTATTCAGTTTTAAGACTGCAGCGAGAACAAACAATCCTGAATCTCCCAGGCCCGCTTTCGGAGGGTCTAAGGTCACAACAACTTCAGTTGCATTTAAAAACAGACAATGCTTCCCAACACAACTTTACATTGTTTAAAACAAACCAGAGATAGGTTTTGGAAGTCAGATAACAAAGGGTAGAGAGAAAAAATTGGCAAAAAAAAGTCTATGTAATGCAGAGAAAAATGCGCACATAAAATAACTATTTTGAGAGCGGTGCCTTTTTCTCCGTTCCCTCCCTTATCTTTATTCTTCCTGCTCTCCTGAGAGGGAGAAGTAGGCAGCTGGGAAAACAGGACCACAGGCTTGGGCTCCATTACACAAATGTTTCGCTACAAGCGTAACTTTACCCTTGTAAATAATGCCACTTGCTCTGAAATACACATTTGCTGAAGAGTTTAGGAGCAAAATTGAGACCGCGGTCATCAAAACATTCTCCCTAACTCACCCACTGTGGGGATTTCATTGTGGACATTGGTCCCAGCAACTCCCACCCCACAGGAAAATGAGGATTCCTCACCAGAGACTCAAGTCCACTTATCTACAACACCCCATTTTTACCATCATTAAACTACCTGCAAGACACTGAAGGCAGAAAACCTTATCTGAAGCGCCTCACTGTTTATTTGTGATACTAAAAACTTTTCCTTTGGCTGTGACACCTTGCATTAAAAACTTTGTTCTTCATCAGCTGTAGTCATAAAATCTAATACACTAGTTAATCGAACAGCACAGTGAATTTTTGGCCTACAATACGGAAATAACAAAAAGTGATATGATGAACTGGCAGATGCGCTGGTGAGTTTTTCCCTTTCTTGACAAAATTAAATGCCAGCCGGAGCGGACTGTGCTTCCTCTCAACTCTTCTGCCGCAGTCCACCAAAGTGGGAGGGCATGGGCACGGCTCAGCACGGGAACATCTGCTGCTTACCGCGCATCTCGCCTTGGCCCACCATCGCTTCTCATTAGCCCTCGGAATATCACCACCATTGTAGCAGCGCCTTTCCAAACGGGAAAGGGAACACCGGGGTACAGTATTTCAAGTTGGATGCCAATGTGCCACCTCCAATATCATACTGCCATTAAGAGTTTTGCTCATTGCTATAACGGCATATTCTTGTAATGTATCTTTCTTCTGCCCGAGATATGATTTAAAATTGACTTAAAGACATTAGAAATTGAGACATGAAAAAAAGAATGCTTTCAAATGTAGCTCGTGTGTTCTTACTGAACAATCTACAATACGAAGCCTTTTCTCACATGCCAAAGCAAGGGGATTACATTGCTCAAGTGTTTTTCTGCAATTGGTAGGGGGGTTTATGGCAGGATACCTCAAAGATACAGGGACGCCACTTAGCTGTAGAAAAGTGACTCTTTTCTAAGAGTACCGTAACATCTGAAGTAGTCCCTAACCTACCTTTACCAAAAGAACATTACTACGTGGTGCATTTTAAAGGGAACATGACATATAATAAAACTTTTATTTCCAGCAGGCGAGGTTGCTTCCTACACATCTGTGCGGAGAGCGGTGCTGTACGGCAGCGCAGTGGGGTTTCATTCCTGGCTGGCACATGCCTGCGATGAAACAGTGATACTTCTTGTAAACCCCAAAATGTTTAACATGTTGGCAGAGAGGTGCCTTTAATCTCATTTCACGTGTAAAGTCCTCTCCCCTTAAAAAAAAAAGCTCTTCCTCATACAGAAACCATCCGCAGCGCGGAAAGTAGCCAGTGGCTGTGGCTTTCAAAGCAAACCCAGAAGTATTATTCCATTTTCCGCTGAATAAAAGTATTGAGGTTTCTTTGTCCGAGAAAAGCGAGGCGGGATTCCTTTATCCCCCTGCCCTTTCCGCTCACAATGCCATACTCTGTTTGGTGGGCCAAGGAGGGGTGTCTCCCGAGAGATCCCAACAGGATTCAGTCCTCTGGTAATGGACTCCTAATACTTACTAGAACCATCAACCTCCTCCACATTTCTCTTTGAACGAGGGTAGTCTGTCAGGAGTGGAAAGCAATTTAAAACCTCTGGTAAAGAGAGAGCTTAGGTAGAGAAGAAAGGAGGATTTCTTATCCAAGCTGCCAATAGAGGAGACCCAGGTGGCATGGCGGAGGGCTTCCCAAACACCTACCTCCAGCCCAGAAGGAGCGGATGAGATTCAGTAACAAACAGTGGCTTTTAGCAGCTCAGCACACCCTTTGGAGGGTGACGATTAACACCTCTGCTGGGGGGAGAGGGGAGGAAAGTCAGAGCCTCAAGGGCCCGGGAGGTTTGCCATGCCGACGTTTCCTTCTGCGAAAGGAGGGACGCGCGGGTTGGCGCTGCCGTGGGCACCTGCCCTTTCAGGAGGGGCATCAGCTTCGGGGCTCTGCTGAGGGAACTCCCAGAAAATACGTGCTATCCATCCATACGCGCGTGAGAGGACGCGGACAGCGGGAAGCCGCGGGAACACGGGCATACTTAGTCTTGAGGTGCGATCATTAATGGAGTTCTGTAAATGCTGCTGGGGCTGATCTCTAGTCACAAAGAGGGTGGGCATGGCAGACTTACGTTCAGAATGATTTTTCAATTTGGCTTTTGGTGTTGAGCATATCAGAGAGGTGGGTCAACTTCGACCCTCCAAGAACTGCCCCATTCTGTTTAATTTCTCAACTTGAGTGAAAGTGAATTCTCATTTCCCTGTTTTCTTCTACGAATATTAAAAGCAGTTTGTGTAAGAAACAAGCAAAGTTTTGGAAATAAAGCATGCTCTCAGGCAAAAAACCTAAAGCGTCTGCTTTCGCCAAACGACTGTGATTTAAAAACATCTACACACAGAGATGCGTTTTAAAGCATTATCTTTGGACAGGAAACATCCCAGACTTCAGTACATACAATTTAGAGTTCTTCTAATACCTTTAAGTGCGTGGGGGGGACACGTAATCTGTTTTGATAACTCTTGACATTAAACAGTGATAAATAATTAAATATATTTAACTGTTTCATTAACTAAAGATAGATAGATTGAGGGAGCTCCATAGATAGGATATAGATCAAAAAGATTGAGGCTGGCTGTAAATTCCCCTGATGTTTTATGACACCATTTGTATTCTGTCACTCACTAGCTTTATGTATAGTCCAAGCTGTGAACTGAATACCCCATTCAGAAAGCCACTCACTCTGCATGTTATTGCAATTTAATATTTTCACACACAGACACATCATTATCTTGGAACCTGACACTGCAAGGAGAATTCAGTAATTTTTCAAGAGTGCTTTTTTTTTGTTCTAATGTGAGCACCGAGGCACAAGATTGATCTAAATGACCACTCTTCCAATATTTAGTCTCTAGACAGATAGATCAGCAGGTAGATATTTGTCTGTGTTTTCAGGGATTCTTCTCATTTTAAACATGTGTGATGGAATTTCACTGAAAGAACTAAAAAGAAAGATTAAGAATCTGTCATTATCAACAAGAAGAATACCCCTTACATAGTTACAGCTTGTGACTGTGAACTAGATATACATATATATATTGACATGGAAGTCCTCAGAGCTGTCTCTTCAGTCTTCAGTTACTGAAATGTGACTACGGAATGGGATTATTCCACTTACGCTAGGATTCTGAAGGGGCAGTAAATGTACATTCCTCCAGGCTGTTTGAGAAGAATCGGGCATATAGCTCTCCAAGTTACAGGTAAAAAACCCACATTTGTTTATCAATATTTTAAAAGCCAGGTCACATCAGAAAAAGGACTTTAGAAGTAGAGACAAAGGCACAGTTGATTTAATCCATGGAAATATATCTTATACCAGACCCTTGGTAGCTAATCATTAATGAGCATTACATACAGATGTAGATATAAGGAAAAAAATCTTTATATGCAAATAGCATTGATGTCCCAAAGAGTTCAGTGCCTTGAGGGCCTGCTCCAAAGTCCAGTGAAGTCAACGGAAAGACTACCATGAACTTCAGCAGGTTTCGGGTCCTGAGCAGCGAGGCTGCAAGGCTGTTTTCTGCGAGGAAATGTCTGGCTACCACGAAGGTTCCCTTCAGACAGCCACCAGCTATACGAGGTTAAAGGCAAACTTCCACTGGGGAATTCATATTTCCTGGTCTTGCGTTAGACATGACCCTCAATTTGCCCTAATTTATGCCCTCAGGAATTTCATTTGGAAGAGAGGAGCGTTCCAAACCAAAGCAGCACTCCAGAAATCTTCCATGGGTTTTTGCTTCCTTCTCTTCCCCCCACCTCATCTATTAAAGTAGCGGCTTTTTCATCTAACGACGGGGGAAGCCTCTAGGCATGGAGGGTGGGGAGGGCCATTTCTCCAAGTTCTGTGTTGGGGTTCCAGGTGTGTGATTTGGGCGGAATCACTGACCTATGGGACCCTCACCTTCCCCAGCCAGGCCGAGCAGGTCCGTCCTTCCACCACTGTCGGGCTGAGAAACAAAATTCACCACTATAACGCGAATCACCCAGATGGCGCGGCCACAGACGTGCAGAAGAGACGCTTAATAGAATTAATTCTGTGGCAGGACATTTCTCTGCTTAACGCCTCAAGACATATTTCACAAACTGCTTAACAACGATACTTCAAAAAAAAAAAAAACCACCAAAACCAGTTACTGTCCATTGGGTAAAAATAGATTTATAGATAGATGTTAAATGCGGGGTCCCTTTCCTGATCTACTGGAACAGACAGCACTATTACGAAAATCAATATTTAACTCGGGTATCGACTCCCGGATCGTACAAGAAACTTTCTGATGATGGCTAGAGGCTACGCGTGCGAGTATTTGCACCAAGCGGCGTTCTTTCAGGACACAGAGATCTACACGTTAACTGAGGACCTACACAAAAAGGCTGTTTTATCTGAAATGGAAGTTAAAAAGTCATACGTAAGTTTAAAGAGGAAATTAAATACATACTTTGAAACAGGTAGGCCTTTAATGTCCATATTGTCCACCTGCCTGTCTGAACAGTTACAGAGGATCCAGAAGTGAATTTGCTGAGCCGCATTTAACAGGTTGAGATTCATTTTGCTTCTCAGGTGCGTGGGGTTTTTTATCATTTAAATAAATAATCATAACCCCCACACAATAAACTAGTTGAGGAAGCACTAGAATTTACCTAAAGGGCCTCATCTGCACAGATATTGTACTTCTCTGGGAAATCTCCCATCTCCGAAAGCCTGAGGAACATCAGTAGCTCCTCAGGTATTTCCTTAAGGACACATCCATGAAGTCACCTTGGGTTCCCCGAAGGCTGACCCTCAGCCGCTGGCACCAAGCAGCTCTTGACATCACTCCTTGATAGATACTGTCATGAACAGAAGACGAAGAACCACATTCTGTTCTGAACTTCATCTGCATAAATACTTGAGGACTATTCTAGCAGGAAGAATTTAAGAACTCCCAAAGCAACAAAGATCTGTTTTTTATTCATTATATATGGGATATATGAGCAGAACTGTTTCTGAGCAGGCTTTTCAAAGTTCTCCATGAGGTATCAACTGCTTTTTAAATATGACCATTGTGCCATGTAGGGATTTAAATTTATTTTATTCCTATGTGATAATTCTAAAATAAAATATATGATCACTTGCAAGTTGCGCGTGTTCTTTATTTCACATTTATGTAATAAAATATAAAATGAAACCAGTCCTTTTCTATAAACAGAAAAAAAATGGTAAAGCAATTTTATACTACATGAACTTCAAGCACAGCCATTTAAAAATTAATTTACATGATTGAGCCCAAAAGGTCCATTCTCTGTGAAATAAACCCCACTAACTTCTATCCTGAAAGGAAAGAAAATGCCAGACTACATGTAAACAAAAGCATTTTATAAGCATCTGAGACAGAATAAAAGATTTTTAGCCAAATCTGAAGCTTGCAAAAAAAGAAAAAAATCTGATGCAGTAAATTCGGCAAAAATGCCCCAACGACCTGAGTGGGAGTTGGAACAAACACAAAGATCATTAACGAGACGTTTATCTAGAAATCACAAAGGCAGGTAAGTACATCCCTCCTGTTTTACAGATGAAGTAGCTGAGGGCAAATTATTTGCTTACGCTGGTAAAGGTAGTTCATCATCTTAGCAAAAAACCATAAATAGTGTTTTTTGAGCAACCCAGACCAATCGCTGATCCACTAATCTTGTTTCAATACGCTCCAAGTTTGGTGGGGTTTTTTGTTTGAACAATAGCAGCGCAGGACCCCACCCCCCGTTCCAGCGCTGCACAATTCTACAACTTTTCCATGTTCTGAGCAAAACTTCACATCCAACTTTCCGTATTTTCCTTAGAGCCAACGAATCACACGCCTCAAGCACGGCGCTGCCGGGCCGAGAGAATCGATACAGGTGCTAAATATAGCCCTGATGCTGGCGCAGAGCGCGGTCCTGCGCCTGGAACCCAGGTGAAGCTGCTCTGCGAGGAAGGTTTCCCTGGCAATGAGGGAAGAGTCTCTCTCTTCCCCCGCATCCCGCGCAGCCCCACGGAGGGCTGGGACGGCCGCCCCTGCATCCGAGCGATGCAGCGACGCAGCCGCGGTCCCATCCCCAGCGTGGCTGTGTGGGTCACCAGCACTGCCTCTGCCCTCCTCCAGACCCAGTTGCTTCCGCAGCCCGACGAGGGAAACCACATTCAGCTTCTTCAGTCCCCCTGAAGTGATTTTATATCAAGTAGGAAATAAAGCCGATCTTTTTTTTTTTTTTTCCCTGTAATATCAATAAAACAATAACGCGATATCACTTCTACCAAACCACCGCTGCTATAAAGTTAAAGATATGGAAAAGAAAACTAACTACTGTTTATGACAGCGGTGGAAGGGGAAAAAAAAAAAAAAAAAACAAATAAAAGCACAGTGCAAGGGAACAGATGGCTTATGTCCAATATGGCCCATCTTCTGTATGTTACTACTTTGGAAAGGAAGTCCATGCCACTTCAGAAAACAGCAATCTGTCTAAAATATGCTGAGGTTATATAATTGATCATTCCAGAAGTTAAGGAAAAAAAACAACAACCAACCAAGCTACATTTCTCCATCAGATATTGATCTGCAGATGCTAAAAGTGAATCCCTTTAAACCAGCTATATACCAATATTTGTATATTTTATGCACACACACACAAAATCTCTTGGGTCATGTCCTCAGCTGGTGAAAATTAGTTTCATTGATGTTGGTGCTGATTTACATGAGTTGAGGATCTGGCCTCTCATTTTAAAAAGAAATCTAGATTTTTGTCAGTTTAACCTCAGTTTTCGCAGGAGAGAATTAGGCACATGTGTTCTGCTCAACATTATTCCCTGATTATACATGCATCTTAAACCAACACTGGGTGCGCTTACATATGAAAGACATACGTATTAATAAAACCAGTAAAGAACAGCTTTGTGGCTAAATCGTGGTATCTGAAAAATACCTTGTCTAATGAAGCTCAGGAAATAGAGTTGTGAAGGAGAGAAAGTGCCAAGTTCTGTCCCCCGCACAGGGGTGGGAAGTGCCGCGGAGCCCCCGGTGGGGCTCTGCATCGCCGGAGACGGGCTGGATGTGGCCCTTGCCGCAACCCCATGGAATCCCAACAGAAATCCACTTTCAGGAACATACCTGTGAGGGACGCACGCACCCTCCCCTCTCTCCCTCCCACCCTCAGGAGACCAGAGAAATACTCCGAACTACTCTGAGATGCCGCGCACCAGGTAGCAAGGAAGGGAAAGCTAGCGCGAGGGGGAGGTGGCATTTGAAATTATGCCGAGTTTCGTGGTGTTCTCAGTCTGCACTGCTAGGAAGAGCAGGTCCTCGCACGTGCCTTAGCAAAAGCCAGGCTTGCAAACCAGTAGAGGCAAATTCGGCTGAAAAACTACAGAGGGAAGCGTGTTTCGCCGGGTACTAACAGTCCATCTTCAAACTGGGGAGCTTCAGGCAGACAGGCGGGGATTTTCTACGGGGGAAGCGACCTATGAATCATTCAATAAAACATCCATGCGATAATGAATAGCCAACCTTCTTTGGTGGTGATAAGATATTTTAACTAAAAACATCGGGGCATGTTTAAAAAATGATTACAAATTATTTTAACAGTGTATTTGCAGAGGGTTATAAAAACAGCTATAATATTTTTGTCTTGGATTCTAGAATTACCAGTCTGACAGCTAATGCAGTAATGATTTGTTTCAAACGCCAGTGTTTAAGCTGTATAAAGCTGATTTTATACATTTTTCCAGTAGGCCGCATTGTAGTTAATGAAATTAAACACACCAATCGCATTTGTCCCCAGGGGATGAGGAACTGAACACGCCACTGGTTTATTTTTTTATTAAAATAAATTGCAGCCAGCAAGATGGACTAATTGCATACAGAATTGAAAAAGAAACATTCCATTGATATAATTAAGCCAATTTTCATGGACAAAAACAGTTATAGTGGATATAAAATAAGCAGAGCATTCACTACAGTTTGACTTCTCCCCACCCTCTGTATTTTGTACAGAACATTAACTATTAAACAAATACGTATCTCAAACGGGCTGACAGTGTTATCTAATAATGATGGCTAAATTGATCCCAATAACTGACGCCGGGGCATTGTGTCTCATAGCTTTGGTGAGAGAGGTCGTAAGCCAAAACAAACAGACCAGTAAAAACCTACCACATCAAAATATCACCTTAAAGCAAAACACCTGAAAGATGTAAAACTATCAGGACAAAAATAAATCACCACCCAGTTTATTTTGCTCTGACACTTCCCCCCAAACGCTTGTGCAGTCACTTTTTTCCGGAGAGCTGCGGTCCAGCCTCCCCCAGTTTTGCCCATAGTGTTACAAGAAGCGAATGGTTAAGAGAAGATGAAGTCTTTCTGCACCAGCTCAACAGAGACCAAGATTTACCGTGATAGAAGCATTATTCTGTGGCCTACTGGAAATAATTTGGCTGTCTCAGTCCATTTTCAGCTGGAAAATGTCTCCCCAAGAGGGCCGGTGGCCTCGTCTGCAGTACAGAAGTGGGTTCAGTGGCACAAAAAAAAAAAACCCAAAGAAAGAAAAAAAGCCTTACTAACTTTCTGTCATAAAATTGGGTGAAGCACATCTTTGGGGCAACATGATGAAAGCTCATCCACCCTCTGAGCAGAAACTCTCCTTTCTCCCACGGTCCTGCACACCGAGCGCTGCTGAACACAGCAACTGAGAATTGGTACCGCTGCACAGAGAAGCACTTTACCCCGTGAAAAAGGAGTTCAGATTCCAGCCCTACCTACCCATGTTAAGCACACATCATGACCCTTACCGCACGGAAATTTCTTCCCCATTACAAAAAAAAAAAAAAAAGAAAAGCAAGCTGCTTATGCAAGGTATGAGCATTCAGAAGCACGAAGAAGTACGGTTATTCCAGGGATGAAAGTCATATTTCATTTTTATTAGCAAAGAGGGTCACATCATTCACTGAATGAAGAGAAGGAAAAAAACCTCTTCAGGACAGGGACACTCTGTTACAGATTTGGACGCTACAGAACGCACAACCTACTGCAATAAAAATAAAAATAAACAGCCCGTGAGTAGGCAGCGGTGATGCATGAAAATCCATTAAGAAAATAAAAGAAATAATAAGGTCATAGATCTTTGCCACTACGACATCCCTGACCTGAAATTCCTCCAGAAAAAAAAAAAAAGACATATTAAGATCAGAAAACACAGCAGCAATTTTGGTGTGGAATGCTGTGGAGTACTGACATATCAACAGGCTGTTATCCAGAGAGTGGAAACAAATGTGTTTGCACATATCCATCAGATGTCTTCATTCTTAACTGCCAGTGGACATTGTATGCACATGTATTTATCGACACGCTGGTTACTTCCCCCCTACAGGATTAAAAATATCTTTTGGGAAATAGGCACGAGAAAATCATTATTCAGTAAGATTTTGATCCTTTCGGTTAGCATCCAGAATTGCGTGAGTTTATCATTTAAATAATCTCTAACTGGAAAAAAATACACATATCCAGTAATAGTGGGAGAGCCATCAAGTTGTGGAAACAAAGCATGAGCTTGCCCTGGCCCGCAGAGAGCACGTAGAGTCTTACATGCCATCAGCTTTGTGCTACAGAAAAGGCCTACCTTGTAAATGTAGATTTTTCTGAACAATTTCACACACCAGAAGTTTACTGCG
>NW_009649449.1:4789858-4791643 GCF_000708025.1 Charadrius vociferus | reverse complement strand
GGGGGGGATAAACAGAGAAAATGCAAATTTTACAGTTAGAAGGGCAAAGGCAAGTCTGAAAAACGTGGGTTCTTTTCCTGATCCTGTCACCAGGAGCGGACAGGGCTCCTCCGGCAGGTCATCACACACGCTGCCTCCGCTTCCCGGCTGGACCGTGGAACTAACAACACGTTCCCCACCGTCAGGGTGGCTACTGAGCCTTACCTCGCCAGTGTTTGCAAACTTCTTTAGGCCTTTGTCTTTGAAGCACTATATTAAATAGTACAGAGCTTTTATAAAATATATAAGCCATAATAATCATAGCTGTAATAACAATAATAATACTTTTCACTCAATAGGGCCTTTCCTTCCGAGAATCTCAGGGTGCTTTACAAACATTAACGAAGGCAGCCACGCCGCAGAAGCAGAAGGATATTTCCCTCTCGAACAGAAGATTCCCTTGTCATTCCCTTCAGGTATTTCAGCTGACAATCGAGCCTGTTTGTGCAGCCGGCAGCGCAGCCCGCGCGGGCAGGTGTAACCCCCGTGCAGCGGCAGGCTGGAGCATTCCTCTGCCACCGGTCATGGAACGGTTACATCCGACTAAGGAGCTGGGGTATTATTACAGTGAGCAACAGCGATGAATTACACTGCTCCCGTGTTGTGAAATCCTAGCTCCCGCATTGCATTTTGCCTAGAAGCGAGTGGAGATTTTGCGTGTCTCAGGTACGCCGGGCTTTCTCCCGTTTGATAGTTCGGAGTCCTGCCCATTTCAAAGTCTTATTAGACCCGTAATGTATGACTGAACATTGGACGGTGTCTGTCTGTGTGGGGAACAGAAGAGCAATTCTTTGCTCTTTCTGACCTCGGTGTCTTCATCGGGTATTTTTAATAGCAAACTTTATAGAAATATGCTTGTTTTAATTTTTCCCCTTAGCTCATTAAGGACCTTAATTTGCTATTGCTGAACTTGAACTTATACTGCGGTTCCAATGCAAAGTCTAAAAATAAGGCAGCTTTATTTGTTGTGAAACAATGTTTTTAAACGTTTTTAAGTCACCATTTCTGCCCATAACATACCAGTTCGTGCCCATCCAGTACCTGTGATTTTACTCTGTGTTATAGGACCTTTGCATGTGCATTGTCAGTTCAACAGACAAATGCATTTGCATAGACACGTTTTGCATCCGCACAGCGTTTATATAGGACACGGGAATTTAGGGAAATTGGAACAATGTACCACTCTGTGATGCACTTTATAAACTTACATTTATACATGCACACGCAAATGCCCCGTGGTGCAAACACACGTGGATAAAACATCACAGGCTCTTCACACACCAACTGCACAGACACCGACACGCGTTGGCTTTGCTGCAGGCCAAAATTCAGTCCCCGATTTCTGCGTCTTCAGTTTTAGCACTTTGGCACCTGAAACCTGCTACTCTGTGGGCAAGTTCAAAGCGTCTCCCACGTCAAATAACTGGTTCATTCCTGCCGTTTGCCAAGTTCCTTCCCAGGACAGGAGAGAAGGAAGTGCTTCCCAGTTGTTCCCTCCGCACTTTCTTAAATAAATCAAGCAGGGAGGGCGGGTGAATTGATAAATAATATTTGTGGAATTTGGATTTATTTTTTAATATTTTTTTTTTTAAAGACTAAACTGATCTTAAATCCTTGGTAATTTTTGTTGAAGCGCTAATTACACATCACCTTAATTAGCGGATCACCCCCCCACCCCCCTTCCCTGCCCGGCATCCCTAATTGCCTAATTGAAGAGATCCGGGGCAGGGCGGGGGAGGGCGAAGC
>NW_009649449.1:4787472-4788954 GCF_000708025.1 Charadrius vociferus | reverse complement strand
CTCCCGATTTACAACCATTACTAACGACTCCCACTCCCAGAGGGGAGCGGGAAAACGAGCGAAACCCATTCCCATCCCCGGTTCAGCTCCGCCGCCTCCGGTACCTGCCGTTCTCCCGGGGAGTCGGGTTAGAATTCCCGAGAATTTCCCCCAAACCCCCACCCCAGCGCGCACACACACACGTTCATCCCCTTCCCCTGCCAGGTAATAGAGGCGAATTCCCAGAGGAGCCTCACATCTGCTTAAAATATTGTCCAATGAAATGAAATTCTACAGCATACTGCGGTTTTAATATACTGCACAGCGCTGCCTTGCACCCCTCCTCGGCGGGCCGCCTGCGGATGGCTTTTCCCCGGGAGATGGTAATAAAGACTCATTAATAAATACGTATTGATAAATACAACCGCGCGCTGGCGGAGGCTGGAGCGCCCAGAGGTGCGGGCGCAGAGGTGTGCTTGGGAAGGGACAGAGGGGATTTCGTGCCCTAACTGGAGTTCTCCCCACCTTGCCGATGGAAATACAGCAAGATCCACGCACTCGTGTCCGTGTTTAATCTGTTTTGCAAATAAATACTCCTGGGATATTGAAACCTTAGCTTCGGACTACTGTTTTGAACTGTGATCCCTAAAAAATCCTCAGCTGAAACCCCATAAACCGTTGGGCCTTGTATTGTATTAAACACATGATTTTAATCAGAGCTCAGCCTTCCAAATAGACACTTCCAGTTCGTATTAGCGGCGCTCGCCCGGCGCTCTCTGCGCGGCGGCTCCCGCTGCTGAGGGGAAGGGGCTGCTCCCGGCCACAGCAGTCCCAACTGGTGTCCCCAGCCCTCCAGGCACTGGAAACCTCTTAGTCCCTAAGCTGCGGAAGCTTACTCACCGCTACCGAGCAGGGAGAGCCCCCGGGGGGAGGCCCGGCGCAGCGTGCGCGCCTCGCACCGCGCTGCAACGCGGCAGGACCCCGCACTGGGCACCCAGCTGGAAACACCCGCACCCTGCACTGGGCACACCGGGGGAGAAAAAAAAACACAACACAACAACAACAACAAAAAAAAACATAAAAGAAAACAAAAAACCTGTGCCTTTTGCAGGCGCAAAAGAAAGGGGGGGGGGGAGGGGGAAAAAAAAAAAAAAAGAAAAAAGAAAAACGAAATATTCCACTCTATTTAACCCCACTTTCACAGCCAAGAGAGCTCTGAAAATTACTCTTCCCCTTAACAACCTAAACCAATAAGTGCTGACTTTTTTTAAAGTTATTATTTGGACAGGGACGTTTAAAGTGTATGTTTATTGGAACAAAATAAAATAAAATAAAACCCCAGGATTAATAGAAAGACAACTTCTCCACTGGCGTGGCAGCGATGTGCTGACAATATTGATGCCGGTGGCCGTGAACCGTTCCTGCGCCCCGAGCTGCGTTTGTCGGGGCCGGGAAGGTGTGCGGGTGTCACACAAACACGGGCACGGGGCTGTTTTGGGAGGG
>NW_009649449.1:4785934-4786481 GCF_000708025.1 Charadrius vociferus | reverse complement strand
CCCACCACCACCTCATCGTCCGGCTCTTAACGCCTCCGAGTCCGCCCGAAAGCCGCCGAAAGCGATTTAACCAAACCGGGAGCCGCTACTCTCCAAATCCTCCTCCGAGAGCTACGAAGAGAGTTTCTAGCAGGGCACAGACTACGCTGGGACTTCTGCAGCCTGCAGACATTTCGCACAGAGCGAAAGAGAAACTAAATAATAATAATGATAATAATAAGCAGAGGAGTAGGGACAGGCTGCCCGGGCCCCGGGATCCGCCGCTGCACCGAGACTAACAGGGAATCGGCGAGGAAACGGACCCGGCGCTTAGAGCCGCGCTCAGCGGGAGGAAGAAACCCCCCGCTCCTCCCGACAAAAGCCCCACTCTCCTCCTCTGGAAATCCAGCCTAAAAACGGTTCGAAAGACAGAAGGGGAAAGGGTCCGGTGGAAGAGGGAGGAAAAAGCTGCGCGAGACTTACGAGCTGCAATTCCACCCCCAAGTAAATTTTAAAAAATTAAAAATTAAAGACACTCCCCCACACTCCCCTCCCCCAGACCTTCTTA
>NW_009649449.1:4784474-4785339 GCF_000708025.1 Charadrius vociferus | reverse complement strand
GCTTGTTTATTCCTCTCCTCCTCCTTGAGCCCAGAAGCAGCTACACACTATCTTCATCTCCCAAGCATTGTCAGTTTGGACACCTTCGCACATGCGCACAGAGCATTCAATCTGACACCCTCACCAGGGCCAAAAAAACTTTCCAATGTATTCATCATCATCAGGGTGGTTGGGGTTTTTTTTTTTCGGTTTGGTTTTTTTTTTTTTTTTGTCCTATCCTCTTCTTCAGACCACTTATCTCTCCCCCCTCCTCTCTCCCGGCACCATCACAGCCTTCCCCTGATCTGCCCCTTTAAGAAAAATCAGCCCTCTCCGCTCCTAACCCTCTGCACACTGACCTTACACACTGGACAATATTTAAGGATCAAGGTGCCATCCTATAAAGAGGTGATTATCATTATATTCTTCTTATTATTACTGCTACTACTAAATCGCAATGCTGTAGAAAGAGTTTGTTAATGGATGTCATCTTGTAATTGTACCTATTTTAGACGTGCTTTTATTTTTGATCTGAAAAATATTTATTTGCAGTAACTTCTCAATCAGTGTCTGTCTTTATTTTCTACCTTTTTACCCTTTTCCCTTTCGTGCCCCTTTCGACTCGGGGAGGGGGTAGGGGGGGGGGAATGTATAACTACTAAAATACCGTAATTTGCGCTGTGTGTTCCGCCGTCATTTCTCGCGTTTCTACCAGGATATTTCTGCTCGCCACCGGCGCTCGAAAGCCTGTGCTCTTTCATTTCGCTGTGCTTCTGAACGTTTTGGACCCACATCGCGAACCCCGCGCTCCCGCTCCCCTTCCCCGGGAGGAGGAGGAAGGTGGGGGGTGGACGCGGACCGGCCGCCGCGCCTCCCGCCGGCGGTC
>NW_009649449.1:4783371-4784396 GCF_000708025.1 Charadrius vociferus | reverse complement strand
GTTCCGCGGACAGCGGGTACCGTGCCGCTTTTCTTCTGCCTTTCAGGTGGAAGGCAGAGCGCCGGGGCAGCGCTGCCGGGGGACGGGGGGAGCCGGGAGAGGCGCGGACACCCGGGAAAAGGGGGAGAGGAAGGGAAAAAAACCCAACCCCATCCCGGAGAGATCCCGCAGGACCTGCCCGCCAGCCCCGGGAGCGAAGGTAGAGAGAGCCCGGGCTTTGAAGAAAGGAGCGAAGTGTAAATAGCCCGATGATTGATGTGCTGTCTTTGACTGCGGAGAAAGCACTATTTTAATTCAAGTGGCCAGGTCAGATGGTCACGGAAGAAGGTTGAAAGGTAGGATTTAATGAGATTAATATGGAGAGAGAGAGAAAGCGCGCGCCTTCATAAACATTCAATAAAATAATCGGGCCCGGGGAGAGCGCTGTGATTTGCGCTGGAGGCGGTGACCCGCACCGGGCAGCGGAACCGGGAGCCCTCGCACCGAAGGGCATCGCAAAAACAAAGCAAAACTTCTGTGGGTGCGTCAGGTCCCCGCGGGAAGCCATTCTGCCAGCTGCACTTTTGCCCTGCAGGTGGAACTGGGGAGGGGGGGGAATATTCTTGCTAATTACCGGTTTTCCCCTCCTCAATAAACTCTTCAATCGCAAATGGGAGCAGGGCCCTTTCAGATGCTACCTAGGAGCCAGCGCTGAGGGGAAGGGTGGCGGAGCGGGAGTCCAAATAAAATAAATACGTTTGAAGGGAACTTGTGGCCACGTGTCGCCAAAAAGCTCCGCCGGTGAAACACGAGCTCTAATGTTTCCAATTCATTGAAATATTTCTTCCAACGACCTTGGACGCGGGCTGCCTCCCGCGTCCACCCAGGACAGACAGATTTCAGTTTGAAAATGTCGCCCCGGGTTAGTTGTTCCAGCGGTCTTCTGGCACCAGACGGTGGCCCCGCGCGGGACCGGCTCAGCCCCGACCCGAAGCAGAGCCCCCAAGCCCGCGGCTAGCCCGGAGGGGGTGCCCCCGCGGGCCGCG
>NW_009649449.1:4780876-4781922 GCF_000708025.1 Charadrius vociferus | reverse complement strand
GTTGGGAGTTTATATCATCTGCCCTCTCTCCTGTTTGCACCTTCCTCCCCGCTTCCTCACCCCGCTAATAGACATTTCAACACGCCGCGGCTGCAGCGTGCCACATGCGTGGCAAGGGGGCTCCGCGAAGGGGGGTGGGGGGGACGGACGCGGGAGGTGTGTAATTTACGGGTGGCATTTTCCCTGCGAAGCCCCCCCCCCGGTTCCCAGGTATTTTACGAAGCCGGCTTTGAAAACATGCTCCAGGTGAAACTTTGCGTGCGAACCTCCCGGATCGATTTTGTTCCAAACCAGATGCAAAGCCGCTGCCTGTCCCCCCTCTCCCGGTCCCCCCCGGCGGGTCCCCGGGGGGCGGGCTGGGCACTGGGGGTTGGCACCCGTCCGGCAGCCGGGGACGGGGGAGGGAAAAGGCGTTTTGCGAGTTGTTATGCACAAGTATTTTTTTTAAGCAGTAAAGAAGATTAAAATGGTTGAGATAGTCCGGCTTGTCCGGGAGCTGCCGCACACACAGAGTAACCCCTTTCCCTTCCCAAGCATTTTTCGCATAAATTACTTATTGTTTCTGCGCAACGTTGCGGGGGGATTAGACCAAGAATTAATATTTTAAACTACACAAGATCCCCGTGGCATACGATGGGGCTGCTCTCCGTTAGGGTCAGCGAGCCCCGGACAGATTAGGCGGTAAGAATGTCACACGCTTCCCTAGAGATTTTTCCTTTCTAATCTGCCATTAATAAGCGGAGGAAGCACACACACAACCGCCACATTGTAATTAGGCTCTCCCTTAAATCCACGCAATCAAAGAGCAGTTTGCCTTTCATCCCCGCCGGTGCCAAGGAATTTCA
This sequence comes from Charadrius vociferus, assembly GCF_000708025.1. Classification (NCBI taxonomy): domain Eukaryota; kingdom Metazoa; phylum Chordata; class Aves; order Charadriiformes; family Charadriidae; genus Charadrius; species Charadrius vociferus. Next base: position 4,781,077 of record NW_009649449.1, on the reverse strand, counting down.
ACACCTCTCGGACGCGGTTTAAAGCCCCGGTTCCCTGCGTGATGCTGGCGCAAGGGGGCAGTTAAGGACAGGCGGGAGCGCGGGGTCAGCGGCGGCGGGAGCGGGGACCCCCCCGGGGGCGGGCGGGCTGCGCCCCCGCCGAGCAGCCTTCGCCCCTCCGCCGGGGAGAAAGTTTGTTTGCTTTCCCAGCGGCGGGGCTGC
>NW_009649449.1:4779303-4780593 GCF_000708025.1 Charadrius vociferus | reverse complement strand
GCCTCCCCCCCCGCCCTCGCCGGGTCCCCGCAGCCGAGCCGGAGGGGCTGACGCCGGCACCTCCCGGAGGGGCATTTGGGATCAGGGCTCCAATGCTCCTTGCACGCAGGTAAACAGGGATTTCGGCTGGGTCCGGGGAGGCGTTTTGTCCACCCAACAGACCCGAGCGGCTCCCCTCCTGAAGAAACCTATTTGCACACTCCTTGGTTTAAAAATCATTTTTTACCCGAAAACCTTTGGGAAGCTCCAGAACAAACACCACTCTGGGAAAGACAGAAATGTCTACAATTGTACAGAAAAAAAAAATAAAAAAATCACCCTTACCGATCCTTTTCGCAATGAAATACATGGCGGGGAGGGGGGGGGAGGATAAAGTTAATTTCTTTGCAAAACCTGTGCATGCATGTTACTGTCCTGCAGCTCACGTTCCTGATACTTAAGCTGCGCTGAAACTGGTCTTTGCATCAATATGCGTTTATCAGACTGTTTTGTTTTTTTTTTTTTTTCCTTCTCATTTCTAGAAGAAAACACTGGCTCCTCTGGCCATGAAAAAATACCGTGTAAATTGCCATTTAAGATTTTTCAAAAAACATGTTCAGCTATAAGAATTCCTTCGAATTCGTTACACTCCGGCATGCAAGGCTACGCCTTGCTGGTCCAGGGTAAGGTAAAAATGCATGTCCTAAAATGAAAAGTCGTAAAGAGAAAAGCAACATTTACATTTGAATATCTAACTTGAACAGTATTATAATTACAATCGTAAAAGATCGTGCTCTGCTGTCTCTAAAACGCCAGCCTATGAACAGGGAGTTTTCGGAGGATGTAAACACAGCAGTTTTAATCATGACGGTCTCTTGGAATGAAGGGAAATTAAGGAGTTATAGCAATTTTTTTAGACGTTTGATCAAAATATTTTTGCCCGGAGAGTGCTTGCCAAATGAAAGCAAAATGGAAATGATGGGCGCTGTAATTCGGCGAGGAGTTTTGCCGCGGAAGGAGCCCAAGCCGGCAGCCTCTCGGGGCAGAGGTGCTGCTGCCCCCGCGGTCCGGGGAACGGTGCTCCCCCGCGGGAGGTGGCACGGGGAAACAGGTATTAGGCAAGTCATTTTTCCATCAAACCTTTTCCAACCTAAATGCAGCATTCAGAAGACACTAAAACGATCTCTACCGCCTCGCTTCTCGAAATTAACAGAACTCCCCCCCCGAGCGAAAGGTCCCAGCGAGCGGTAACCCGCGGCGGAGACGGGGCACGGCACCGGCTGGGGGGAAAAACAGCGGCGGCGCGGCCCC
>NW_009649449.1:4777847-4778925 GCF_000708025.1 Charadrius vociferus | reverse complement strand
GGGGGGCACCCTAAAGCGGCCCCGCTTCTCCCCCCGCCTTCACACTCCGCAGGTGCGGAGCGCGCGCGGGTTACGCACCCGCTTTCCTTGCGCTACCGCCGGCTGCAGCGGAGCTAGCTGTATAATTATTAGCTATTAATTGAGTTCAAGACCTTTTATGGCTATGGGAAATGAGGAGTCCGACCACTAATCCCAAGAAGGGTCTGCGCACAGCCAAGAGCTATGAAAAAGCCGCGCAGGGCTGGCTGGGCCCGGCCCGGCACAATGCCCCTGGGGGCGGGGAAAGCATTAACGAAAAAAAAAAATTCATTAGGTGAAAATTATAGAAACTTTAAACCGATGGATTTATTTACGAGAGCCCTTCGGGGGCTGCCCCTCCGGAGCGAGGGGAGAAGGGGGTAGAGGTGCGAGAGCCCCACGGCGATGCCCGGCTCGGGCAGGGGGCGACGGGGGCTACCTCCGGGCTGCCTCCGGGCTTCCCCGCTCGCCCCGTCGAGCCGGGACCCGGCGAAGGGGAGGAGCGGCGGGCCGGCCTGCTCGGCGGCTCCCCCCGCACCCCCGTGGAGCGGTGGAGTTCTTCTTACCGATTCAGTTTCCATATAGCCTTATCTTTACACGCTTCCACCTTCCAATTAAACTTCTCCCAAATTGCCAAAAGCCTGATTTGCATGCAAGGGACTCCGTTCAAAGATGCTAACTTATTGTCTCCTCTCAGAACTTAACATTTCTCTCTTCAGTTCCCACTTGAAAGAAGTTTTAGAACAGTATTCAAAGACTGTCCAAACGAACAAAACCTTCCCCTTTGCTAGGGAGAGAAATCCGGTGTATTCAATAAGAGGGCATATTCTCAGAAGTTTGCAGATTTGGTTTTAAAGGCTGTATTGTTCGTGCCTTTTTCCTGAAACTTTTTTTTTTTTTGGTCAGAGAACGGCTCACATGCCTGCAAAGGATTATTAAAATAAAACATCATAGACTTGTTTTTTTCCCCCCTCCTTTTTTCACTGTTTAGAATTACTTTTCTGGAAGAGCTTTCCAAGCATCCCCCCCTGCCCCCCAAGTCATAATTAAGAACACCCCC
>NW_009649449.1:4732676-4777834 GCF_000708025.1 Charadrius vociferus | reverse complement strand
CATTTCCCAAACGCTCCTTTTCCTTTAAACACTAACAGAGTTCCGCACTTTGGAAATACTTATCCGTTACAAATACACCTGAAAATATTCTTGGTGCTGAATAAATGTTGTTCATCTACAGCAGAACAAATTAAAGCAGCGGGACTTTCATACCGGGCAAAGCTAGAAGCATCTCTGCAAGCAAAAAATAAACGCAGACTACAATTCTTACTAGGTTTTCAAAAGCTGTTTAAAAGGTGACAAATCTCTGCCTTGAAACACACCACCCCCACGCCCCCCGTTCCTGCATTTTTCTTTTTAAGATTAAAAGAAGATGATCCAATGAGCTGAGGATGCAGAACTCCTTTTGGGAATGCGATAAACTGCAGAAAGCCAGTGGCAACCCATTTATGATTAACTCCTTTCTATAAAGGTGCATAATGGAAGCAAACAAGGACCCGACGGGACATGAACATATTTTATTCATTTAGTACAAAGCAGCTTTAAAAAAAAAACTTAAAAAAACCCCCACGCGGTTCAGAGCATAACTCAAGGGCCGGGGGAGAGGAAAAAAAAAAACCCACCAACCAAAAAACAACTTATGGGGTGTGATGTGATTTTGCTGTTACCCTTCGCTCACCAGCGAGGGTGCGCAACACACCGCGGCTGCGGGGGGAAGGTGCGCCCCGGGCTGCGGCCGAGCAGGGGGCAACAGCCCCGACCCTCCCCCGGCCCATGCCTGCGGCCGCCCCGGGGGGGACACAGCTCCGGCCATCCCTGTGCTGAAGGGGGTGGGGGGGAACGAATTCCCCCCCCCCAGCCCCACCTGAGAGTGTGTGTGTGTCCCAGCACCCCACTGCTCCCCCGCAGCCGCTCGGGGCGACCCCCCGGGCAAAGGTGATTTCTCCATCCCCAGAGACCCCCGGTGCCTCAGCAGAGCACCGCAGCACAGAGCCTTTTCCCAGCTAACCTTAAAAGCGGTATAAATCCTCCCATGAAATAATATAAGTGCACACAGAGTACAAAGAGCTCCTGTCCTCGGGTTTGGAGATCATAACCAGAGATGGGAAAGTATTTAATAACACCCTTTAAGTGACTGGTGTTGCCTCCATATATCCCAGTCCAAGGGAAAGCCATTAGTACCAAAAATAATTTTTTTTTTTTTAACCATAGGGAACCAAGAGTTCATTTAGATTTACAAATTAATGAAGACTTACTGTAGAAAGTAACTGTAAGAACATGTGTTAAAACGCAACAGAAAGAATTTCATCGATTTCCATGAGAGGTGGATTATATCCAGGAAGAATGAGTCAACTTCATTCCTCGAGTAAAACTCACTGAACTGAAGAGAATTACACTAGGCATGAATTTGGATCATCTCGTTCCCTCCCCATTCCATGTATTGTTGTCCAGCTCGTTATGTCTTTCTATGGGTTAGACAGAGCTAGGTGAGAATCTTAAAAAAAAAATATATGCTTTTCATCCCTGCAGAAGTGATTTGACAGACGATTTCCCCCCCCACAGACAATATCACATCAGTTACAAGTAACTATTCAGCCAAACAGAGTCACACACGCAAGACAACATGATCCAGTGCAGGAGAGAACAGCTTAGTGGTCAGGGCACAAGGAGGAAGAAACAGAAGGTCTTCCACATATCTAAGAGATGCCGATGTTCCTGGCTGTTTGTCCTGCTGCTAATACTTGCTTCTCCTTCCCTCACATATTTAAGTATTAAACTGTGCAAGCTTTTGGTTTAATTTCCACGGAGGAGATGAGAATTCTTCAAGACACCAAAATGTTTCCTAACCAGCTCTATTCTTACACGAGGGATGCAATTCATTTCAGATGAAAAAGCAGCATGTTTAAGTAATCGATAGAGAAATCTTTCTCCAATTGCACCTTCATTGCAGCAAGAGTGCTTTGTATTACAGGTGGAAGAATAAACTACTTATTACTTTAAGAGATTTGGGATGAAATCCCAGAACACGGTGATGGAAGCAACGGAGAGATGAATACTAATGCACTGCCAGAGGTTTGGTCTCTGCATTTGGAAATCAAAGTTTCACACAGACCCTGCCACACTTCTATTGACACAAAGAGCACATCAAACATCGAGAAGCAAGATCATTAGTCTTTTCAACCTTACTGTTAGGTTTTTAGCCCACAAGTTGGCTACGTGAGAACTTGTGGCGATCCCACAGGAGTTCAGCAGTTTTGTGGCTGGAACAAGGCGCAGCTGGTGATAAGCTGATTAATTGATGAATAGGTGAAAACCAAGCTCCATTTAAAAAAAAGTGGTGAGAAAACGAAATGCAAATATATACGAAATAGCCAATGGTTTCTATGAATATAAATGTCTGTCTACCTCATGACTGCTACTTTCCAGCCAGCTTTCCAACCAGTGCAGTCTCTGCACTTCTGTATCTACAATTGTACCATTTATAAGCCAGGAGCCCACCTTGCCCACATGCTTGTTCCTACAGTGACTCATGTTCCATTGGGTTTATTCCTGTGAAGACTTGTGTTAAAACAGAGGAAAGAGCACAACCTTTGGGGAAGGAACACTACCTTTTGGAAAGCACCAGACATACTCACTATTCCCTGTCAAAAAATGAAAGCACCGATTTACATCCCACGCAGGAGAAAGTCTTTTACAATTGGTGTAGCATTAAAAGTAGAAAATTCATTTGATACCTGGGTCAAACAGAAGTCTTGCTGAATAATAGTGTTTACTCAATGCCTAAAAAAAAAAAAATAGTCTTCCTGGAGGAATACACTCAGGGAGGAAGCAAACTCATACATTATCTAGCTAAGGCATGGCAGATTAACTTTACTTTCCTTCTATTGATCTATTGAAGCCCCTCCAATCAAAGTTCCTTGGAAAAAAAAAAGCTTACCACTGCTTGCTGGTAGCATTTGCTGAATTCGAAATTAAGTACCTATCACTTTATCCCTAAGTGGTAGCTCCCAAGTAACACGCTGCAAGCAACACTGTGCACCTACTCTGACTGCTACAGGTTCCGAGGCTCTGCAGGGGAATTTCTTCCCTGCCTTCACAGTGAAAAGCCCCATGTGATGGCTGCCCAAGAGCTCAAACTGCTGCAGCTCACTGCTCCCCACACCGCCTGTGCCATTCGGGATGTGCCAGGGATGCCTTTTCAAGCCTCTCCCTTTGTAGGCACCATCTATGCGATTTCAGCTCGAGCATCATTCAACAGCTACAAAAAGTCTGTATTGGCAGAGTCCTGCAGGTACAATTCCACTCAAATTATAAAGAAATTAATAAATCAATTATCTCCAGCACTGTCTGTAAATATTACGGTTAGTATTTAGTTACTCTATATAAAGTGGAAAACACAAAGACAAGGAACTTTCCAGGCAATAGCAGCTTTGGGATCCATAAGGGCACTGCTCTCAGGAGTAGTGCCAACTCTACTTCGTCATTTCTATACACCAAAAAGGCAAAACACAGATTGTGACAGTTCCCATTAAAGATAAGCAAAGCACCTTCCAGCCAGAGCACGTGTTTCTAAACAACTAACTGGAGCAACCGCATCACCCGTCATGATTCCTGTCCTTCTCAGTTTTATCCCATCACCTGCTGTACCGGGTGTTTCACAGGAGGCAAACCCAAAAACCTGCTGCTGCCAGAAAGGCAAAGTTGCTCCTGAGGCGCAGTGTGGGTAAGACATTCCGCAGGGCAAATACTGCAAAACCAAACTAAAGACCTCAACGTGGCATTTAAAGCTTCCCAAGGCAGAACCGATCCTGGCCACTCGCGTTTTCCTGTGGTATGAAGGCCCTTTGTCTTGATCCATCTACTAAGGGAGTCCCATCTCTTGCCTTTCCCCAGCTGCTTGGCAGGCTGAGCCTTTGAGGGAAGAGAGAGCTCTCTCTCATGAGATTGTCACCACTAAAAGAAGGAAATATCACGTCAGAGTTCCCCAAAAAGGAAAAAGTGTGTTTTATACGAAAGCAGCATGGCAAGCTGCAAACGTGAACCCACTCAATAGGAAAGGACATCTCATTTTTGCAGGCCATTCTCTTAGAATCTTCTTTCATTTGTTTACTGTACTGACATTCCCCACTCTACTGCTGGAAGAGTAGCTTCCAGACTCACTGGTGAAAGAACATAGGAGCAGAATGGTGTGGTAGGACACTTACATCCTCTACGCAATAACGAAGGTACACAGGACACTCAAAAAGAGCTGCCACTTCTCAGAACAAATAATCTCTGAAGTTGCCACGTAAACAGCAGCAAAGAGCCAAGAGAGCAGGCAGGACCATCGCAGCAGAAGACAGTCAGCAGCAATGCAAATATTCTGGTGCCAAGTCCTGCGGTCAGACTACGCAGTCTGATGTGACACAGGGTATTCTCAAACATCAGAGTCAACACTGTGGTACGCCGCCCTTAGCTTGAGAAAAAAACCAGGGTATTTCTCAGCAGTTTGCCACAGTCTCACATACAGTACTGTTTCCCGATAGATACCTCGAGACCTTCTCATGTTTTCACTCCAGATTCTTTTAGTACCCTGAAACAGATACACCATGAGTTGCTTGACTGCCATTCAGCTGCAGTTTTGTTCCTTCAGTATAAATGAGATGGGGAAATAGTTTCATTTCTCTGAAGTATAAAGTTAAATAGAGTGAACTGAGAAGTTTCTTTAAAACTAATGGAGTGAGATTACCCATACAGTGATTTTAAACGGCTCAAATAAGAGCAGTACTCATTTAGCAAGTACATCCTGAAGAGCAGGAGGCATTCTCCGTTTCAGCCACTTGGGTGCATTACAAGGGGGACTGCTCATTCATAAGGGGAACATATTTTCTATAAAATTATTACTAACAGCTTTTTAACTCCACTCTTAAGCAACCCAGAATGTGAATCAATGCGAGATCACAAAAGACTTGACATTTTCAAGGGAATTTGAGTCTTAATTACTCTGTCACAAAGCTCAACTGAATGAACCATCCAGGCAGTGAAACACTTTATTCCGGAGTATATCGACTGCCAGATTCGGGTCGGCGGGGCACAACAAGGGTGTAGAGAATGACCACGAAATAGTAAAACCCAGTGAAGTCACAACAGGAGAAAAAGTGACCAGTGTCCCCTGACTTGTGTCCAAAAAGTTAAGAGTTGCTGCTCTTTCAGCTCTGCGAAAGCTCTGGCAGCAGAGCAGGTCAGCATTTCTGCATGGCAGTCACCTCAGCCTTTATTTTTGACAGCTGGACCCGTTTATCACAGCCCCACTTTCACCAGAGAAGGGAAAACAATCACACTAAACAGAGCCATTCAAAACTCCGCATCTTACCATAAATAAATAATAGAAAACAAGACTTATGTTGTCAGTGTTGTCATTCACCAAGACACTCCTGTTTTTCCAAGCAAACCACAGTTTAGTGTTTTTCCCCCTATTAAACACACACAAGCCAATACTAAGTTTGTTTATTTTCTCATCATCCAGGTTGTGGGAAAGTCATATTTCTGACCATTTCACCATTTAGCCATTTTCTTACTGTTCATACAAGCATATATCATGCAATGAAATTCTGGATGTTTCTGTATTGGTAACACCCCAAAACCAATCGTACATACAGTACACATCTGGAAAATACTCAGACACTACAGGCACATAAACTGTCACACGCTCACAGAAGCAAGAGATGATCTATTAAAGATTAACCAGAACCCAGAACGCATCATCCAAAAATAGAATCACAACTCACAGAACTGCCTATTCAATGGGTAAGCCCAAAATTTCTGTCACTCAAATGGCTGCGTTTTAGCACAGGAAAAAAAAGAAAATCACAATAAAAGAATTTTATTCTGGAGGATGAGAAAAAATGTTAAACATGTTTTTATGGGAGAAACAGAGATACAGAGCTAGCTTGAAAACTGAAAATCTCTCATGCCCTGATCTATAAATAAAACTAGTTGGGCTTTTCTTTTGTACTAAATTTAAAGGAAAGTCTTTTCCATGGAGAGTTTTCTTTAAAACAAACTATGCCCCAGAAGGACTTTAACGATGGTGTTTCCAACAAGCAGCATGAATGAATTAAACAATAAATGCAGTAAGAAAGCAGCTGTATTTTTTCTTTAATAGACACAGATGACTGTGGTTCAAACATGGCTGGGTTCTCAGAGGGAAAAGGACGAATCCTGACAGTTCTCACCCAGATTGCAACAACTTTTTCCCTTCCACCTGTACCCCAGACCCTGCTCAGGTGCCATTCGCCCTCTATCATCACAAAAAGCTCCAAGGTTCACTCCAGTGACCAGCAAGCAGAAATTCCCAGTTCTGTCGCATACACAGTACCAAATTATTCAGCCCTCCTGCACGTTACCTACAGGCTACACAGGGGAAGGGGGAGGCTCTCCTGGACAGAGTCAGCTCTATCATCACCACACAGCAATCAGAGCCTGACTGCCTGTCTTCATTCAGCTTCTTCCCTTTGGGGGGAAACCCCAAGGTTTTCTGTAATTACTCAGCCTGGAAATCGCCAAGGTCTCTCTCTTCCCCTCACAGAAGTCTCACAACATCCTACGAAGAGCCAGAAGCTTCAAAATAACCAATTCAGAGGGACATACGCAACACAGTCTCCAACAATTCATCTGAACATACACAAAATCCTACACGTGAAGCATGCTCAGGGGGGTCAGAGGCTGTACCGCTCACGAACAGCAGTGTTTGCTGGTTAGCCTAGCAATGGCCACCAATTATCTTCATTTGGTCTTTCCAACAGATACTATCACCTCAACTTCCCGAAAAAGCTGTTACTGAGGATTACAGAGTACTCACCGTGTCCCCTCCCACGAACAGCAGCATTCCGGTCCGAGCGGAGCATCCAGGCCCGGGCAGTAACTCAGGTTTCCCACAGCACTTTCAGGCTTAGCTCTGAAGTTCCACTTGCTTCCACTTTAATTTGCTTTCAGCAAAGCCTTAAAGCTTCCTCTCCTTCAGGTTTTCTAGAAAGGAAACCAGTTTTCGCTTCCTTACGAAGTCTGCATGTGCTGTTTTCTCCCCCCTCTGCAGCAGAGAGGCAGGAGTCAGGCATCCACACTGAGCATCAGAGCCCATCGCACCTGTAAGAAACATTGCACCATTAAGTTGAAGCAAAGAGCTTATTTCGCTGTAGCAGAGTAGCTTCTCCCCCCCAAATCCCACCGCAGCCTAATCTCTGGGGTAACAGGACTCTAAAGCTCATGAGGCAGCAGAGTTTTCTTTTTACACAGCAAGAAAGCTACAAACATTGGGAAGGTTCCTGCTAGAACCGCAGGTCACCCAGCACTTTGCTGATGTGCAGCACCCATGAGCAATTCCTTCTGCATAGGCTTTATCAGCACATGCACAGTACAGATGCACACAGCAAGAGGATAAACCAGCTTGTATTTTGCTGTTGCAGCTCTGATTCTCCCTCCCAGAGCCACAAGTCGGCCTTCCCTTCACTCCCTCAACATAACCAGAGAATGTACAGACCTCAGAGAAGCTGTGGACCCTCCTCAGCTCATGCATCAGTGCAGACACACACAGCAGACCCTCCTCCAGCAGCAAACTGCCCCTTCTAGGAAGGAGCTCAGAGATGCCTATATAGAATTAATGATTTGACACAGGTGCTCAAATTAAAGTGAGCGGTGTCAGCTGCTGTCACACCTGAGGTGGCACCTTTGCACCTGAAGTGAATGTCTTCATGGATGCGCCAGCACCTGAGAAGCATGAGATAAAATTGCTGCTGTGGAGGTGTTCTCCAAGTATACCGACCAACTGGAGAGAGTCCTGTTGCACCTTCTAAGAAATGGAGATTTGCTATGTTATGAAGAGAGGTAAACCACACATGTTGAAACAACTAAGCTCACCGAGTCAAAAGCCAGACAATTAATGAATTTTACGTGGGCTGTTGTTAATTCCCAGTGATAAGTGAAGCTCATCTTGTGTCACCTAGGTAAGACCAACCTCCCCCCCCTTTCATATGTTTACGGTTAATTGGAACAGGGCAAATTTTGTCTCAGAGGTGAGTTAACTGTTAGGCATCCCAAAGGGTCTGCATTTAATGCGCATGACATTTCCCATGCTTGGATCCTTTTATTTGTAGTGATTGTATGTTTCACAAGTATAAAGTCTGACTTCCTCATACACACTGTGGAAATACGCAAAACATAACTCAATGTCATCTGACCTGCTGATATTTCTATTTCCAGAAGAGAGCAGGAACACTGAAACAAAAAAAACCAACACCCCAAGTCTTTCCCAGCAAATTCTGATGTATAGGATGTGACATAATGGTGCAAAAACTTTTGGCAAAAACAGGGGTTTTAAATTGCTCTGCTCTATTTTGCTGTGGTGGGAGTTTTAATGCAGTGCGCTTTGCCTAGAACTGACAGGAAAGAACAGACAATCACCTCGAGTGTGGTACGGGGAAGAACAAAACAATTTTCCAGACAAAAATACATTGAGTTCAGTACGCTGTTTATAGGTTACAGTAAACAGAAGTGTTTGATGTAACGGGCGCTTTCTGGCTACCGGGAACCTTTCAAGGACCCCCGCGTGGGAGGGCGGTGGCAGTGATGAGGTGGCAGGTACGTGCTGCGCAGAGGTGAGAGGGGCCAGCACTTTATTTCCCTTTTTACAGAACAATTTGCTGGGCTCCGTGTATTTCGGCGGGGCGGTCAGAGCGCAGCAGGCAGCCGCACACCCCGACACCACCAGGAACTCCTCTGCGGCTCCGCGAGGTGACCGCGTTCGGGTCCCAGCACAGATGGTGCTCCCCATGGTTTGCTCCATCACAGTGGCTGACTGCGGAGGCTGCGGATGGGGAAGGGGCCAGCGTGAAGATGATGCCCTCTTCCAGTCCCCCTTAAATAAAGAAGTGTCTTTCGGGGGGCTGCTCCACCTGCGAGGTGCTTCTCATGCAAGGGCAGAGGGTGTTTCTCCATCAGAACAAAAGACTTTCTCAGGTGGCCACGGCACCAGCGATATGGCTTTGTCTGCTTTATTTGGTGCAAAGAGGAGATGTGCGCACGCTGGATTGCGTTTAAAGCATCTCACCTGTGCGCCTTCATCTCCGCACGGCCCCGGCAAAGCGGTCCCTGCGGAACTGCCCCAGAAGCCCCTCGCCGCCCGCGGCAGCGCGCGGGGATTATCAGCGCCCCACAAGTGCGGTTTTTAACACAGCGGCTGTTGCCTATAACGGCAGTAGAGCACTGCGAAAGCGCTGTCTGTGGGTTCAGGCAGAGAGGACACCCCGTCCACCCTCCCGCTAACACTGCCGCCTTGTACATGCTTTCTTCTTCTCTTCCCTCTCTCCTTTTCTAATGAAATCTTTCCATATTATTAATGGCTAGGGTGGATCTATAGAGTGTGTTCCTTCCAGGATTTTCTTGTTTGCTGTAGTCTTCAAATTTTCCAGTTCATTTCCTATTTTCCTGCTCTAAAGCCCCTGCCAAAAAAATCCCTGAAGCACACTTTGGTACTTGAACAGAAAAAACCCAACATTTGAGAACAGACATTTGATCCAGCCTCTTGTAAATCAGTAGCAATTTTCCCCTCAAATATGAGTCGTTTTCATCAGTGGCTGACAGTTCCTCAAGGTGAGTTTTTATCTAATTAACTATGCAGATGCATTTCAATCACTAAAATGGGGAACACTGTGTCGTGCAATATATGTGAAATTAGTAGTCCAAGAGCATTCAGCCAAAATATAAAGACTGGATTTATGACAGGCTATTTTATCAGGTCCCTTTAGGAATTAAATGATTAGGAATGAAATTATTGAAATGGATTTATGCCTAGATATTCTAAATGACACTAGCTCTCATAGCTGAAGAAGAAACAGGTACCTGAGAAAAAGTTCCTCACTCATGGACTGGAATATTAGAAACAAAAGTGGCTATGTAATCCCCCATGGAAAGAATTATTTCGGTTTCATGTAATCCCTCACCAGAAAAACTGGAAACATTACAAACTGCACTGATATTAGAGCTCAAGTGCACGGTGGTGCCAGTTGGAACAGGTTAGGAGTTGGGGAATTCCTTAGGACATTTGAGGAGAAAAAAATTCTGAAGTAATTTCATGGATTATTGGCGGTTTTAATCTCTTCTCAACGAAAATCCTCACACGTTTAGTTGCTTATGACATGGACGCTTCCCTGTAAACATAAACGGAAAATAAAAGCAGTTGGACATCAGTCAAACTGGTGGAACCACTATGAAATGACTCAGGCAGCCTGATGTCTGAGACTGGTTATTTCAGTGGATGACACTGGTAATTTGGGGCTGAGCTAATTCTGTTTACGGGCGTGATCCACTCTGCTTGAGGATAAAACAGCAGGTGATTCTGAGGGACCTTTTGCTCTGAACACCCCCAACTCTTCATGTGTCCTGCAGGGACAGACTCTCCCACCCGCCAGAGCCGCCGGGAAAGCTCCGTGTGGGCTGGAAAAGCGCATCTCACGATGCGGCAGCTGGCAGCATCCCCTCCCAGAGACCATGCACAATTCAAGCCAAAAGAGAGGAGAATATGCACTAATTGTATATTTTTTTTTTCTAGGATTTTTTCCTGCAAATGCACCTGAACACTTTTGTGGGTTTTCTCAGTCTTTGACCCCCATCTCTGCTGATGACACCCCCCTCCCCAAGTACTTGATTAGGCAAAGTGGAGTACCAGAAAGGCAACATCTACCCCACGCCAGGTATATCTGCCCGAAGCAGGACACAGCTCAGTCCTGCAACATCACCACCGCAGGTAGGAACTACTTTGACTTAATCTATTTTTGCTTTTAAATATCCCAGGTAACATTCTGATTTGTTCATTTCTTCCAGCCTTCAGCTACAACTTTCTAACAACAAAAATAATCTCTCTCTGAAAATGTGTGCTCTACATTTCTTTAATCTTTTCCACAGTATTTAAGAATCACAGACATGGAACTGATGCTCAGGAAGGCAAAGGACCGGATTCAGTTTCCCTGATACCCATAAAGAAGACAATTGAATTAGGAACCCAGTCCCAAAAGATTTCCTCTTCAGTAAATGGAGAGTGATAAAAGCCCAGTAGCCCACAGGTAGGTGAAAGTCTCCTTCTCTCTCCACTTTTATCTTAGCCAGAGTTTAAAGTTATTTGCTTTAGTTGTAAAAGGTTAGATGGGAGGAATCCAGGTCTTGGTGACTTGCCCTAGAAAGCCTACGGCAGATCTGGAAATAAAACCTCCAAGAGGGCAAGCTGGAGGTTATCCAGGTGCTCTGGATATGCAGGGATCCATTCTTCCCTTCGTAAAGGAATAATGATCTCACATCAGTAAAAAACCCAGTTTCGAAGTAAATCCACTGAATACAGTGGGATTAAAACAGTGTAGCTGAAATCAGCATCTGGACTATTGTCTTGGATACCTTAAAAGTCCATGATTTCTTCCTCTAGGGGCATGTGCTTCTAGGAAATACATATTACTTTGGCTGGAAGACAGTGCTTCAGAGAATGTCATCAGACCACCAGCGCCGTTTAATAGTTCTGCCGTGTTGTTCTGAGAAATACTGTTTTCTGCCGGAATTCAGGAATGACCCGTAGAAACAACTTTGGCAGTGCGTGTATTTCCCTTCGGATTTGTCAGGGTAGCAAAGGATCTGAAGAGCTGAATCTTTCCAAATCTTCTCAGCTCATCTGCATTACAAGGACTAAGTGGCTCACCAGCGGTTCCCCCGTTAGTCTGAGGCAGGGTTACATTTGATCCAGGATGTCTCGAGAACCGCAAGGAGAGTAATGTTTTCTAACGCCATCAAATTCCCCTCTCCGTTCTTGGTGGGAGAGATTCATTGCAAAAACAAGCAGTAAATTCTCAGAGGCTGCGAGAGCGCAGCGCTGAGGGCCAGACAAATTAAGACAGATGTGCTGAACTTTGGGATGGCGAGGAGGTGGTTTCGTGCGGCCGGCCGTGTGAAGGCTCTCAGAACATCCCTCCCTTCTCAGACACAAGAATGAAGCAGATAGCGTAATGAGACACAATAAATCCAGTCCGAGATGACCGTGGCGGCTGAGGTCGCAAACCTGTCGCCGTTCTCGGGGCTGGCGAACAGAGTCCTCTGCTCGGCCGACTCTCCCAGCTAGAGTCGTGCTGCTCGGCACATTCCCATGGCGCAGCCCTGGAAAACACAGAGGAGGAAAGTGTGGGCAAGGTTTTGAGAGGGAGGAAAAGGATTTGTCAGGAAGTTTTGCAAAAGAGAGAGATTTCTTATCATGTTACTCTTTGTGAGAACGAAGACGAAAACACCGGCGGCTCTTTCGGGAGGGAAGCAGAGCTGCGCAGCGGGCAGTGCTGCCAACCCGACAGTCGCCATCCTCAGGCGGCCCCGTTGCTCCCCCCACTGCCGCCTGCTTTCTTGGCTGCTCGGGAAAGCTTGCAGAAGCTCTCTTGGCTCTTACAAACATTCCTTCTTTAGGCAGCCGACAAGCGATGGCCTCTCCTTCCCAACTCTCCCGCCGCCCTTCGTGCAGGAGGCTTCTCCCCGGCGTTCCCTGCCCCGCGGAGCCTCTCCCCACCGCCCATCCACCTCCTCCCCACGCTGACTGTTCAGAGACACCCTGCAAGGGGCAGGACTTGGGGAACTGGTGATGCTGAGCCACCGAGGAGATGGTCTCCCTGCCCAGTACAGCCGTACCGGCTCTTCTGCCCTCTTCCCAATGCGCCCGGCGCCAGAAGCCGCAGTCGGGTCTGGGATTCAAGCCTTTTTTAGGCTGCGTGATGCAGCTCTTACATCCGTGGTGAAGTAGTTTTATTTTCTTTATGTGAACGACATAGAAGCACAATTCAAGAAGAAAATTGCTTTTATCCAAAACCATTGGAAAATTAACAGGCAAAGGCAACTGAGAATGACACTCAAAGTCAGTGAAGATAATTCTCCCAGAGCCCTTTTAAGGAAGCCCAGTGCTGTGGCTCAAATTTGACACCCACTAGAAGTACACCTGGAGGTTGCAGTGAGAAAGAACAGTTTCTACCACGTTTTTCCACCATGAAGAAAAATCTCAAACATGACCGACAGCTGTCACATCACGGCACATTTCATTACTTCCACACTGTCAATTGCGGTCACAATTTTTCCAACATCAGATCAGATTTTTCTTTTTTTTCTCTTCTTCCCTTTCCTTGTATATAAATATATGATTGTGGACACAGAACAAATCACCTTGGTGGGAATGGTCATTAAAGACATGGGTAATATACATGCTTATTGTCCCACATGCTTTTCCATTTAAAATATTTGGCCTGAGAATGTGGGAGGTAAAGAACTTATATTCTGAGGTCTTTATAAAACATAGTTTACATCCCCTGATTTATGCTCCTTGGGACTTGTCCTATGTAAAACATTTAACTAGCTATACTTTAGATAAAAGAAACATCTGAAGCATTGGTTGTTTTGGAGTTTCTCATTCTTTTCCCCCATATATCTTCATAAAATTTAAGTGCCAGGCACAATATTTTAAGTTCAGAACCTTTCCTCTTGTTCCTGAGTTCTCTTTTCTTTAGCAACATTTATAATATCACTTTAATATTCTCCCCTGCTGCTGGGCTCTCAGGACCGACGCAGCCCCTGGTGAGACGAAGCAGCGCAGTGCACCCATCGAAGCAGGGGATCGCTGGTTTAGTTCCAGTTTTGCCACTAAGGGCACAAATTGTGCAAAATGCAATTAACGTGAAACAAATGCATGAAACAGCAGCTTCCGCTGGCGTCAGTGTCCGGAGGAGCAGAGTGACAGAACCTGGGGCGAGAACCTCATCCCACTGGTGCTTCAGCATCAGCCTATGCAAAGCAGAGCGGCACAACGCGGTGAAGATCTAAAACCAGCCGCGTGGTGAGAGCAGCAGCAGCCCCTCCTCGCTTGGAGCAGGGGGCTGGTGCTGCGTCTCTTTAGCAGACCTACTGCCTGACGACATGGTCCTGAGCAGAAACAAGCAGATGTACTTGTGCACCCTGTCCATGCAGCTTCTCGGTCCCCTTTGTCCCATCCTTCTGCCCCTGTCGCTGTTTGGGACGCGCACGCACATACTGGGGTAGTTTGGCCTCGCTGCTATGGCACTAAGTGGGGATGCAGAAAAATCTGAATTAAATTCCTGGCTCTGCTACATACTTTGGTCGGGATCTGAGCCAGGCGGTTATTTCCACCTGTCTCTGTTTCCCTTTGGTAAAACAGTGATGAGATTATTTCTTTTCTTACGCCTTGTGTGCAAAGCTCCGCAGTGGGCTCTGCAGGGCGTACGGAGGCACCTCCGCTGGTCCAAAATGTGCTCCCTCTTCTGCGGAGAGCGGCTCAGCCATGGTGACAGTGGGCTAATTTGCTCATTCAAGAAACAGGGGTACGGAGGTGGTGCGAGCACACTGCTAAAATTGCTCTCCTGCTTGTTTAGAGCTGGCTTGGGTGTCCGTGCCCAGCACGGCACTTGGGTGCCCAGATGTGCCACCAGGATCAGGGACGGCTTTGCCCTCCACCCTGCCGGGCCGACCCCTTGGATGCTTTGAACAGTCACAGCTTCCACCAGCTATTACTGTAGCCATAGATACACTGCCCTTAGAGAAATCAGAATCAATTTAGGCACCTAATACTGGGATGTCTGTGAGTGAATTGGTTTTGAATTAATCGAGTAAAACAAGGCGGTGAAAACCCATGTAACATGTTGGTCTGGAAACCGCCGCAGCCCTGGGGATGGAACGACAATGCATATTTTACGCCGTGAATTTTTTATTAAGGGCTGTTTTTTTATTTTTTATTATTGGATATGAATATTTTACACGTCCGAGTTCAGAACAATGCTTTTTTTGGCTGCCTCTGCACTTTTCATGGTTGTGTACCCTTGCGTTGCATAACTGAGAGAGATCCATTTACACACAGGGGAAAAGGGGACTAATGAATCTCGGCAAAGCTAACTTTACTGTGTGTGAAAAAAAGCACTCTGAAGTTTTCCAAATAAAAAAATATATACATATATAAAATACTTGCATGGAACGGCTTAATAAAATCAGTGTGTGTGTGTGTGTGTGTACATGTGGGTGCACGTGTTCAGGGGTGTGTATAATGACTGCAGAGCCCCTCAGCCAGAGCTACATCTTACTGCATGCAGCGACACCTCTGCTGGGAAAAGCTCTAGAACATTCTTACCTCCTCTGCATCAAATCCCCCGTATCCAGGTACTCACCTGGATGTTTCCGAAGTTGGAGGAATGGACGTGGGCTTCCCAGTTGCTCGGCACATGAACTGATGGAGCTGCCCATACGCAGTTGGGCAGTTGCCGCGGGGCTTCGGCAACTGCCACACTCCTACGAGCAGCTGTTGTTTCTGTCGGGGGTAGGCTGCACACCGCATCACTTCAGTCTGACCATGGATGGTGAAGAAACGCCTATTTTACCCAGACAATTTGGCTTTGACCTTGCTTGCCCAGCCTGGCTACCAGTCCTGGCGTGACGAGACCATAAGCGCGGCGTTTCTGAACTCTGTGCTGTGCCCGAAGCATTGCCCCAGCGGGGGACACAAAGGGGCTCGTTTCCCTCCCTTCCTCTGCGCCCCTTCCCAAGGGACGCGCTTGGCACTCTCTATCCAGCGCTTTCAGAACAAGCTGGCCATCACCGTCCTCCCCGAGACCTGTGATACAAGCGATAGGACAAGAGGAAACAGCCCCACATTGCGCCAGGGGAGGTTTAGGATGGATATTAGGCAAAAATTCTTCACCAAAAGGGTTGTCAAGCATCGGAACAGGCTGCCCAGGGACGTGGTTGAATCACCATCCCTGGAGGTATTTAACAGACAGGCAGATGTGGTGCTGAGGGATGTGGTTCAGTGGTGGGTTTGGCAGTGGTGGGTTGATGGTTGGGCTTGATGATCTTAAAGGTCCCTTCCAAGCCAGAAGATCCCCTGATTCTCTGATCCACGAGGCAGGAGCGAGGGCACCTTTTACAGCAGTGTGCTCACACAGCCCAGCACGGATGAGGGCAGGGGACAGGAGATTTGAATAGTAAAGTAAATAGTAAAGTAAAGTAAAGATAATAATTATTTGTCTGTTGTATATTTGAACCCAGCCTTTTTGTTGTGCATATGGTAACAGGGAGGAGAGGGCAAAAGCAAGAGCTCTCCTACGGTTCTTGAGAGCTGGCAACCAAAAATGGGCAGGGTGACAAGAACCACATTGTTTGGGGTAATCAGTGCGCATTGTCCCCGGCTGACATTACTGCATACCAATAAAACCTTTAAATTTGCAGGGAATGGGGAAAATGCAAAATGATGAATTGTTTGACATTTAAAAGAAAATAAAGAGCTGCCGCTGGATTGAACCTTAAAGGAGCCTTGGGGAGGGAGGAAAAAATTACCAGGAGCAGGTTGAGATTTTTGTGTAACTCCAGTGCAAACTTCACAGATGATTTTGTGTTTCTGATCTTGTGGCCCCAAAGTTCCAGATCTTTGCACTGATACATGCTCTTAAATCGGGGGACAGCGCTTACCCCAAATAGCTTGCGGGAGATGTAAAGGGTGAAACAAACAAAGGGTGTTTATAAGTGGGAACCGACGCCTGATGTGCCCAAGATTAAACTTATCATTTCACTAACCACTGGTAAATCTAGGAATTAACTCAGGCCTCCCTAATCCCTGCAACCAGTTCTACATTCACCAGACTAGTGTTGCTTTCCTGAGGCTGGAAAGATTTTACCATACAAATCCTCCATGTATCCAGAGGACAGGTGGAACATAGGTGGGAATACACCCAAGGAAGGATTCCTGCAATTCATTTTCTATGGCGTGAGGGCCAAGGGAATAAGGCCCCCAAATGATTAAGACCTCAGACCTCTTAAAACCAAAACTGAAACATAAACGAAGTAATGAATTTCCAGTGCCCTGTGCAGTGATGGAAACACAAGGTGACCAAGAGACCGATACCAAGTCTAGAGTCAGGGAACACGTGCCAGCTTCTGCTATCTTCTTGTGTGTCCTTGAGCAAAGTCATGTCTAAGAGGTAAATGGCAGCAGCCAGGCCAAACCGGTACTGGGGGTGTTACACACCTGTAATAATGGCTTGTTGAACGATTTTCGGCTGGGAGGAGCTGAGCCAGGTGCCCTGATGTAAAACAAGTTTGGCATCAATGAATCCGTCCTGGCGACATCAGGCAGTATCTTGTTCTGCAAGGGTGAAACCTCATTAAAAGCACCCACAGAGCTCTGCTAGGTGTCACTCTCCAAACACGTTTTGTGTCCGCCGCTGGGTTTGCAGGGTTATCATGCCCTTTGCTTTTCCTTTCTCCTTCCTGACCACAACCTTGAGTTGCACTGTTCGCTCAGGTTCCCTCTGCTTTCCAGCACACTGTTTTTTTGCATTTTTTGTTTGCATTAGATTATTGGAGCAGGAGTCTAAACACTTAAGTCACTGCAAATCCCTCCTCATATGGAAATCTGTGAGCTGTAAAATATTTAAGCTGTCTACAGTTGTACCTCGTTTGTTTACACATTTCCAGTGGGCTGCTAAAAGGTAACATACCGCAATAGAAGAAAGATCCAAGACTGCTGATTCTGCTTTCCTAACAGCTCTAAAAGCGCTCTGAATACTTGCATTAACTTGATGGAGTAATACACACCCCAACTTTTTGAAGCCTTAGGGCTTTTCTCCACTCTTTGCTTCATGCTTTCGCTCTGATCCTTGGGGATAGTGAAGTTAGGTGGGTCTTGCTGGAGTTACTGCTGGAGTCATCCACAAATCGTCCACCACTCCCCCACCCTCGTCCTCCGCAGCTGCGTCTCTCAGCTCCTTTGATTTTCCCGTTCCCCTGCCGAGGGAGTGCTCCGGGGCTCGGTGGGCAACCGAACAGGGAGTTGGATGTGTCTCTCTTCAGAGCACTTGTAAATGTCTTGTAGAAAAGGAAAAGAGTGTCGTGATTCTTCAAAGGGCAGTGAGAGGAGGTGATAGATGACTAATCAGTCCCAAGGCAGCAGAGGGCATCAATGAGTTTGAAGATTCATCTCTGGAGCTGAATGAAAATAGCCAGACACTGTGCTGAGTAATTAACAAACAGACTTCAGCTCTTTTCCTGTTTTCATGTTAGTCTTGAACAAACTCAAGAAGTTCTCAGGTATATCTTGAGGGGTTTTTTCCAATAGTTTTTGAACAATCTACAAATCATAGTGCTAATCAGTTTTACAAATCATGATGAGATTTCCATCGCCTGACTGGATGCAGTGCATATATTTGCAGGTGTGGATAAAGATGATCGCTGTAAATGCATAATTTTCAAGTTGTTTATTTGAATGCAAACTTCACTGCTGAAAATTCACACTTTTGTTACAAATTTCATAGTTCACTCTGGAAATCCAATCAGTTAACCATGATGTTTATGCTAGTTAAGATTATTTGGTGGAATTATTAATAAAAATTGAGCTTGGCAAAGCAGATTTGCTTAGTAATTCAAGCAAATATGTGCACGATTATGATGTTACTTTCCTTAGCTCTTGGTGATGAGGTAGAGGAATAACACTTTCCCCCAACAGATTCAGCTTTTCCCGAAAGAGAATCAGTGTCAGCTGCCTCAGCCCAACGCCTCCACTTTCTCTTGGATGCCTGACATCAAAACATTTGTTCAGCAGTCCTCTAAGGATAAACCCAAACTAAATACCTTTCACCTTGTGCTCTCTGATTAATTCACTAATTTTAATTAATATTGTATTAAGTTACCTAAATGTAGTCTCACATAATCCCTATGCTAGAACACTAGTGAAATCCCACAGATGGACAAACAGAGGCGATGTCTTACGTGATGTGACATAGCAAATCACACGGCAAGGCCGCTAGTAGCACCGAGATATTCCCGGTTTGAGAGCTCTACTTTAGCAGCCGGATCAACTTATTTTCATTTCATGAGCAAAACCAAATTTAGAAGTCCAGTTCCCTCTGAGGTCCTCCAGGGCTGCTACAGGAGATCTCCAGTGCTATGGTGAAGGGTCAGCAATTCCCCGGAGCCCTCTATTTCTCCATCAGAGGTCTCTTTCCACTCTTTGGAAGTTTACGGCGGATGGCAAGGAGCCAGCCCCCACGGGCATGGGATGGAGGTTGCTTGTTCTCAAGTGTTTAAAATTCTGACAAACTGTTTGCAGTTCTAGCAGGGATCAACACATTTCCAGAATTAAAACCAACATCTTGGATAGCAAAAATGCTCTGAACAAGGACTCTTTCTTCAACCCAATGCACAAGGGACCTTTCTTTAGTAAGCTATAAAATCAGTTACTATAAATCAATTATTTTTGTACTGATTTATTAACTGCTCTCCAGCTGTTCAGATTGGCACTTAAAAAAATTCCTGGATGGACCTACTGAATTTTTCAAAAGCATTTTCTGTGGAGTACTGTTGGTCCAACCTCATTATAGTCTTCCCTGGTAACCCACGTATTCCTAAACACTCTTAAGGTGGCAAGGATGGAAGCACCAATCCACACGGAGTACATCTGATCTTGCGGCGAGATGATCTTGACATGAGTTGTGTTGGGAGATTCTGCCTGGAGCTCCTTCAAAAACCTCTCCCTGAAACCTCAGAAAAGAGTCGATCCGCCTGATAGCAGCATGTTCCTTTGGATGTCGGACTGGATATGCTCACAACACCCGGTGGTGCTCTGGAGGACCATCCTCCCAACTCCCGGCCCTGGGACTTCTGCCTCTGTGGGCACAAAAAGCGCTTTGGGAGCTCAGAATAGCTGCTCTCCTGCCTTGACAGCCCTTCCATCAGGGAGAATGTGTTCGCATGTAAGTTTTTCAGGCTTTTCCTACATATTTTGGCTAGGATCAAAAGCAACACAGCACAGCTTCTCCTTCATATCCCTGACAACTTCTCTCTCTGCTGTGCTTACAAAGGAGTGCCGGGTCTCTGAGAGGAGCCTGGCAAGGTATTTGGTCACACCTCTGCCTGCAAAATCCAGCCTGGAAATGCCATGTAACAGCCTTTGTAGACAGGAGCCGTGACGGTGACACCACTGCCACAGTCCAGCACTGGTTGCGTTGTCGGGCACAGGCGTACAGGGCTGTGAGTGCTGCAGAGTCACGAAAGGAGCAGGTACCTGGAAGCTTCCAAACATCGTCTCAGCCATTTTTTCATGGTGGGACAAAGGATTGAGAGGGGTCTTGGTCAGCAGTGCTGGCCCCTCCTGCGGTTTCATTTTAAGTTCATGTTTGTATAAGTCTCTCCAAACCTTCTCCATGACAACCCAGGATGTAACTACCCCATTTTCCATTGGGTAAGTAAAAGACAAAATACCCATTTTGGACTGGGCTTCTTCCCAATATAGCAGTCCTTATGACTTACCCCAAACACGAAAAGTGTGAATGAATTTTGGGTATCCCACAACAGTAGAAATAACCAAATAGGGTGCCTGTTCCCCTGACAGACCCTCCTTACGCTGCCCAGAGCCGACGTCAAAAATCACTGCGCAGGTCCCTGCCGCCGCGGCGTTGGCCATCCTGCACAGGACAGTGCTGTCCCGGGCAGCGGCTGTGGGCACAGAGCATCGGCGAGATGTTCTAGATCCCCCAGTCGCATCCAGGCACCGCTCCGCCGAGCTCACTGTCCTCCGCAGCTGCGCCGGCAGCACTGTTTCCTCAGGGAGCTGGTGGTGCCTGTACTTGGAAGTGAAACTGGGTGTTCCTACATCACAGATAAATTACAGCAGAGAATCAATGGATTTTTTTCAGACCCTCAGGCACAGAGGAGGGTCGGTTACAGTAATTGCATTTGCATTGATTTATATTTGGATTCTGTTTGGGGTTTTGCTGGGTTTCTAAAGGAAACATTTTTAACGAGGTCAAAAATAACGTGAGAGCTCGTTTCAGAATACAAACCCCAGATAGCTCAAAGGCCTTAGAGGGAAGAATCTCCCAGCAGAGGAGGTGTGCTGCTCCCCATATGGCTCCAAGGCAGGCTGCGAGCCGGTTAACGAGTTACTGCATCCCCGTGATATGTGCACACCTGTAAACTCTGTGGAGGCGAAAGGGAAGGGAGATGGTAAACAATAAGATCCTCATTACCAATGTTTTCAATGTTTTATTTTCATATAGGTTTTGTCAGCCAACAAACACACACACAGCTGTACACCTTCTAGGTCAGTCAGCTCGCAGCAGGGTTTCTTGCTCATGCATTGTAGCAAGCCATTGACTTGGTCTGATGTGCTCCTTAAAAGCATTTCTGGTGACTGACAGCTGCCCCAAAATCATTGTAATTGCTCATGGTGATCCACATCGGTTTGAAAGATGTGAGGCAGGTGAGGATGGAGGCCCCAATCCACACTCAGTATTTTCTCTTGGGGGGTGCGATGATCCTCTCACAGCAGGCACTTGCAGCTTCATCTCCTTCAGGATCCGCTCCTGCAGGCCAGGGAAGAGTGTGGACCCACCTCAAGGCAGGATGTCGCCATAAAGATTCCTGAGCACGTCAATGTCATGCTTCATGATGATGTTAAAGATCATTTTGTGCACAGCGGGAGCTTCAACTCCAATGTCTGCAGGCACAAAAAGGGTCTCTGGTGCATGAAATAGCTGGTTGCCTATCTGGATGATACAGTTGTCAGGCAATCTGTATTCTTTCATGATTTTTCTGGCTTTGCTTTCATTAATTGGATAGGGTCTAAAGCTATGTAGCACAACTTCTCTTTGATATCTCTCACAATTTCCCTTTCAACTGTGTTAACAAAAGCGCGTTCAGCTATATTCAACTATATCCTTGCCAGCAACACCCAGCCTGGAGACAGAATGGGGTAAACGGTATCCTTCATATATGGGAACAGTGCGGACAGTATCCTTCATATATGCGGACATCCCCACTGTCCATGGCTATTCCAGTCAAACGGGCCGATGAACAGAGCGCCAGAGTTGCCTGGACTGCAATGTACACAGCCGGCACCATGACGCCTTTGAACATGATCTCCATCATTTTTTCCTGGTTCTGCAGATGATCGAGGGGGACTTCAGTCAGCAGTGTTGGCCTTCCGCGGCTTTGATTCTCAGCTCATACTCATCAACAAGTCTCCAGATCCTTTCCATATCATCCTAGCGTGTAACTGTGGCATGGTCCATTGGATAATTCAAAGACAGGACACCTCTTTTGGACTGAGCTTCTCCAATGTAACATTCTTTCTGTCCAGCTCCCAGCACTGGAGCTTTGACTTTTGAGCGACCAACAATTGCTGTAAAAACAGATCTTGGGCCACTGTCCCCATGAATAGCCCAGACCCATTGTCAAAGATTACAGCTGGGACATCCAAAACGTTGGGGTCAAACATTCCTCGCAGAGTTGATGGCTCCCCAGCACTGTTTGCCAGTTCACCTTTCACAGGCCGGTCCCCGCTGCCAGGGAAGCCTTCTCGGGGGTGTACAGCTTGCCATTCCCAACACGTCTGCCCCCAACTACCTTATAATGGGCAGTGATACAATAATACGTTTCCCAGCAAGTTACCGGATCCCAGACACTTCCCTGGATATGGCCAGTGTAGCTTTACCATGACTCCAGCCAGAGCAGTATCAACTCACCGAGTCTGATCCGCAGACCATGGACTGTAATGAGCCTAAAGGCATTTATTTCTCAGAATAGACAGTCATTTATTCCAAAATACGTGCATGACAATAATTATTTTTTTCACACATGCCTCTGGCTTAGCTAAGACTCTACAAATATTTCCAGGGGTTGGTGAAGATTAGGACAATTTTGCCTCCTTGTAAGTATTAACCGAATTACCAGTTTGCTTTTCTGACTAACGTCTGCACTGGAAGCAGACCTTTTTCAACCGAGTCCTTTCTGATCCTTTATAGGAAACTCCTAAAACTCCTATTTTTAAATAGCTTGAACTATGCTTGGCACCAATTATGGCATTATGGAATATTTTCCCCTGTCCTTGTTACTTAATTTAAATACTACTTTTTGGTAAAATCACAAAATTAAAATAATGATTTCTGCCTCTTACTGGTTTAAAAAACCCTGATAGCTTCAAACAACGCTTATAATACCTTCTAGTGCAAAGAAATTCCTTCCCCTAATGAACCTATATCCTAGGCTGCTGACAAGCTGCCCTGCCTGCAAATAAACAGACATGCAGACGTCTTCCTTCCACGCTTCCCTGTTCCATTCAGCACTTTGCTGAGAAGAACAAACTCTTCTTTGAAAGTTTGTTCAGAAGGATTAAAAATATCCTAGATCTCCAAAACTGATCCTCATTTCACATCTAATTGTTGTTTGGTTGTTTTTTTTTTAAATTTTGCTTCAAGAGAAGATTCCCAAAGAAGAAAATTTCTATAGCTTTGAATCCAGTCAGATCTGACAATCCAAATCCGTTTACAGAGAAAATTTCCTTTAAAAAAATAAATCACTATATAACTTCAGTTTGAATCCTTGGCTGCCAGAGTTTAATTGCTTCTCCTTGTGGCTCTAAATCCAGGGCAGCTTCAAAGCAAGGGTGGCTTCTATTAAATTTAATTACTTTTTCCTGCAGCTCGCATGGCAAAGGTGCCAGCTACTAAATGAAGGTGGTTATGAATCAGAGGCAGATTCCAAACAAAGATATATATTAGAAAGAGATTTTAAGTGTAAGCAAATGACCTCCTTGTACAGAGACATTTATACCCCAGATGAACTACCTAAAAAAAAAAAAAGCCACCTAACAAGGGATCAGCTCTGTGTATGTTATTTCCATTCTGCCTAGATTCCAGACATGTTTGTGTTAAACGCCACTCCATACATTTTAGCAATTTCTCTAATCCTCTTAATATTTGTGTACATATATTTCAGTGTGTGGCACACTTGTTTTCATGTGTGCTTCTATATTAATGTCAACAGGTGTCCTAATCATTTAAGAGGTTGTTATATGCATCGCACTAGAAGCCCCATTTAATCCCGCGTGGTCTGCAGGCAGCTTACAGCAGAGCACTCTGGTTTGAACATGATGTGGAGTATTCAAACGAGGGAATGTTGACTGTGATTATTAAATGGCAGTTGAACCTAGACGCAGGAATTTTTTTTTAGGAATGCTCATCTGTTCCCTCGTATTGGTTCTGTCATAAATCACCTTAAAAAGGGCATGTGTGAATTAACGTTATTGCTGTAGGGTTTGTAAGAAGGGAAATTACTGTTTGTGCTTAGCTGAAGTACTGTACCCTGGACTCACAGCAGAGACAATATGAGACATCACACATTTCTCGTGCTCACCTGGTGGTATAACTTACGTGGATATGACAGGATTTCGCTCAGGAATGGAAAGAGCTCGTTTTCTGAGAGCCAGTCCGTCTTTGGCCTTTGGCGTTTGCCAGGGGCTGCCAGCTGTGGAGAGACACACGAGGAACTGGGCTGAGACGAGCAAATCCGTTCCACGGGAGACGCTAACGTCTTGACTAGATGGTACCCACTGTCTGTCACCACTTAATGGGATGGAATATGAACTCGAAGCTGAGCGGCACGTTGGAAACGCAGTAATAACCTAATTCCCACAAAATACCAAACCTAAATAAGCTCTGCTCTGCAGACGCTGGAATATAAAAATCCATAGATAGTTAAAAGTGTTGTTTACAGGCCAGTCGCGCTTGCTGTGTGTCGGAGCTGAGCACACATTTTCACTTACCAGCTTTCGCGTGTCTTCTTGCTTTATTGACCGTGTCTCCTGCACAGTGACCCCCCCGGCAGGCCAGGGCTTGTCCTCTCCCCACAGCCAGACTCTGTCCGCCTGCTTCTGGAGACAAACACGTAACTGAGGGCAGATTCTGAGTGAACCAGGCCAGGCTGCAAAACACCTAGAAAAGGGTAACGAGCTGTGGAAGGTCTGAGTCTACCTGGGGCAAAACCAGAGGGAAAAGGATGGGCTAACTCAGTCTGTGCCCCCCAGGGCCTGACTGATGCGCAACATCTGTAGTGCTTCTCTTTCCACATCTAGAACGTGTTACCAAAAAGAGAGACAAGTAGGACCACAGACTGAGGGAGAGATGCTTCCCTCCATGCCTTTCTACACCAGATTATTTTAATATCTTCCCTGTTTTTCCTTCGTGTTTATGTGGGTCATTGTCCTCAGCTGACTGTTTTCTGGATGTAACCTCATTCCGAGCAGGCACAGTACAGGGCAGCAGTGGCGGCGATGTGATTACAGTACAGTGAATCCAGGTGAAACCCCAGAAATAATAACCCTTCATCAGAGAATCCCTTCACGAAATCTACAGAATCATGATTTTTTCTGTTTCACAAGAAAAGGGGACAATTGCAAGGAATTTGTTCACTCCCCAAACTCATTCCACCCCGAGTCTTTCTCAGTTGCCTGCAGGCAACTGATTTTGTTGGCTAACGCAATTAGTAGGAAATCGCAGACATACAGCTCCAAGGAAGACCTCTCTTTTCCTTCATAAACTTGACAGGGACTTGATGAACTGGCATTAATTTCTCCATAAAATAATCTCCTCTCTTACATCTTTGTTTATGACCCCCTCCTTAAAAAAGCTTATTATCTTCTCGGCTTACAGTTTCCTCATCGTTTCTGTGGATGGGGAGGACAGAGCGTGGGCTCTTGGCTACGGGAAAGCTCTGTGACGGTGGCTCTGTCAACGGGCTGACCAACGCGGCTTTCCAAGTGGATTTTAAGCTGGAACTTTTGATTGCTGTGAAGCAACGCATTAAATGCATAAAAAGGTGAAAAGAAGAAAAAAGAAGAGGCTGGCATGTGGTGGACATGAGTCTCAAGGCAGAGAGTCATGTAAACAGAAGTCTACCGCCTTTTTACATACAGTAGTAATTTAGCACTTTCTGGGATATCCCAGAAACAAACCAAAGGATTTGCTAAAGTGCTAAAGCCGAGGTGTTGGAAGTCTGTGCTTTTGCAGCTGAAAGATGACAGTTGTAGAAACATCTCCCTGGAGCACGCGTATGATTTGTGTCCCAAATAGGAGTGCATTTATGGAGTGAATCCAAACGCATCAGAAATAAATACTGCAAGAGAAATAGTGAGGAAAAGAGGGTATTTCAACCCAGTGGAAGTCTGAATGAGGAGGGACAAAAATTTTCTGCTCTGAATACTGCCATTGAAACCGTATGTGGTGAAGACAGACTGGAGGCTGCTCGGTCTTCTCCATGCCCCAAAAGCCTGGAGCTCACAGCACACACCCTGCTCCAGAGAATTCAGTGAGACCTAACGGGTGGGTGAGACAAACAGGGTGGAAGGCAAGGGAGACAGTGTGAAAGAAATCAGGGGCTGAGAGCAGTTCTTAGCCAGTAAGAAGCAATAATCACCATCACAGATGCTTAGCTCTAACAACTTGACAAGATCCCTTTCTTCACATAGGAGCTGTGTTTGATTGCTCCCATACTTGTTTCCACCTAAAATCCCCATTTTGCAATGTCTTCGTGACACTCCAAACATCCACAAAGCTCTTTGAAGTTGAATTTTAATGTGTTTATTGACACCAGTTATGATATTTCAAAACACATGGGCTACAAATTGTTACCATGCACTCCTAGTGTTTACAGTAATTCCCATATTAAAACAAACTCAGCCTTTCCTGATGATTTTATATCTTCTTGCTGACTCACTTGCCTGTGTTTATTTAAACTCCTGTTGAGGATTTTTTTAATATTCAACACATTTGAAACATAAAAAGCCCCTATCTGCAGATTTCATATACTTTTGAAACATTTTGCATCCATTTTTATGGGCACCACATGGCCAAAATCCTCCTTTTCAATTTTTCTTGCAGATCCATGACTTGCAATATGGGCTTCCCGTGCTCAAGCCCAGCAGTTAACCCCGCGCGAGCAGCCGCCCTCGGCGTTAGCACTGCTGCCGAGGCCTGGCCCAGCCACGCGTGGCTCCCAAACCTCAGCCCTGATGCAGCCGCTTGGCCAGAGGAGGTTCCTCTCTGATCTCCACGTGCTAGAGGGCTTAAGCTGCAGCAAGGGAAGGTTTTAGGAGTCCACATCGTTACCCACTAGAAAACAATTAGGGTAGCTCTTCCTTCCTTTGACTGGGGCTGGACTGCTGAACTTGTGAGGTCTCCCCCATCCGATGAGGACCCCTTGGCTGCGTGGCCCCGCTGTAGTTCCTGAGGAACATGAAGTTGCCCCACGGTTCAAGTTCAGGAGTGTGACAGGGCTTTGCCGCCCTCAGGGGGTCACGTGCAGTCAATCAGGGCCAAATGAGCTGCCTGTCCCACTACTGCAAGCGGTGGGCTAGCAGGCACTTGGAAGTGGATGCCGTGAAGTCACTTGGGACCACGCGTCTTGCCAACGTCTGCAGCTCTGGGCCATAAAAGGTTTCAGTAAGCAACTCAGAGCCAGGAAGGTTGGGCTCTTCACCATGCAGCATGAAACAAAAATGTTTTAAAACTCCATGTTTTAGCATCTACTGTTACACGTGAATAGTCTTATAAAAGTCCCTATAAAGCATGTGACAAGCCTGGGCTCCTCAAACTGGTCCCAAGACCCTTTCAGCACCAAACCTCCTCGGTGGTGTCGTGGGCAGCTGCACCGACCGATGGCAGGGAGGAGGGAGCGGGACCCGCTCCTGCACCAGGACCCGCTCCTGCTAATGTCCCCAGACAGACCCTCTGGAAAGCAAAGCCAAAAGGACACATTAATTTTGGCAGCGAACAGAAGCACTGGGGAAGAGACTAAGATCAATGTTTGCTAAATAGAAAAAAAGGATCTAAATTGGGGGAAAATACATTTATTTTATAATTCCTAAAAGGTATTGGAGGGAGGGAAATTGAAATTGTAAACAAATTATAAAATACAAAAAGTTACAGTGCATTGTCCTTTTAAAGGAAACTTTACTGCATTGCTAAATTGGAACAGCTCTGGGGACTCATTCATAGTCTTCTACTCTTTAGACTCCAAGTCTCACCAGTATCTCTAGGGGTGGCTGGATTTAATAGTATCATCTAAAATGTAATAAACCCTGCAAGTGATGAACAACTGGGAAGGTGCAGAACCTACTGGGATTCAAATTTAATTCAGATGATTTGGAATTCAGCATCTGAGAACTACTCAGAGTTCACATGTTCTTTTCCATGTTGGAGAAAAGAAAATAAGATCTACACCTAGGAAACAATATAAATGATGCATCAATAAAAGTCTCGGTTGAAGATTTGTATATTTAAAAGAATAGTCTTGATTATTTGAAAATGAAGTCCGGGAAAAGATGTATACTTTTCACTGTCTGAACACTCTGAATCAGGTGAAACAATTTCACTAAGCTGAGCTCCAATCCCTCATCCGCAATGAGTGGGTGGTGCAGAGACACGGGCTGCAGATGGCCCTCTGACGTCTGCGTACAGGTCCTGCGTGCCATTCCCTGTCCCCTGTGCGGCTCCCTGCCTGCTCAGGTAAGAGCCTTGGTAAAAGAAATCAGAGTTGTTGGGAGTTTTGAGACTGTAGGATGGAAAAAAAGGGAAAGCAGGGCTCTCCTACCCTTGGAAAACTGTTAATTCAGCATTAAATACATACTGAGCTGCGCCGGAATCTCATTGTTACTTTATATAGCCAAGTACCGTTACCTCCGACTATATTCCAATGGCTGTTGGACTTGGGTTTACGAGCAAATTGTTAAAAGCTGTGTCTGAGGTATGAAAGCGACAAGTGGAAAGCATTCCCATGAAGTATGCAGGATGACTGGAACGGGGCCAGCGGTTTAGGTCAAAACTCAGTCACATGCCCTGCTAGCTGGTCCGGAACATCCTTCAAATCCAGCTAAGCAAACAGCTCCGAGAGCCCTGCGCCAAGTGCCAGCTCCAGCTGGCATCCTGGTACATTTTATTCTACAGTTGTTGCAGTTTTGGAGGTTATGAAAAGTTTACTAATGAGAAACATTTTGGGACGCCGTGCCAACAATTTAAGCTGAAGGAAGAGCTGTAATGACATGAGCATATATAACTTTGGTGGAAAGTCTGAAACATCGGTTCCACACCCTGAGAACTGCCTCTCTGTTTATAAATCCCAACAATTCTGAACATCAAGAGAAATCTGTCTGCTTGCTCTTAAGATGTTTACATTGGGCTTTCTAAATATTTAAAACCATTGATGAAATTAAAGACAACTTTCTCCATGTTGTGTTCCTCAGTTATTTCGTTCGTTTTGGTTCGCAGGGCCAGTTCTTCTTTTGTAAACAGGAATTCGATATAGCAAAAGGGGTGTGAGAGCACTGAGCAGCCAGGGATTCTCAGCAAACAATTCTGGTGACTGAGAAAACCCTCTCTAAATGATCTTACCAAATTTCTGTTAGGAAATAATACCTTGTTTTGATTTCTAAGGAGGAAGCACTCAAAAGCAACATAGTTTTCTCACCAGCACAGGCCGGCAAGGCGGCTTTCCAGGGATGACTTCAACTTCAAAACCTCCACTGTGATGCAGAAGCCCACCACCAAACCTCATGTGACAGAAGATAAAGCGGCAAATCCCAAGACACGCTTCCTCTTCTCCTCGGTCTGATGAGAGCAATCCCAGCGAGCGCTACCAGGGTGCCGGATGCCCAGGGCTGGTGCTTGCTTAGTTTGGTTTTTAATGGCCAGCCTTGACTGAATCCAGTTTTGGCAAAAAAATGTCCCATTTTAGAACTAGATAACGGCAACTCAAATGGAAGAAACCCCAGACATACAAGATGCAGAGGACAGGACGGGTGGGCGGATGGAGGAGCTGCCTCTCAGGATGCTGGTATCAACCACAGATGCAGAGGCCATTTGAGTGTTGTTCAGTGTCGGAGAAAGGGAAAGGCAAGGAATCATTACGCTGGATTCTCACAACAAAACAGTTTAAAGAACTTTCTCAGCCACTGTGTTTCTCTCTTTCATTTTCAAGGTTCTCCTTTGGCTGGTGCTCCAGCTGGCATTCAGCTGACAGAAAAAGAAAATAAACCCATGGTTCCCAGAGGATTTCTAGCAGAATATTCAACATATTAGAAGTGAAAGAAATACTGAAAGTGCAAGCAAAACCTCTGTTCCCATCTTCACTCTAAGACAATATTTGGGTGCAGAGCAATGTTTGTCTATCTACCAGTGCTATTCATCACTGCATTTACCATATTTTCCTTTTCTTTCCATAACTCCTGGCTTCGCTCATGTCTGGGTGTTTTCTAACCAGCCTTAGGGCAATAAATCAAAGCTGTCAGCATTGGAAGAAAATTAATGTGAGAAGTTGTTCCAAAGGCCACCAGCCTTTTCCCTACTCTGTGAGCTTTGTTAATCCAGGATTCCTCAACAGCTTTCAATGTTTGGCTATTTTCACAAGGTTTTGAGGCCACAGATGCATTTTTTTGAAGGGTGGCTTTGAATTGTGTCCTGTAAGAGACCAAATTCCTGGAGTTTCTTTAGATTTCAAAGAGAAGCGAGGGTGCTCAGCACAGGCCCAAATCTGACCCTAGGCCATCCCTGGCCAAGCCACAAGCCAAACCCAGATCCAGCGTTGGAACGCATCAGGGTCGGAATCTGGGTTGAACTTTTCATGAAGAAAAAGGCCAAATGATTAAAAAACAATCCCGTTCCTATGCCCCGTAGTGATGACGCCGGTTGAATTATTCATCGCGAGTTATTTATCCAAAGAACACGGCTGGCATTTATGCTGAATACATTACTTGCAAGTTTTGATTTCTTGTTTCATTACTCACTCTGTTCCGTACCACTCAGAAACTCCAACCTCCTCATTTCTGAAAGTCTCTTTCTGACTCTGAGAAAAAGAACACTTGGGAAACAACCTCCAGCTGGTGCTGATCTGATACAGCAAATACCTCCCTGGGAAAGGACAGCCTGGCAGTTAAGGCATTTTCCTGGAACTCGGTAAAGCAATGTTCTTACCCTGTTCAGCTGCAGATGAACTCCGTCACCCTGGGCAAATCACTTGGTGCCCTCTACCTCTGGCTGCACATTTGTAAAATGGACACAGGATTTCTCTCGGTAAGATACTGAAGGCGAGATATGCTGAAGATGATGAATTGCCTAGTTACTATGGAAACTGGAAAAGCACCTAATGCAGATGGATGAGTTTAGAAACAGGTCCACCTGACTGAAAAATCATGAGCAATTGGGAACTTCATTAGGTAAAATTCAGCACGTTGTAATCAGAAGGACTGTGACAGCCACTCAAAACTTCCTTTAATCGAAAGTATGGGCTTATTAGATTTGTCTCCGGACAGACACTGAAGGTTTCCCCTCGTATGTTTTCAAACTCTCACGTTTCATGTATCTGTTTTGATTTGTTTTTCTCCAATGGCTTGGGATGTTTAGGTAGCAACAAAAATTCTTGTCCTACCAAACAAAGATCATTAAAACCAGAACAGTGATTGCAGAAATCAGCCCAGCAGTCTCAAGACTGGGACATATTGAGAAAGAAGTTTAATTCCAAACCCAAAATCTCAGGAGCCATTTAAAGAGAAAGTACCAAGCAACTGCTGAATGCAACTGTGGCAGTTTTCCCTCCACCAGGAGACTACTGTTTGAATTCTCTCCTCACAAAACACTGCTGCTCTCTGCTTCTGGATGAGGTTTCCTCTGACAGCTGCTCAACCAGACATCGAGAGGTAGCTCAATTCGAGTTTTGTCCAAATACAAATCGAGGAAGGGCTTCAAAACCCGGGCCAGCGTTTACGTGTTAATCCCTGTTGCAGAGCCAGTGGAGAGAACCCACTCGGGTTGTTTTTGCCTGGGTCCTAAATAAACATGGGGTTTGCTTTCTTAGTTCTCAGAATCTGACTAATGAATTTGTTTTTTAGAAAGGTATTTAAAATACGGAGGTTCCCCCCCACTCCCGCAACCCATCCAATTATAATAATTTTGAGGTATTTCAAACTTTAGACCTCGAACTACTCCTCATTGTCCTATCAAATTATCCAGGTTTTTGAGATGAAAAGTCATTATTTGCAAAGCCTCCTGGCAGCAGCGCTTACTGAAGTGCGGCTGTTCAGGTTTGGGAGTTTAAAAATGGGTTTGCCATTGCAAATGGCTCATCGAGTTACAGTTGTGTCTCGGTAGGGTAAAGCACTCAAGGCTTTCAATTGCAGCAGGCCCTGCTGACTCAGGGAATGAAAGCTATGGAACTGCTGGCAAAGGAAATGCTAATAATTAAAGCAGTAATCGTGACTCTGGGGCAAGAAATAAATGCCTACAGGGTGACGAGAGATTGAATAAACAAAGCAAATAAGAGCCTCACGCTGCAGAATGCCACGGAGCGGTGATTAGAGCTGGCAGCAGAAGCCCGGCGCTCGGCGCCAGCACGCCAGGTACCGCTCGGTACGGCTCGGGGACCCGGGGCGCCTTCCGCAGCGGGACCGTGGCAGGGCGATGGGTGGGAGAGGCTCCATCAGCACCCAGTCCCACGCACATCGCTTGCTCGCCGCTTTGCGGGGGGGAAAACCAGTGGCACGCTCCAAGGGCTCGCGCTGGGCACCCCAAGGGGTCGTGCTCTCCCCATGATAAAAAGCCCTTTTTCAGTAAAAGCGGAGGGTGCTGCCCTTGCGTAATGGGCATGACGGGTCCATGCTGATGTTAAAATCAAGACCGCTAACCACATTTGTAGTTTTTTGGCTAGAGGTGGCCTCAGTTGCGCCATAAATTATTTTGGAGGTATTATTACGGAAACAGAAGTATTGATCGTGAACCGACGACAGCAGCAGTAGAAAGCAATAATGATAGCTTTGACCTTGCACTGCACATCACAACCAAGATCCTCAAAGCCCTTTCCAAACAACTACCGCCTTCTCTCAGTCCTCTTCCGAGAGGATTGTCAGCTGCTTAATTATAGTGGGAAAGCAATGAACAATACAAATACTTTCCTGATAAAAAATTTCCACACAAGTCACCAGTGTCCCCGTGGCGCTAGCAGATCATACACTTAAATAAAATGCCACGTGCAGTGAATGAGAAGAGACAAGCCACATCCAGTTTGGAACAGAGGCGAACTGTCCACCCGTTTAATTTCAGACTACACTAAGATACCTGAAAACATCAGTTTTATATGAGGCGGTTCACAGAGAGAAATGCTGCATAACCCACGGCAGGTGAAGTGCTGAGAGCCTTCAAGGATGTACGGGCTCTCTGCAGCGGGTAGCTCGGGTCTCTCCCCGAAGGGTTACGCACCGGCTGTGCCGCCGAGTAAAGTCCCGCACACGTAACGCGGCCCCTGCCACTGGCAAATAACTCCATTTACTGTCATTCAGGTGTCAGCTTCCACTTCCTTGTTTACCGAATGTAATAATATCCTGCAGTACCTGCCTTGCACAAGGCACTAAGTGAAGTAATTTGACAGCAAAAATAAACAGATGAAAGGAGTCTTTAAATACATCAAAGGGAAAGTGTGCTGCTATCTGTGGGACCATCATCACAAGCTGCGCCGCTGCATCCCGGCTCTGAGGCAGAGATGGACTTCACGTTACTGCCTCCAGGGCCACAGGTCAAGAAACACTTTGCTCCTGCTTGTTATGCTTGGTATATGCTTGCTGTTTGTTATATTATATTTGCAATATTTAAAATTCATATGAGTTGTCTCTTCCCAGTCCAGAGATTGTCCTTCCCAAGGAAAAAACTTTACCTTTTATCCCACGGTTGCAGATCTGAGGCTATGAAATTCGGCCCAGGAAACCCTTGTCAGGAAGGCACTTAATTTCAGGAATAAAGACAACTGAGGAGGAAATCTGGTCCGGGACATTAGGAGTGGACAGTAAAGATCTGCTGTTACACCATCAGTAAAATACAGTGCTGCAAAGAAGACTTCTCACAGAAAGGACTGGGAGTCCTTCATTAAACGCAGCGAGGAAAAAACTCAGTGGTTTTTTCTTTTGATTTGTGGGTGTTTTTTTCTCCCTAACAAAACTGGCCTAATGATGGGAGTAATTAAATTATAATGCCTACACTATTGTTTGAATAAGGCAAACTCCCTCACATGCCATTAATGTACTACTGCCAACAGCAGCCAGGGAACAACCTCAACAATAGAGAGGATTTTCCAGCTCACTGTGCGATTTGATCTCTATAAACCTCCCATAACATATACTGTACGGCAGTAAATCATTTATAACTTTATTATCCGCCCATCTGGGATCAGAGTGCAACCACTAAGACAACGCAAGAAATCTGGGCTCCTTTCAGCACTCCGTGAAATGAACCTCATTGGTAAGATTTCATTAATTCAGCAATTCAACAACTAGATCACGCTCCCTACAGGAGGGACTGTGCTTTCCATTGGCTCCCTTCCTAGCATTTCCCATGGCTCTGGTATTTTTATTCTCCAGTATTGCTGATACTTTCACTTGTATTTCAAAATGGTTATTGCCTGAGTGTGGTTGGCTGGTTGCAGTCCAGTTCCTAGTGAAAGAAGGAAGTGGTTTTGGAGAAAAAAAAGACCACGTTTTCCAAGTTAGCATCAGACTTCGTTCCCCGCTGAGCTCTGGTGAGAAGCCTTCTGAAGTCCCGTTCTGTGAAATCCCTTCTGAACGTTCTAGCTCAGAATTGGAGTAGGAAAAAACCTGGTGAGAGTCAAAGTTTGTGTGTGTGGTGGAAGCCGTGGGCTGCTGGGTGCCCCGCTGAGGTGCCGGCTCTGTCTGCTCCCACCCGGAATGTTGGTAGAGCTTCACATGAGGTGGTGTGGAGCCAGCAGATGTGCCTTTGCTGTCCCAAGTGATGGAAACCAGCAAAAAAGGGTTAAAATGCCCTCCTGTGGAGCTTTGCTCTACTTGCCATGGGCTATACCTCACAGCAATATCCTCCTGCCCGAACATCAGCCCAGCTGAAAACTCAGGGGTGACACAAGACTGCATCTACCACACAGAAAATCTGCACATTTGCCCCAAAGCCTGTAAAACACAACAGCCGCTGGTTTCGGCCCGCAGATGAAATTTCAAGCCGAAATCTCAAAGTGCCATTTGGGCGGTAGGACGTTGCCTACAGCGTGACCAAAGGAAACATTTTGCACAACCTTCTGGGAACAACCTCTGCCACATCCCACACAGACCAAATGTGTGGGCATCCAAACATTAAAAGATATTAATTAAAACGCAAGCCCGCCACTTCACTTGTTACCTACAGCATGAACCCTGCGGAGCGCTGGCTGTCACCAGCCCACGAGGAGCTCGTTGACGGGCAGGAGAAGACGGCAGAGCTGTCTGGGCAGAGCGGGGCTCTTCCGCGAGGGCAGTACGTCTTCTTCGGGAGAAGGGAACAAATCAGAGGGAGTTGGGGGAAAACTCACGTCACTGGCCATGGTGTGAAGAACTTGTGAACATGGTAGAACGCAATTTTCTGTATGATTTCTCAGCGTAAAAATCAGTAAATGGAAAGTGAGGCAGCGACAGCGCAGCCATCACCGAGCTGTGTGTAATCAGATTCGCATTAGCACTGAACCCGCAATCTTTTCTATGCACACCTACAACAGTATTAGCATTAAATAAAAATAACAGAGCTCACCCAATCTATTCAAAGCATCATTTATTTCAGAGCCTCTGAATAACTTTACGTAGGCTTAATCAATTCATATACACACACACTGATTTATCTGAACTGGTTACCTAAAACCAAGCCAGTTCTTTAGCTACAAACCTATAGTTTTTCACACGTTCTTCCGAATAAAAGGAGAAATTCACTGCTTTTGTACTGAGCCGCTTTTAATCCAAAAGAAGCGTATCAAGAAAGAGACCGACTTTCAAACAGCTACGCGCTGCCCCTTGGTTATTTGCAGCAATTAATGTTTTTGTACCGGCCCTTTTAGAGAAGATTC
This sequence comes from Charadrius vociferus, assembly GCF_000708025.1. Classification (NCBI taxonomy): domain Eukaryota; kingdom Metazoa; phylum Chordata; class Aves; order Charadriiformes; family Charadriidae; genus Charadrius; species Charadrius vociferus. Next base: position 4,742,146 of record NW_009649449.1, on the reverse strand, counting down.
TTTTTTAACGTATCAAGCCACAAGAGTGGATTTTCTTTGGGTAAACATTAAAAGACAACATGAGAAAAGCCCTCCTAGAAAACCTACAGTCCTCCACCCGTTGAGCAACAATAGCTAACACGAACCATGCAGTTCATGTCTTCGGGGGAATAAAACCCTCCGGCCGCAGCAGACAGGGAGAGCACTGTCCAGCCCACAGCGACTGCTGCTTAAATTGCAAATGCCTCTGCCGGCGCGGTGTCCCTGCGCGATCGGCTGGCCGAGCACAATACCTTCCATTTCTTTACAGAGCCGGGGATGACTGACATGCCCTCCTTTTCCTAAGGAGGCCAAACTCAATCCATTTCCCTTTTGGGACGCCCCTCCTGAAAGCCGTCCAAATCTCGTCTCTCCGGTCCCGCTTCTGACCTGTCTCTGCTGCGGTAGGTAGAGCGCAAAGCCTTTTTTTCATCAGGTCAATCCCCAGCCCTGCTCACATGTCGTATCTTTTCAACACACCCGACGGGGCAAAACACACCTTGGCTCTGTCTCTGCCGAGGCTGAGCGCTCGAATGGCTTTGCTGGAAGCTCGACAATAGCGCAGCAGGTTTGTTCTGCTTGCAAGACCTCAAACCACATCTGAATGGAAGGGTTTTTCCTCCGTTTGTCACATCAGCAGCCGGGGCTCATGACAGTCTGTATATCACCGTTGTGGTGACGGTAGGTGAGCGGAGCAGCCTCCTCGCAGGTCAGCGAGCGTGGCCCTCGGTCCCATGGCCTGAAGTCCTCGTGCTCCAGCCCGAGAGCAGCTCTGCTAGCCCAGCCAGGCCAGCGGTGGCCCCCGGCATGCAAGGAGCTGCGCTGGCCTGAGGGATGCTGGCTGCGATGAAGAGGGGAGAGAGGGAATCATCATCTCCACAATTTATCCAGAAGTCTTTAATTGCATCAGCTGCTTTGCTGGCTGTGTTCCAAATAAGCTGCAGCTGTGGATATCTCATGGTGTCCCGAGTCTCCTTTCCAGGCTCGTTGTCCCCATATCACAGCCACATCTTCGGCTGTATCTCACTAAGGCACCAGGGAACGGGCACTTCTGCCTAATAAGCCTCTGTGACACATTCACTTGCAAAGCTAAATGCCAAAAAGTTCTCAAAATAAAAACCAGTCCAAAAATACGGATTGCAAAATAGAGACCAGAGCCATCTTCTCTTCTTTTCTTGCTTGCAACTTCTCTTTTCCTTTTGACTGAAACAGCATCTTATCCTGGCAGCCGGTTTCAAATATAGATGTGTATACACACACATATGTACATATCAACACATTCCAATTCTAAGAAGCAGCTAACTGAAAATATTTGCATACAGAAACAGACCAGTAAACCACTCATAAGTGCCAGGTGTACCGTAATAAATTTCCCTCTACTCTGAGTGGCGTTTGATATTCTTGCTACTATCAAATAGCTCACGTCCTAAAAACAAAGCCATTTGTTCTAGAAAATTCACACAACGTTTTTATTCTCAGCATAAAACTCATCGTATTCTTAACATTTCAGAACTTCCCCAGGCCAAACGCTGCCACGACCAAACGTTTGCGCACTGGGAACGCACGCTGTGTTCGGCAAAGCACGTACCAAAAGCAAGCAGATCCCAGTCTAGCGCACACATACTTACCAGGATTGTGACTTTATTTAGCCTAATCTAACCTGAATGCCTGTTTGTAATGTAAGCGCATATCTAAACAGATTATTAAATGTAACAGCTTAAACGTAATAGCCTTTTACGAAAATCACTGGGATTATTCAAATTCTAGAAGAGAGGAAAGTAAAGAAGAGTGTTTCAGTAACATGAGCTGCCAAAATAGGACGGAAACTCTTTAATAGCACCTTGCCAGAAACAATGCATGGCAGAGTCTGTTTTAAACAAGATGATTTTCCAGAATATTGTTACTGACTTTTTGTATAGTGTTAGTGAGTTTTGTGTACACTAATAAAAAATGAAAGCTGCTATTAAAAACAAATCAATGGACTGTACCTGGTTTTGATCACACAAGAGCTGGCCATTTGCATCGGTATTTGCAGCATCTGTTCCAATTAAGACTTGTTTTCTAGTTTAAAGATATTAGTCCAATCACTAGTGTTCTGTTGAAAACATGAATAGAGCATTGTTCTGGCAGAATGTAGTTAAACAGACTCCACAGACTCTATTAAACAGCTTTGCTACCCAATTAGAATGGGAAGGAGTCGGGCAGACATGACTGTACTATGTACCCTCTGTTCCACATGTATTTTTATGGATTCATAGTCAATGAAAACAGTTAACGTGGAACATGTGTTAAGAAAACACAGACTGCATGCTGTCTTAGAGCACGACAAGCAGCGCATCCAGCCATTTATCAGGATTTAATGGAGGCCAAACTTAATGATGTAACGACTGCGTGTAAAACGATGCACAAGAACAGTGAACCACGCTGCTTCCACGGGATGAAAATAGTTGTTTGCAGCTTTACAACACGGGAGCCTCAAAGTCTCAAAGCAGACAGGGACTGCGTTCACCTTTGGTTGGGTGTTGCGTTGGGTAGCTTTAGACCTCAGGCTGATGACCACAGCAGGTAGTGGGACCTTTCCAGAGTCTTCTGCACTTCACAACGTGGATATCTACTGCAGACAGCTTGAAGACTCACACGGGTATACGGTAATATTCAGTGAAGACGATGTGGTGTCAAATGGGCCATATTGTACATGATATGAGAGTGGAGGTTAATAAGCAGTACATATTTACCTCGTTTAATTGGCTAGGGAGAGAAAAAGGCTATAGGAGTGAGTAAGATTTATAAGACATTCTGCTAAGAAATAACTGTTGAGAGTGTGATATTTATTGGGGGTAGCATGAAAACAAGGTTCACATTTCTTAAGAGCTGCCCTGCTTTTGGAATATGTTTCCAACACTTGAGATACTGCTAGCACGTTATTTTCTGGTTTTTATCAGGGAAAAAAGTGGACATATCTGGCTCATCCCGGCACCAGGAGAAGACGCACATGGATTTTCTGGGGTTTGCTGTTCCTTGCTTTTGGATCTCCACAGAAGTGCCTCATTCACTTCATCCAGATCACCTCTACAAGTCTGTCCGAAATGTTGCACTTCTGACAGTTTCTGCCGAGTCAGCTGTCCCTACGTTTTTGCTCTGCTGTCCACTGTTGGGTAATAAACAAGAAAGCTCGCATACAAACAATGCTGTGGAGCACCCAAGGGAAACAATTCTACCTCATGCACAGACCATTCTTCCCACAGTGTTCAGCATTGTACCTTCAATGGACACTTTTTTTTGTCGTTGCATATCATCTATGGTCAGTTAAAAATGGGTTACTGCAATAGCTGTGGAAATTCCCTATGGCACCGACAGCAGAAATCGGAGCTTTGCCCAAAAGAAGCCTCAATCCCAAGAAACGAACCGTACTTCAAACAACATTGCACTCCGGCAACATTCCTTCTTAACATACTGCCCGGCGGCAGTCCCAGCCAGGCGAGGGTATCGCTACAGGGACTGACTGTCCACAACATTTTTGGCTCAGTCTCCAAGCCCGCAAGCTACCTTTCCTTCACCCACAGCTTTCATCCACCTCAGCCTCTGCCCAAGGCGCTCGCTCTCTGCTGGCGGGGGGACGGGCACCGGCCGGGATCGCCTCTGGGCTCAGCAGAGCATCTCTCTCCGCTGGCTGGAGGACCAGGAGCACCAAGTGCCCTGGAGAAGGTTACCGGGAGAAGGTCCTTGAGGGACCGCACGCGTCAGAGTCCTTACCGACACCGGCGCCTGCAGATGCAGGGGGGACGTGGATGCCTCGGCCTCACGGGCAGCTTTAAGGCACATGCGGGGAAATGTACCTTGTGTCCCCCACTGGAATTTTATAAGGTATTACGTCCCCTACTCCAGCTAATTAGCTTTTGTAGCTTTGATGGATGGATTGATTCAGCAGTTAAACAGAGATAAATTAACTGTCTATCTAAACAGAGTTTAAGTGAGGAGGGAATTCTGATTAGAATGTTATTTCATGCAGTGCTGCTCTTCTTTCTCAGCAAATACTGAAAACCGCCAGCCTCCCTTAGAGAGGAAGCCCACGGAGATAACGCCCGTTCGGACCCGCAGAGCTCTCCAGGAATTTAGCCAGCCTGCAGGCCTTCAGGGGACATATTTGGGTCACTATGCACTTGGTACAAACCAATGATGCTGCAATGACTTCTACAGGTTGGAGATCTGGTCTACGGAATTTAATTTCCTAAGACTTTCATGAGCATCTGAAATGTATTTTATTCTGAAACCCATTAGAATGCTCAAAATCAAGCAAAAAGTTTGATTTTTCTATTCGCTCTAAAGGACTTCTCTGGTAAAACGCTTTTATTTTTTTGTCCTGAAGTGAGAAATACCTATACATGTTTTTAAAAGGTGTAATTACAGAACTAATATAAAACTCTTTAACAACTGTGATAAGGGCTTAGAGAAAGATAGGTTTTGTTAAAATTGCATGTATCATTGAAGTACCTTAATGTGCAAGTAGTTTAAAAAAATAAATACAGCCATCGTCTAAATATGTTAAACAAACATGCATTGAGCGAAATGAATTTTAGATCATGTCATGTAAATATTAACTTTTAAAGCTTTCCAACTGACAAAATTAAGGCAACAGAGAATGCCACTTTACTCGCATCCTCATACACTCAACAGTCCTGGAATGGAACCAATAGGGGAAAAGAAACAAAAACAAGCAAATGCAATGTAAAAAATAGTGCTTAACATTTCTGCAGGCACGGCCAATGAAAGCTGGCACAAGGATGAACTTCCCTGGATGCCTCACCTCTTCAGTAAGAGTAATGTGCTAGCACCGCAAAGGCTGGCCAACTCCTAAACTTACCCTCAGCCAACTGTTGTCTCTTCACTTGAGTGCTAGAACATGCATGCCCAATATTCAGGTCATGAAGCATAAAAAAGTGCCCTGTTTTACATTAAAAATGTAAAAAAGACTGATGAAGAGAGTAATCAAGCAGCCTCTAGGCAGAACAAAATGAAGGTTTTTCTGGTCTCTTCCCAAAATACTCTGACTTTTTTGAGCCAACCTATCTGAAAAGTCTTCCTTGACGTTGCTCAGCTTTGGTTGTCCAACTTTGCCAGGTAGCTGCTCCACGGCGGAGGAGGAAGAAGATTTTTTTGTGGTTAAAAACGTGATTCATACCCTATTGCCCAGAAGAGCGTTTTTGCGTCTCATACAGATTGTGTTCTCTCATCTCTTTCTGTTCGCCTGTCTTCAGTCCAGCACAGAAGCCGCTTTCTCCACGAGCCAGTGTGTAACAACCTGTCGGGTTCAGTCTGTCGAGCGCAGGTGCTGAGGCCCAGTTCTACCAAATGCTAATGGCACCTTCCCCCCAACTCCAGGAGCCTTTTCACCACCTCTCAGTAGGAGGCTCTGACACTTGGCTGCTGTTGCATCTGCCCTGTAAATGCCACCTGGCTTTCTTCTATACCACTGGTGCTCTGGAGGGAGGATGCTCAGAGGGGCGATTGTGCCCCCAAAAGAGATAAGCAGGTGAAAATAAACCAGAAAGGGACATCTCTGTTTCATACAAAGCACATTTCTCTTTGTATGTTTTTTTTTAACTTCAAGAACCTTAATGAGCCTTGGTCACACCAAGGAGAGCCAAGGGTATGAGATTTTTCTTTTCTGTTGAAGAGGCTGCAGATACATTAAAACTAATTACTCCTTGTTTTATGCTCCAGTAGGATGAGAAATTCCATTTAAGTTAGGATAGGAATTAATGCCAGTGGACAACTTCTTCTACCGTGTATAAAGAAAGAATCAGGCAGCATTCAGTGGCAGAGCTCTCTGGAGCAATCCCATCACCCCAACCTCAGCGTTGCTACACCATGTTATTGTGCGCCACCAGGTGCCATCGCGGCTCAGGGGGGACATGCCCTCGCTGCCCACCGCAGCATCTCCCAGGCTTTTAATAAAAAGCTGAGGGCCCAACCAGCTTGCTGACTGCCGTTCAGTTCACACTCAGGAGGCAATGGTGGACCACAGTCTCAGGACTATTTTGCAGACCACCTGACTAGAGGAGCACAAGCCCTAAATACGCAAATCTAACAGATTTTTAATAAGAGACTCACTTTCTCTATAGGAAAGAAACTACTGATGACAGCCTTTACTGCAGAAACACAGTATTCCATAAATATGCTGAAACAGGCAAGTGAACTTTCAATTCGGCCACCATTCACGCCCCCAGCACAGCCAAGCTCCAAGAGGTTCTGTATCCTGAGAAAACCCCACTCTGTGTACTTTCTGCGCCTCACCTACGCAGCAAGGACAGGCATGATTTCTGATAAACAAAAGTGATAGAATCTTATCCCAAGGTCCTTGCAAAACAACAGGAAAGATTAATTGCAAATCAATACGGCGATAAGGCAGCGTGGAAGCTGCAGACGCAGTGCCCCGCGCCGGCCGCAGGCAGCACAGCACTGCGCGGGGCAGGGGCGGCTCCGAGGGTCTGCTGGCGATCATCACCTCACCCTCCTCGGCCCGCTTTGGCTGGGGGGTTTTGGTGAGGCTGGAGCTTTCAAGATGCCATATAATTTCCTGTAATATGCGCTTTTTTCCAATAGTGCTTTAAAAGACAAAAAAAAGGAGTTGTGTCAATTGCTTTTTTTGTTTGCTCTTGCAATAGAAACCAGCACGTCAGTCATTTCAGTAGCCCCCTTGGCTGCAGCACTTGGACAAAGATTGTCTGTTACTAGTCGACTGGAATTCACTGGAAACACTAGATAAAACTTGTGTTATCGCCGTCTCGTGCTATTGCACCACACGCACGTGCACACGACAGGCACAGCACCCGGTGACCACCATCACATCCCACATCTCCACGAACTTCCCAGAGAGTGCGGGTAGGTCCGAGCATCAGTCCCAGCGCTGCCAACTGGAATCGCTTTCATTGAAAGAGATATTTTCAGTTTTCAAAGTACTTCCAAGCTCCGAGTGCAAATTATTATCATTAATAGGACATTTCAGCCCATCTGGGTAAACTGTGCAAACAGCAGCAATATTACCCAGGGCTTCTCATGTTTATGCACTTCAAGCAGATCACCTTACTCTCTGTAAGCAAGTAAGTATGTCTTTATATCACATCTGACTCTTTTTTTTGTCTTTCTGAAGCTCTTTAGCCTTTTGTTATTATTTTAACTGTTTATTTCTTTAACAGCTCATTATTTTCAGTGGGCTCCTGTGTCTCATTACACACAGTTCAGTTTTAAGAGGAAATTTGTCCTTTATACAGGTTTATTCTGCCCGAAAACGTAACCGTGTTTCCTACTCCACTGATAGTCGTCTATATAAAGACTATTCTGTGCTTTATGTTAGAATCCTCTTGTATGAAATGTTTTTACTTCTTTGAAGCGAACTGGAGAAAGTCACAAATATCTCCAGAAAATTTACTTGATCTGTTCTAATTTAACCTATGTGCAAGAATTTTCATTCAATAAGACTAGCTTGGGGAAAAAAAATCCTTTCATCGCTTATACTGCCGGTGTTATTTCTACAGAACAGAAGAACTCTATCTGCATCACAAAATTTAATCACCTTCCTAGGTCTCAAGAGACTCCGAGACAAATGGTCATAGAATTAAAAGCAGAGAAGGTTTGTACGGACAGACAGCATGCAGATAGAAGAGATCTGAAATTTCAGCTGCATATGTGCACCGCAGAAACCTTCTGGCATTTGCAAAATGATGCAAAAAAGCTTATGAAAACAGACTTCTGTGGCACCTTCATTACTGCATCATCCAGTCTAACCAGAAGTTCAGCTGGAACACACATTATTTGGGTTCTTTCTGCTTTTTCTTTGGCCTAAACTAGAGCCAGGCATTGCAGAGATGCTCTCAAACGTCTCCTCCCATATCCTACTGTTTGACTCTGGGGTCATTTCACTCAGGAAGGGAAGTTTGGCAGGATTAGTTTTTCAGAAGGCGTCGATCTCTCTCTCCTGCAGGTTCCCACACTTCCAATATACTTAAATCAGAGATCCCTTCTGGTTACACATGGAAGAAGGAATTTGAATCATCTCTGTGCTCAGCCATAGGCGGTGTGATGGCACAAAGCCCCTCAAATCGAATTGTTGCTCAAGCGCATGAGAGGGGTATGTCCTGTGACCTGCCTCCGCCTCGGCTGCTCTGTCAAATGGCGATTGAAGCGTTGAAGATAGCTGTGTTCAAGGAACAGCCTCCTGGCAACAGGCTTTGCTGAAGGGATGTGATTTCACCAACTCTGTGAGCGCAGGTGATGCAGCACGCAGCGAACCTCTGCTGACGCACAGCGCCTCGGCCTCAGCGCAGACAACGGCACTTAAAAAGAAAAAAAAAGGGCAGAAAAACCAGAGAAGATGCAACTAGAGATGTGAGAGGGGATCTTCACTTCTGCTCCGCCCGCCAGAACCACGTCCCACTGCAGAACCTAAATAACCCCCCTGGCCCAAAGGCGACAGCGCTGCCAGCACAGCCAAGGTAGCGCTGCATCACAACGCCGATTTCTTAAGGCGTAAATCACTGACGGGGCGCGTGGTGGATGAGGAACCCCAGGGAGCGGCAAACACCGACCTACAGCAACGTGCACAAGGGTCCACCGCCCTGCCCATCGCCTGCGTCTAAAGGAGTAACGTTCATCCTCATCTTCAGTGCCTGATGACTTCACTGCTCACCAAACTGTTCCCAAGCATGAGCATAACAAGTACATTAACTTATTCAGCACCGGTATCTCATCTGGTTTAAGTTAGGAATACACATAAAGACACCCACCTACGGGGAAGCGGAAGCATCTGACAAATTTATGTATTGCACCATGGGTGTTTCTTTTCAGAACAAGTTATTAAAAACCTAAAATTCATGGGCCATCTTTTCTTTGCCTCACTGTAACAAACCCCGAGGCCTTCAGGTTTAGTTTGCTACTCCAGTCACTCAAATTCGCTTGTTGGTGCAGCCCCCCGACACACGGCTCTCCCAGCCAGAGCTGAACAGCGCGTGCCTTTTCCAATGAACGCTGAAGTTACCAAAGCATGCAATAATCAATGCACTTTTATGTGCTGAGATTTTGAGGGATGGAGAAGAGAAGATAACACTGTGCAGCACTCTTTCTTACGGAAATCACCATTCAGTAGGACCTGGGTCTCCTCCTAGTCAGGCTTTGACCCAGGGGAAGGCTGGAGGTGGTTCCAGTTTTGGGGTCTCTACGAGTTTAACAGACCCATCAAATCCAGTATTTTTTTTTTTTTTTGGAGGGCAGGGTGGAATTTGCTTCACAAAATAATGAGTTCTATTATTTCAGCTACCGGAGAGCCTCGGTAGACCATAGCAACACTTGGACACCATCATTGCTGGCTCCCGGGCACCAGAGGATGGTTTGCACAGGCTGTGTCCGTCCTCAACAGGCAGCACCCCGCCGTGGGGGGGTGGGGGGAAAAGGCAACC
>NW_009649449.1:4694767-4732662 GCF_000708025.1 Charadrius vociferus | reverse complement strand
CTTTTCCCTGCAGCTCTGCCACAGTCAGCATCACACAGCATCGTTAGCGATGCGCACTTTGCTTTTACCCATCTTTCTCCTTTCGCGAACAGTTCCCACAGGTGTGGGGTGTCCGGTTCGCACCACTGGTTAAAGTAACAGCTCAACCAGTACACTCCCGCAAAAGAAAACTGGTTAAAAAAGAAAAACAGTACTCAAAGAATTTGGGAAGCTGATTTTCAGCCCAAACAAATTGGAGAGAGAAAGGGGGGCTCGGGAGGGCAAGAAGGAGGAAAAAAAAGCCAAGCTCTGGAACCACTGAATTACCCTTCATTCTAGGAGCCCGGCCAACACAGCATACGAATGATTGCACAGACAGTTCCAAAAATGACACATACACTCTCTCCCTGGCTCACTCGTGGCAAACCCGCAGCAATGAGTCCTTTTTTTTTTTTTCTTAATGCCCCAGAATTCCCATGAAAGCAGCGAAAGGAGCCAAAGCAAGAGGAGCTAAGGTGGTCAAACATTGCAGCAGCGCCCTATATTTAAACACTTCTACAAGCCCTTCAGTTACCGGCTGTGATTCCAGGCAGAGGCAGCCCTTTGCCCAATACCTTCTTTCAAAATAGAAGCCCAGAAAAGGCTATGACCTGTTGGTCCCACTAACCTCCTTTTTTTTTTTTTTTTTTTTTTTTTTAATTTAACATACCTTTTCAGATATTCAGCCTCTTACAAAGGAGGTAAGTCTCTCTCTGGTGTTTTTTTGGAAGGAAAATGTGGCATGCACCTATTTCGTTTCATTCTGTGCCAGGACCTATAAAGTTACTGTGGGCTGCAACTCCTGCCAAGTTCTAAAGGTGACAGGGCAATGGGCACCCAAAGGACGCTTCTATCAATGCCCTTTTATTTCCCTCTCTTTCCCCTTCCACCGAACTTTTTTTTTCTAATAGAATTACTCTTATCTGCAAGTGATTTAAACTCTAAGGTTTACAGAAGATTTAAAGAGTGCGAACACAGTTGGAATGTTTTAAACTAACAGTACAAGTTGCATTTTAAGAAAATAATTAACTCCCAGGGGAGGTGCGGTTCTTGGAGTAATGACAGATTCAAGGCTGGCTTTCCCTATATGGAGTTTCCAAATAATAAAATATCTTCGGTTCCCTACTGGTGTCAGATGAGAACCTGTTAGTGTGCTAGTTGCTAGTGGACTGTCATGGTTTTGGGGTTTTTTTGGTTGGGTTTTTTTTTTTTTCAGTGGGCCCATTAGCGTTTTAAAGACACAGTACCCAGTAGGTAATCTCGCATGCAAAAGCTTTAGCAAAAAACATTGTAAATGCATAGAGTTTATGTGCTTACAACCTTTCCCCATCCCTTCTTCTTGCTGGGAAAAAAAACCCACTTTCCTCTTTTTTTTGCCGTCCTGGGTTCTTATTGCCGCTGTTCTTGCTGAGGGCTTCTCATGGCCCCAGAGAAGCCGTAGAGGAGACCGGCATCTGGCCCCCAGCTCCGTCTAACACCACCTCCCCCATGGTAACGCAGCGCAGCCGCCTGACCAGCTACAAGGACAGATGCAAAGCCTCCAGCCACGGAGGCCCAGATGGACAGCATTTCGTTGTCAGCATTAGAAGTCCGGGCAGAAGAAGAGAGTTACTTGACCAGTCACTAGATGTCGTTGGGTCCAAACGCCAAGGCTTTTGCCCTGGCATCCTAGAAAATCCCCAGACCTTTGGCCTTTAAGGTGAAATAAAAGTATTGCTCTGCAAATACCTAATAATACCCTTTACTGAAACTGAATAATGTGCTTGAATCCTTTGGCCGTGCAAACCCTGGCATTTTGATTGGATAAACGTTCACTGGAGCTTTGGGGGTTTGATGAAGGGAATGGACCAGCCAGTTCATTGAGACAGAACATATTGGAGGGCTGTAACACACCCAGCAGGTACAGGGAGAAGAGGAATGGTTTTGACATTTGTTCTATTTTCAATTAATAGGCATGTTACAGGCATATTTCAAGGAGTTTGCAAAGAAGGGTCAGAACATGAATCTGAATGATGAATCCTGTGATGCAAAACTCATTTAGCAAGATACTCTCGGAAGAAGAGGCAAAATGGAAAGGCAGGCAGCACTGCTGCTCTTGGTCCTGCATGAGGTCCAGTACTCTGTATTAAAACTTTTTTTTTTTTTTTTTTTTTTTTAAGGTGACAGGTCATTATTGGAGGAAAGCAGTATTCAAGCTCGTAATACTGTCTTTTGCTGATGTGGACAACAAAAATCCCATGGCTGTAATCTCAAATTCTCTTCCATCCAGGAGATAGGGCTGTCACCTCTTTCCTCCCTGCTTAGGAATTATTAAAATAACTTAGAACAGCTCCTCAGGCCTGATCCCATGAAAAAGCAGTCCAAATCCTCCTCCACGTTCTTGGAGAGGCTATGTGGTTGACGAGCTACAGACCTTCACGGCCTGTGGGGGGGACACGCAGTACCCCTGGGACCAAGAAAGTGCAGACCTTCTTTCAGACTCCAATGATTATGCCTTGTGGCTCACCCTGCTCTTGGAGCTCCCTTGGGGCTCCTCTCTACCTTTACTTTCTCTCCCAATATATTGCCACGCATTTTCCAAGAGATGCTGTGCTTTGCCCTGAGGTATCTGGTTCGCAGCTCTCTGGGGATGAGATACACTTGGCCAACACTATCCATCAGCACCAACTGCGCTCCTGTTAAGAAGCAAGATCCAGCAAAGACGTCATTGTCTAATGCCACAAATATCTTTACCGCAACCAGGATGCTCAATCAAGCGTGGAAATGACATTTTACGTATATTTAGCTTAATGATTTTTTTAAATTTTATTTCATACCTTCAAAAAAAAGCTGTGATCTGAGATGTTGGGTGAAACTTAAGCTTGCTTCTTATTTTATCTGTGACAGATCTCCCATTCATTTTTGAAATATGGTTGTGCAGGCACAATACTTAAGTGAAATATGGTGGTCTATCAGATTACTGAGAGAGAGCATGAAGGCTTAGGTAAAGATGACAATGACTTTATAAAAAACAGAATGGTTGAAAGATAACAAGAAGATTCACAGATCCTGAAACGATGCACATGTTACATCAAAGCTACATTTAGGAACGCACTATAGCATACACAGCAGTCCATGCCTTCTCTTTGCAAAGTATATATACACTCATACTTCATGTTTACTATACACATGAGATTCTCAACTGGACTATATTAAACCTTTTTCTATGATGTATACAAGTTATATCGCATGTCATGTATACTCATGTCATTTATTTTCCCCAATGAAAAAAATCAGATGGTCACATTCTGTGATTTAAGTGTGCACGTCATAGTTTCATAATATTTTGTTATGAAGTTCATAAAATACAACAGCAGCAGTATGTCTAACTCAAGACTTAGGTGAAAAGAGCCACCTGGATTGATGAGTATCAGCTCCGTCCAAGTCATGCACAGCTAGCCTAGAAAAGCTTAAGGCTCTAGCAACACACAGCCGCATGCCTGTTCTGAAATACACTCTTCAGCCTCTCAGGGATAGCGCTTTCCACAGATTTAATTACTTGCAAAACCTGTGGTCATTAACACCCAACCTAAATTCTATTGCAGGTCACAGGCTATTAAAAAAATAAAGCGTCCACACTCCCTAAACAATGATTTGTTTAACTGTAGCTTTGATTAAACCTGAAGCCACAACAACAGGGGAATCCTATGGCCAACGTACTCACCCTGTTACTCTATCTGCTAGAAACACTTACGAGGTAATTATTTCTTCCCGAGTTCTTGTATGACACTTCACCATACTGTCGGCCATCCCTCAGGCCACTGAATCTCTGTGTGCGTATACACGGGCCAAAACATCTAGTTGCCATGACAAAACGTACCCCTGTGATGTGCCAGCACAGCACCGAAACCCCGCTCAAAGACAGCCAGCGTTGCTTTTAGAGAAGGTTTTGTACTGATGTGCTGTATGAGGTAGGACTTCAGCCAGACAGAACCAGCTCCTATTGAACAGCGAGCTGTTGAAAAAAAGGCCAACATGAGCCATGTGACCATTATTAATTATCAGCGTTGCAGACCTTAGAAGGCAGCCACGCTCTCTGCAAGTCTGTCAGAAAGTTTCTGTGTCAACCTGTTAGGAGACTCCCTGTCGGTGGTGTGGCTACAGGTGTACAGCACAAACTCCATGGATGGAGGTACATCTTCGTTACCTTTTACCTTGGTCTGGAATGGGCTCCATCAGGGACACAGCGCAGCTGCTGCTCCTGTATTTTCTATGGTTTCTTTGCTAGCCCGGCTCAAGGCAACGCAAGCCCCAGGTCTGGCTCTCCCGGAATGAAGCTGGCTGGAGAATGACACAGAACTAAATCTGAGTGCATGTACTCACAAAGGGAGAGCCCTCTTGGGCTGCCTGCAGTAGGGATATTTTATTGCTTTCATAATATTTTCCGGGTATTGAAACACAAACCACATGTGTAATATTTTTTTTTCAGAATTTACACATTGCACTTGCTGGAGAGTGTTCATTCTAGCACCCACAGCCCCAGACCTTCCTCAAAAACAGAAAGGGAGGAGAACGAAACACACCAAAACCTGCCGTGGTAGCTCTTGGGCAGCCCTGCTGCTGAAGGTCAAAATCACTGGGTGCACTCCTCACCTACTTTGATTTTACAGGGCAATAAAATGTTAATTTGGATTATCTTGTCATCAGGGAAATCGGGACAGAAGCTTGACAGCTTGCTGACTGTGGAAGGGGAGAAAGTAAACAGGTAGCAATGCTCTACGCCAAGTTCACCGAGGGTGTAAACCCCTCAAAATTAGTTCAGTTCCACCACGGATTAGTTTGGCCATACACAGAATAGACTGTGAACCTCCAGGAGCAAGGAGCTCCTCATTGAGGCTGACCTGCAGGTGGATCACTAGCATTCAACTCCAGCCCATCTTTAGGTTTTTAAAGCTAATAACGAGTTAGTTCGTTTGCTTTTGTTCTCAGCTTTCCTCAGTCTCTGGGCCAGTTACTCCTTTTCTTTTAAACCACAATTACTACATCTCCTGGGGGACTTTCCATTCCCTGGTGCATCCCATTTCATCCCGACGCTTCCCTGCAAATCGTCTGGTCACTTGTATTTGGGAGACAGAAGGAAAGGTTGTTTTGGGTTAGCTTTTTCTGCGTGCATATCCAGGGGGAATAGTTAAGGTCTTACCTGCTTTGCTCGGTTACTAAGCTGTTAGTTATTCTGTGATGTAACGGTTTTAAGTTTCTGATCAGAGTAGCCCAGGTGAGAGAGCTTGATACTCTCCAGATTCATCGCTACCTCTGGCATTTCTGGCATTCGTTACTCTGGGGAAAGGGACCACGTTCTAGCTGGCAGCTTTGCCCCCGGAGCAGATGCCTCTCTTGCTTTCCCCTGTGAAGATATCCAAGCTGCTGAGATGCAAACCAGAGAATTCACAAACCAGTTGTGTTTGCTAGGTGTTGGGCTGGTGGACTCCTGGCTGCCACGATCACACAAAGCCACGCTTGGCAGGCAGCTTGCCCCATAAAAATCTTTAAGAGGGGCATTTTCACCAAAGGTGAAATAACCATGAAGGTGGGTTATTTTCATTAATACAGCATTTCAGAGAAACACTTTAAGCTCTAAGCTTCTGGCCACCTAAGCACCTCAGGGAGGGCTGGACGGGCCACGGGTCAGTGTACTACGTGAAGATGCTCGGCAGATTATTCATTGCTGTCTCCCACGTACGGTGCTCGGTGCCTTCTTTAAAGGACCTCTGGCAGTTGTTTGAGAAGTTATGATCACATCCATGCTCCTACCGCACAAACTCAAGCTATTGATCACTTCAAAACGAAGCGAAGGCTAAAGGCAAATACGCAAAACATGCATCAGCACAGAAAATTCTGTCCTGCTTTTGGGAGCTGCAAATAAGCCGGAATCTGCAACTGCTGTGCATGCTTGCGTAGTGCAAAGAGACGGTTTAGTCACAGTGAGGATAGTCACTGAAATACAGTCACCCATCTTTTGCAAATAATTAATTTTCAACTAAAAATCTGAAAGTTGATGGAAAAATCTGTATTCTTCTTATTTACAAGGTTAAGTGTGGTTGTTTTTTTCTGCATCAGATAGAATCTGGAAGTTATTAGACAAATCATCCGTTTTCCACATCTCAGAGGAGAGGCTTCTCTGAACCCAAATCTTCCTCTACATGACTACCAGCAACTCTTAGCAGTTGGGAAGTTGAGGACAGCCTCTCAACTTTTGAGTATTGCTCCAGAAGATAACAGGAAGACTTCTGAATTTTTAAAGTTATTCATTTAAAAACAAATGCAAGGATTTTCAAAAACAGCCAGGAGCCTAGGTCTCCTTGGAACCCCTTGTATCATCCCTTCCAGAAAACCATGTTTACTGGATGTTACGGGTGTTGTAAAAACAAAGGAATTATCCCCTGCCCCGGGGGCAATCACAGCCAATTGTGCTCATATTCACATCCAATTTGCTGCCAAGCAATTTACAGATCAGTGGGATCTACACATGGAAGAACCTCTGTTTGTAAATCATGTCCTATAAAGTGAAGGCCAATTCCCTCGTGTGAAATCAACGGGAATTAGACACCCAAGTGCTTTTGCAAATCCTGTTAAGTAGCTATTGCACCCATAGGTTCCCGTTAAAATCTGTCGCTCTCCACTTGAGTCTAACGGGTGTCGAATCAAGCGCTTGATGCTTTCTGACTTTTCCCTCACTACTTCTGTCCTGTGAGTACCCACATATATCACGATCCGTGCTTCACAGTCCAAAGAAAATAAAGATCCTCGCCATAAGAGTTGTGGTGCTTTTATGCAGAGACATGGTGGGAACTCTCCTGGAACTTTTACAAGCAGCGGGAGAAGGGCAGTGCGTCACCCAGCCCCTCCTGCCACTTTTTTGCTGGTGGCGAATACATTAATAGAGAATGCCATATTTTTATTATAGAAAAAGCCGATATTAGACATTTAACGACATTTAAAATATTGGGGAGTTATGTTTGCCGTTACACATTTTAACGAGCATATTCTCCATGAAGGAGCTCTGTGTCCCCCAGGCAGGATACAGTCCACGCTGCGCTGTGTGTTGCTTTGATTAGGACTCGTTTTAATGGAATAACAGGTTAAAAATGCACATAAAACTCCCATAAAGGGCCTACATTTGTGTGCCAGGGCCACTCTAACCTGATGCTTTTGCAGCCACCTCTCTTCACTCTCATTTCCTTACAAGAAAAAGAGTAGCTGGCACATTTGTTTTGACCCCTGTGGTGTTGCAGCATCGCCAAGTATACTTCAATTGTTGTCAGAGGCACAGTGAGACCTCTGCAATGTGAGAACTTTCCCTGACAGATGAACAGCATCATCTAGGGGCCAGAGATCAGCACTGGGAATCACACACGCGTGGCCAGGGAAGCTGGTGGAGATCTGTAAGAAGAATTGCTCCTGAGCACACCAGTCCGTCACGTGAGAGGCCCACTGCTTTATTCTTATTTGAAGAAAAACATGGTGTGATGTCTTATATCAAGAAAACGAAATGCAGTTGAGCTGGTTCGGTATTACAACTCACCTTTACGTTGGGGATTTTCCAGCTGGGTGCAATTGCCCAGACCACAGAAAGCAACCCAGAGCGCCTTTGCCCTCTGAGCGGAGGGATGCACGACGGCCTTGTCCAGAGGTTGCACAACCACCATAGCACCATGACAGAACTTGCTTAAAAAGCCTCCAGAGATGTGGCTAAGGTGACTATAAGACATCCAAACGGGAGCTGGCTTACACCACGCCTGCTCAGCCCGCACACCGCTGGTCCTTGCCCCTCGAGGTTGCCATCTAAACAACCACCAAGGCACAGCCTGGGACAAGAGGTCTTCACAGTAGTAAATATAGTCCCCCCACACATGCACACACACACTAAAATCAGTAGAAAAATTCCCCCGCTGATGCCAGTATAGTGCCAAGTCTGGCTGAGCACATGAGGCAGAGCATGTCATGGCCATCAGCCCTCTCAGCAGTAGACCTACTACTCGTTTGCCTATTTAAATCGCTGTCTCCTGCAAGCTGTAGTTCGACTCTTACACCAACAGACTTCCGTAAGGATGTAAAACATCTCTATAACAATGATGATTCTAAACCACATTATATCCAGAGGGAAGTGATATTCACTGGCTGAATGAAAATTGTAAAAACAAATAAATAAATGATCCCATCCCCAGGGGACAATTACAGTCAATTGCTCTTGTACTCGCATCCAATTTGCTGCCAAGAAATTAAGACTATCAGGATTTACACGTGGAAGAATCCCTGTGAGGCAAGAATGTCCTAAATGACGGCCAACTTTCTTGTATGAAATTAGGATTTGTAACTGAAATTCTCTGAGTACGGCTGTGCAGCAGATAGCCATAGACCAACAACTTATGTGAACTTCTGATTACAAACATCCTCTTGTCGCAGCTATGTAACAACATTAGCTATTTGTTTGCTGTCATCAATTTAAGCTACCATGTTAGTAAGCGCTTTTATCACAATAATATAATGAAAAATAGGATTTCCTTGTCTCGTAACAGTAGGGACAAAGGAGCTATTTGTGTTTTGCTGGGCAGATGAATGTTCACACTTTTGGAGAACAAAAACCTAAAAGGAACTTGGCACTCATTAGTTCGGATCCAGCTTTAAGTGGCAGGGGTAAAGACTAGAGCATGTTTAACATTTAACAGATGAAGCAGATGCATACCCCACGTGGGATACAGGACTCAAACAAGCCTGGATAATTGATGTGTCATGTAACGTGGCTTCCAAAAAATACATAATCAGAGCTCCAAGCCAAACAAGGCTATTTCAATGGTTACTTTTAAGGACTTAAAAATAGGCACGTTCTGCAAGACACTGTCAGCTAGGAGCAGAAAGGCAAGAAACCGCACAAAGAAGGGAGCGGGGCTCACGCTTAAAGCCAAGCCTAAGTGTAAACGCTTTGTTGAGCGGGGGGCTAACAGAAGAGAAGCTACTAGAACATGACGGCTGCCAGGCACAAGTCGGTCAGGTTTTTCCTTATGGATTTCCAGCTTGCGCTGGCTCGGCCACCGCGCGGCGGAGGTGGGCGCTTCAGCCGCTCCAGGAGGGCAACGGACTGAAAAGACATACTGGACAAAGGAAAATGAAACAGAAGAGTGTTTAATGAACACAAACCCACTCCAACAGAAAAACAAATGAATGATGAAATAACGGAGGTCCCGACAGTCCATGTTCTCAAATGTGGAGTTTGGGGCAATCCCTGGCTGTTATTTTCACAATACCTTGCATTCATTACTTTATTTAAAAATGGTGTACTGTGTCTGGAAAACAGGAAGTAAGCCATAAATCTCTAGTTTAAAAGCCATCTGAAGCCTGTGGACCAGATATGTTCTCAATCAGTAGTCAGGCAGTAAATAAACATTTATATACAGCAACTGCTCTCAACCAGCCTGACCTCCGGCTATTACAGGGCACATAAAGAGGAAATTTGTTTAGTCCCGTAAAAGCCCAGGCAATATATCAATAGATTATTAAAAATGGAAACAATGTAGGCTAATGGATTATATTGATTTTAATAAACATAAGTATATGGGATTCAAAGATAACAGTCAGATATGACATCCTTCCAAGCTCACCTTTAGGGATATCTCCTAAAATTAGCAAAACTAGGTCTGTCAAGAATATCAGTGACTGCTATTTTTTGCTTTGCGACTTGATGTATTTTGGGCTGAAGGACTTAAATTGGAGGGTTTGCATTTTTATTTCTGCCTGTGAACCATGAACGCAGTCAAAAAATAAAACCTGTACATCTTTTAGTGTCATTTGCTGTACAGAAAAGAAATTTCAAGCAATTGCAGGCTATCCTCAGGCACACTAGATGAAAGCACACAGATGCTACTGGGTTTGTTGGTTTTTTGGGTTTTGTTTGTTTGGTTGGTTTTGTTTTTAAGGAGGAATGCTCACTCTTGCTGCAGCCACTATTGGCAGCAGACCCTGAAGCCTGAACCCGTTGTGTTTTGGAAGCCTGGCAGGATGCTCAGGCAGTCCCAGTGCCATCCTCCAACCGCCTCCAAGTCTCACGCCAGCTCAGCACAGTTGTGCTCGCAGCAGTTCCGACAACACCAAACCCCAGCAATCCTGCAAGTCAGTCTGATTCTTATAACGTGTCTGTATCTTTGAAATAAGCTGGCACCTGCCCTGAATACGTGGATGGTTGTCAGAATCCTCTGATATCTGTCCGGTGCTAGGGTATATTTTCCCTCTGCTATTCTGCCGAGCCGCAGGCTTCCTTTGAAGAGATCCCTTCCATTTGCCCACCATGACTGCTTCCCTTCCATTTGACCTGGGAGTTCAGCAGTTGGCATTGTTTTGGAAAAAAAAAAAAAATTATTTTTAACTTTAGGAGAAAGTCTGTGGAAGAATTAAATTTGTCAGTCAGGCATTGTCAGGGATGAGGGAACAGAGAGGCTTACCGAAAAAATAGGCAAAGGCAGCTCTGCAGATCAAATTGCATTAGCAACTGTGACATAACTGGTTGTGGGATGAAGGGAGCTATGAAGTCTATTAACATACTCTAAATGTCAGGGTAGGGAAACAGTGTGTTCTGTATGATAATTGGGTCAATGTGATTACAAGTTTAATCTATCTCAGCAATTATAACCAGACTAAATTAAAGCAACCCTTGGTGCTAAAGAAGAAAACCACGGACAAAAGTCTAAGCTGTTTTTCCATTTGGTGGAAAGGTTTTCCATCAGCAGCAAGGCATAAGTGTGTCCACCCTGGTGATTTAACAGTTCAGAAGACCTAAATTCCCACTTCCCTTAAAGATGATACAAAACCGATTCAAGCCCCAAACTATGAACATCCTTAAAACTCAGAGTAACTCAGCACTAACCTTTGTGGAAGGTTAGGACACCTTCCTAATTTGTAGTAAGAACACGTGTCATGCATTTTATTGCACCAATCAAATGCTACTTGAAAGCAAATAGATGCAGGGCTGACCTCAAACAGCTTAGAGTTTGGATGTATACCCAGAAGTTGAACACTTCTGAGCGAGCCGTCTGAACTGCCCATGGTTGTTGACATCACAAAGAACGGTAAGAAATTACTTCTCTTGCTGCCTACAGGTAAAAAATGGAAAATGAAGGAACGAGCCAAAATCATTTTCTTTCATTAAATTGCTAGAGATAAGAAAGTTGTCCAAAGGACAGGCATGAACTGCTGTCCTCCTCTGTGCTTTATTTTCCATTTCTTTCCTTGCAAAAGGGGGGATTAAAAGCAGGTCAGCATCCATTTACTTGAAACGCCTGGATTCCCCCCCCCCCCAAACAAAATTCAGTGTCCTACTCATTGGCAGTTTTTTTTCCTAAATACAAACCAAAGGCTGAAGTCTTTATTTAGTGTCAATTGTTTTCTAAAGAAGAACACAAGACTAAACTTACAGTAAATTTCTACCACTGTTCATTAGCTCCCAACGGTAGAAATAACACCCTTGCAAAGTCCTGAATACCTCACAAATTACAGTAATCTGCAATTATAAACTACAGTGTTAATGAGCTTTGATTGCCTGTTATTTGTGATGCCACCTATAAATGCCACTTACATTTTACAGCATATTGAAGTTAACAATCTGTTTTGAGAAGATCACTAATAGTCAAATGGACTTTTATGAACACCTTATGTGATTTCAATTTGTTACCTAGAAACCAAACGTGGCCACAAAGCATTTATCCCCACCATAGAACTGCATCCATTTGATTCTTCCCGTCACTATGATTTCCCTTCTGATACTGATCTTTATGCAAGAGGGCCGGTTTTCTTAATTAAGGAGAGTAGCATCTGAATGTTTATGCTTGACCTTTAATCAACAGTATTTTGGTAAGTCTCTAAGAGGACTAATTGTCTCATTCATATACTTAAGGGATAACCTGCCTTTCAGAGCAGTACAGAAGGCAATAAACAGCTTTTACAAGAGATTAAACGCCCAAGCACAGCTAAAGCCTTTAGATAACTGCAAAAGCCATTTATTGACAGTGCTCTGATGCCAAAACCCACTTGTCTTATACAGTTCTACTCACTAAAAAGCAGCAAAAAACCCTCACAGCCATTGCTCTTCTTCCTTCCTAAGAGTTCTCTGTGCTTTTGCCCCAGAGATATTTCTTCAGAAAGTCTAAGTAACTTTCTGGTAGTTTGCTTAAGAAAGAAAACAAACAAAAAGCTCTAAGGATGACTTTCAGAGATGCATTATTTTCAGAGAGTGGATTCAATTTCCTTAATAGGGGGAGTCTTGGACTGATTGACTTGAATTGAACCTGGATTTGTGCTTCTTTTCTCAGTAGCACTGATACAATCAATCAGAACAGATCCGGAACGTACATACCAAGCAATACTTGGGGAACCAATGAACCAAACTGAACAGGTTTTTTTGGAGAGATGTAGTATTAAAAAAAATAGTTGGCAAAATATGAAGATAAGCTGCTGCAGAAAGGAGGAAATGAAGTACTAGAAAAATTAAAAGTCTAGTTCAACTTCTATATTTCACCATGCTTGACTCTCAGCAGTTGATGGCAATTAAAATCTGATGGCTAAATGCAGCTCACTGCATCCAACAGCGCAGGGGTCACAAATCGCAGCCTGAACATGGTAAGAAGCAGTTTCACAGTTGTGAATCCCTCAAACTCTGTGCTTCCCCAGGCACCACTTAACGCTGCTGAGGGTACAGAGAAGGTCAGTGAAGTCATTCAAACAGCGTGAACATCTGTAGTATCACACCAGCATGGAAGTGGTACCCAAGATTACTAGGGCCTGGTTCCTTTAGGGTGTCATGAGCTAAGACTAAACCAGAGAAAATTAATTTCATCTTCATCTCAAGAGCTCTGAGCAAAAATGTATTTATTTATTTTTTAATGCTTCTGAATTTCCAGTCAACAACCTTTAAAACTGACAATTAAACAATCTTTAGACAACCACAAGAGCTCAGTATAAACTGTTACTGGTGTCATCTCTTCTGGAGTTATTTTCTAACTCCAAGGTTCCTTTCAGAGTTGGAAGCAGGAGAGCTACGGCAGAAAAGGATGTCTGAAGTTAAGAGCAGAGAAAGAAAAATAAACCATTTCCGCCAGTGTGTTATTGTCTCTGTCTCACAACAGATAATTCCCAGTAAACGCTCAAAAAGCAAGTCCAGACCAAGCACTGCTTGTAGGCACATTCAGCACTGACGCAACTGCCAGAGATGTCCAAAGCAGACCGTTTTGAGAAACCAGAGAAGTCAGGAACCAGGTTGCCTGCGTTTTACCCCTCATCTCGGGCCGCCCTGCGCTCCACTTTCCATCAGGCTCTCGGAAGCGCCAGAGCAGCACGCGCCTGTACCACGCTCTCGCAGCACCCAACACCCCGCCAGCTACCAACGCACGCAGAGGGGAAAAACCATCATGTCGCTGATTCCTATAGAAGAAAATATCTCCTTCAGCTCAGGGACAGTCACCATTTTCTGATAACAAAGACATTCAGCTTAGCGTTTGCTGGTGGCCCACACAGGAGGTCATTTACAGACAGTCCAAAAGACTAAGGAAGGGATGCGATTTATAGAATCACAGAATGGTTTGGGTTGGAAGGGACCTTGAAGATCATCCAGTGCCACCCCCTGCCCTGGGCAGGGACACCTCCCACCAGCCCAGGTTGCTCCAAGCCCCGTCCAACCTGGCCTTGAACACCTCCAGGGATGGGGCAGCCACAGCTTCTCGGGGCAACCTGCCCCAGGGGATCACTGTCCGCACAGGGAAAAATTTCTTCCTAATATCTAATTTAAATTTCCCCTCCTCCAGTTTGAAGCCATTCCCCCTCATCCTTCAATTTAGGTCCTCATATTAGTAAAACACCTTGCCACAGATAGAGCTACAAAAGGATAAGTCTCTCTTGACATTGCCAGCCACCGACGAGGAGCGCGTGCACGCCTGCTGACAAGGAACCGCACGGGTGGACACAAGCTCATCCTGCCTCTGCTTCCAGGTGGGGAGACGTGAACTGATCTGAGAGCCACACGCTCAAGTCAGCTCGTTCCTGAGCTAACACCCCTCACCTCTCGGCACGGCGGAGGGCGCAGGACAGCAGCACACGGACCACGGTTATCCCTGAGATGTGCCACATCACGGACATGACCCGAGATGCTGGGGACTTTTAACTCTACACAACTCTACAGCATATTCTGCATCGTACGGAGCCCAGTCTGCACCTGGTCTGGCAGAGGAAGGAGCGTGTTTGCTTCGTGATGCAATTTCTCTTTTCTTAATTCAGTACTTCCCAGGGGAAGAAGTTATTCCGGCAGCGACACTGCTCATGTAAGGCTGCGGAAGGCGGAGGATTGTGTGCGTTCACCCGCTCTGCAGAGCCCAGTGCTTTCCGTGCTCTCCTCCCCAGCCACATTCTCAGGCCCACCACTGGCTGCCTCCGCTCCTATACACGGCAGAGGAAATATTTGAGAGTTGCTCAAGTAAATGGATGTCTTAATTTTTTTTCCACAAAACATATCCACATTTACTTTTCAGACCTCTGGGACATCTTTGTATCTTTAACAGGTTCCTGTTAGTATGCCGCATCCAGGAGAAGAGAATTAATGCATGCCCCACACATGTTAAGTACATAAACCGTCACAAAATATTAACACAGATATGAAGCTATTAGAATAAACCCCACTCCATAAACAGACTTTAAATACGGGCAACCAAGATAACAGTAAAATAAAAGGACACATTAGAGTTATATCCCTTTAAAAAATTAAACAAATCAGTTTTATAGTGATAGGCACTTCAGAAAGCTTATGTTTGAAAGTCTAAGGGCAAGTCAATAAGGCATAGCTAATTGGAGAACAAATCGACATTCATAAGCTGGCATTTAGCACGACCATGGTAAACAAGGTAATAGACAGTTAATGCAGTGGACAAGGGCGGTGAACAGCAGCAATCCAGGTTGAATAATGGAAAAGGACCAATTGAGCAAATTCGAAGTGCAAACATTCCGATTTCAGCCTGCTTAGCAGGGATCACCGACAAGCTCGCAGCTATAATAGGCTTATTTGGGTTGTTGTCTTTAAAAAAATGAGTGTGTCAACCAAAAAAAAAAAAAAGAAAAGAAATCTACATAATGGCAAATGAATCCGGGTTACTAAGTGCACATAGTGATAAGGTTCAGGTGGGTAAATACTAATGGCTGCTTAGCACTGATAGATGTCTGAAATAACAGCAAGCAATCAGCGCGATTGGCCAGTGCATTACTTAATGGTGCATTATCTTAATATAAAAATTACAAGGAGTCAAAACCCAAAGGAGTTACTGGAGTTAAGCTCTTCCTTACACTGAGGCCTCCTGCTCTTGAAAGGGGCTGCTTTCTGTGGCATGGAGACAAGGAGTAGGGCTGGGAGGGTTGGAGACCTCCTTCTCATCCAGTCACAGATATTAGCACAGAAAGGCTCGTTAGCATTGTATAGTTTAACATTTTGCCAAATGCATATCCTGAACTCTCCTAATGCTTCTTGCATACTTCATTCCTTCTGGATGAATCAGTGCATCTGTCTCAGCACCGCATCCACACTGACGGAAAGGTTTTTCATAGGCCATGGACTCGCCACAGGCCTTAAGTTACTGTAACACCACTATTACGCAAAATAGAACGGCGCAATCTGATCATGACAAGTTCTTTAGGGCCTTTCCTTTAAAACTGATTGGAGGATTTGAGAATTTTGAATGGAACAAGCAGAGAAGTAATATTTTCTTGCCTTTCACCTGACCGGTGGCACAGCTTTATTTAAGTCTAGGAAGGAGTAAGCAAGGAGGACAGGAGATATGAGACAGGGGGACCCACTGCTGGACCTACAGAGCTGAGTTTAATTCTCTCACTCCAGGCCCTCAAATATAGACACTATGTTCTTTCTAAGTGGTTACGAGTAAAAAAAAATTCTGATAACCAGAAAGTTTTTGGTTTCTCAGCAAGAATCATCTATACCACATCTCACCAGAACTTCCTCAGAAAGTCAAGGTCTGATTTCAGAAGTGTGACAGGTTTTTTTGTCAAAAATTCAATCAGGTTTGATGTTCAAGAATATTTGACCAGCGTTTGGGTTGTGTGCATTCTCTCCCAGTTCAGTCATACCAGGGGCTCTTTACATAATTATCTATAGCTGCTTTTGTGCACCTTCCAGTGTAATTGCATGCCTATTAAATGTCTGCCTTTCTGGCGTTATTCAGATAATAGCCAAGAATTCCTCCCCCCTCCCCAAGAGGTGCTAGGATGTGTCTAAGGTCTTCGCACAGCCCAGCGGGAAGAACCAAGAGCAGACCCCCACCCCATGCAGGATGTGCATGATTTTTATCGTCTAGCATCTAATATCGGGTTACTCCGTAGCCAGACTTCCTTATCCTATGCCCTTAAGTTAAGCAGCCACCAC
The DNA here is from genome assembly GCF_000708025.1 of Charadrius vociferus. Taxonomy (NCBI): domain Eukaryota; kingdom Metazoa; phylum Chordata; class Aves; order Charadriiformes; family Charadriidae; genus Charadrius; species Charadrius vociferus. The sequence continues at coordinate 4,716,206 of NW_009649449.1, read as the reverse complement.
TGCAACAGTTAATACTAACAATTTACATGGCGTCTCAGGCATTTTGTCTAAAATTAATGAAGTCCAGCCATTACCAATTAACATCATGCTCTTTCCTCCCCTCCTCTGAAATCGATTAATGTTACCCCAGCGCTTAAAGGCTTCCATCCGCCGGTGAACGAGTCCGTTTGCCATCCTAGAGTTTGGATCAAAAAGACAGCCAACGCTTGCTGTACGACTTCCAACTTTCGTCGGGGTTTTCTGCGTGCTCGCAGGGAGAAGACCACTTTGCCGAGGGCTTGGTAATGATCCCCCCATGCCACCTGACAAGGTCAGAAGCTCTGCTGCAATTCCCTTCGATCTATCAGCTCCTCTCTACGCCCTTGGCCAAGAGACTCTTGGAGCACTCGAGGAGTGATTTCTTTTGTTAGAGGCTTTGTTTCGTTCACTGATCAATCTAGAGCTGCCAATTTAGGGCTGCACATGATTTTCTGCAGACAGTTATCTGCTGTTACCTTGTCCCACAGAGACATCTTTTGGAGCCTCTCTCGATTAACCCACTTCCTCTCAATTCTAGACCTAGAATTTGAGGCAACCGTAACACAGATGACAAGCAACAACGCTGCTGAATGTAAACTATTTTTAGTATCTTTCTATGTTTCAGATTTTAAGCCCATTTTTGAATCCCTTTAACTCTGATTTCTATTACTTTACAACCTTCAGTATAGTTTTTCCAGTTTCCACCAGAATTTTTTTTTGTTTGGGTTTTATTTGTTAGGTTTTTTGTTGTTGGGGTTTTTGTTTCTGGTTTGCTGTTTTTTTTTTTTAAACCTGACAAACTTCCTTGTCGCCCTCCCTGCTACAGATTGTATAAAACCGTCTTCCCCAGTGCCATTGCTCTTCAGAAACTTGGATCCCATCCAATCCCAATTTAGCCCTTGAAGACTCCTAAATACACCAACAAGACACTTTTTGTCATCAAAGAAATATTCTTGTGTTCAGACAGTCCTCAAAATAGATCTGGGAAGATTTTTAGATATGTCTATATTAGGGGTGGCTAAAGCAGAGTGGATATAATAAGCAGCAGCTTTTTGCAACTGAATAGGCAGCTTCCCCCCTGCCCCCCCCCCAGGCAATCCATAGCCGGATTTGGGATACATGTGAGAAGCAGTGTGGAAGCCGCATCACTAACAAAAAAGAAAGGCTTTTGCAGTGCTGGAGGCTGTTAGATGCGTTTCCTCTATGTGTACACATGAAAGAGCGCGTGTGAGGAAGGATCTCCCGGACGGCATCCTTTCTGGCAGACTCCACTGTATATTAATGATAACCTCATTTATTTTTGCGGGTATACAGTGTGCTTGTAAGGCTAATATTGATAGTCGTCTGAGTCTCTTAAAGGCTGCAAATTAACTAACTACACACAACTAAATTATGGAAACACAGTTGTGAAGGATGCTTTCTCTAAAGCATTGACTCATGTAATTGATGACAATGGTTTCCTTTTTAACTGGTTGCTGCTACATATAGTGGGAGGCAGCATGAATTGCATATCCTCTATTGCTAAGTGACAGCTAAGCTGAAGCAGATGCTCACTAGGGTATTATCCCTTATGCAAACAAATGATAATTTCCTTCATAAGCGACCTGACTCATAAGGAATTATGTATGTGTGGGCTGTGCCATCTATTCTGAATTTCTTCCCCACCAGACAGGACACCCAGGGACCCTCATTTACCTCTCTGTAACTCAAGGAGGACCTTGCTGAAGCTAATGAGATTGTACCTGAGTGAAGGTGATAAGGGGAACAAATTCTATGGTCCTGGCATGGGAAAAGCTAAAGATCTGCATCTAGAATATCCTACTGGAAAGTCACAATCTTCACAGAGATCACAAAGTCACAAGTTTCAGAAGGACCAGCACGGGCCATGTGGGAGCCTTCAGAATGATTATGCTCATTAAAAACTGATATTAGAAATGTTTGGTTAAAGAGCAGCACATCCATTAAGCTGCTGTTTACCTCTATTATAAGAGACACAACCACAACATTTTCCTTATGAGCAGCAAATATTTAAAGCTAAATAAAATACCCAGATCACACAATGCAGCTACAGGCTAAGTGGTTTGTGGACAAGTTCATCTTTGAGGTATAATACATGGGTGTGAATAAACTTAAATCAAGGAAAAGTTAGGTTTACTGATTTTAAATTACAGAGTGTCTTCCTCATAGGCTGTGTATTTCCAGAACATTAAGAGATTATTCCTGTTTTCCCCTTTCAAATCCCATTTTGGAGGACCATCTGCCACACTCAGGCCAGCCCTCCCCTCCAGCCTTGGCAAAGCAAGTTCAAGGTGCCCACAAAAGTTGGCACAACTGACCTCTGGTGGCCCCCCTACCATTTGACATACCACCATGCATGAAGATGCACCCTTGAAGTGAGAGCTATTTCCATTACAATCAACTGCTACAACTGGACTACGTGCCACAGTAGAGCACCAGAGAAACAGAAATTCATTACTGGAGATTATCAGCACCAGCTCTCTAAGAGGCCTCTTCTCTCATCCAAGACCTAAACAGCAAACGACTTCCCCGTGGTCATCCTCAGCCAAGCAGAGAAAAAACACAGGCCACCCCAGTGATGGAACCAACGCAGCTATTAAACCTTCCCTTCATATGCACCACACCTTCATCAACACCTTGGGCTGGATAAAACACTCACAGCCTTATCGACGTCAGCAGGGAGCTCCTTCCCTCAGAGCCTGGTGGTCAGCACGTGATCAACCCCATTGATTTCCCTGCACTCTCTGACGCTCTCCCAGATCAAGTCCCCAGTCATTACATGGCACTAGCTGAGAAGGGACAACCGTGTTTTCCTCCCCAGAAGGCAGCAAGCTCTCTGCAGGAACACTGCATCTATTGCCACTGCAGAGATGCTCCAGATGAGCCCCAGGCTGAGGGTGCCGTCCTTCGCCCCGCTCCCTGTGCAGTGTTTCCGTATGAAATCCAGACTTGGTTTCACACAATAATCATAATGGTTTGGGTTGGAAGGGACCTTGAAGACCATCCAATGCCACCCCCTGCCCTGGGCAGGGCCACCTCCCACCAGCCCAGGTTGCTCCAAGCCCCGTCCAACCTGGCCTTGAACACCTCCAGGGATGGGGCAGCCACAGCTTCTTGGGGCAACCTGCCCCAGGGGCTCACCACCCGCACAGCCAAGAATTTCTTCCTGATATCTAATCTAAATCTCCCCTCTTTCAGTTTAAAATCGTTCCCCCTCATCCTCCCGCTCTACTCCCTGGTACGGAGTCCCTCCCCGTCTGGTCACACTGCCTGCCCTCGTGCCAGCGAGCGGGAAGCCCCCAGCAGCACCGACTGTGACAAAAGGTGTCTCCCCCCAAAAATTTCCAATTTAGAAAAGCTCCAGACGGGCTTCTGCCTCAGGGCAGACACGCTGCCCGTGCTTTAGGCATTAACAGGTTTATAAAGACAGTTGCAGCACAACAGACATCACACTTAACGAGAGGCTGTTTGCTTAGGGGGCAAGAAGCAGAAAGGCAACTGTTAGTAAAGAAGTAAGTGTACTGGGATATAAAAGATCTTGAAGCTTATTTTACCCAGAGTTAAAGTAAGGACTGCATAGGGGTAGTTCATTGTTCTGTTTTCATAAAGTCATTTAAGTAGCAAATGGCCCCTGAAACTGATACTATGATTTGAGTCATGTTGGAAGACATATTGAATTAATGATGCAGGTGTGGGTTGTTGTTCCAAAAAACTTTTTTATAGCAACAGTGGGAGAGGAGAAGGGGAGGGGGGGGAAGTTAAATGAAAAGATTTGGTCTATGTTATGTTTTTCTAATATTTGAATTTTAGCTAAGATTACTCTTTCTCCTCTCTTTAATATATTGTTTTAAATAAAAAATGCTAATAAATCTTGAGAGAAATATGTCATAGTGGAGTTTAAAAACTGTAGTGCAATATATAACAGTTCATAAAATATTCTATTCAAATAGCCAAAATTGTAGTGCATTTGGACCAGAAGTAGTTAACTGCAGGAACAGCATTTTATTAGCTACTAAAATTAAGAAAGAGTACTGCTGTTTCACAGCCAGATAATTAAGTACCGTTTTCTCTTTTTTAATACTATAAAATTAAACTTCCTGTTTAAATGGCCTGGTGGGGACTGTAGGCAAAGGGTCGTCTGATGAGCCCTCCGGGCAAATCCAGAAACACAACATAGCACTTATTCACACAAGACTTTAACAGGGTGGAAAACACCGATTGAGGAAAAAAATGCTGCAGTAAGCGAAAAATTGCAGGTAATAAATCAGAGATCCATTTTTTCACATCATTTTGGCTAATCCATTAAATCTCAGAGCAAAGGAATCTATCAGAAACAGAAGCCACTGCCTTCACTTCTGCGTCTCCAAGTGTTATTAAAACTGTATAAGCAGTGAAAGAACTCAATTAAACCCAGCGCACTGATGAGATGTTCCAGTCACGCCTGGCCCACCAACTTCTCCTGGCTCCTCTCTGCTTAGTGACGGTTTTGCTAACTCTGTTCTTTAGGATTACACTCTAGCGCTTCATCAGTGCGAGAGTTTTCTCCATGTTGTTTTACAACGCATTTTTTCCCCCCACTCAGTCCCTCTCGCAATGTCTACCCCAAATTAATTGTCAGTAGCAGAATAATGCCCAGGTTAACAGCCTACAGTAGGTGCACTTCTTCCACCCATCAATCTTATCCTGCTATGAATCCATATGCCGTGAAAGAAAGTCATTCCTGTTTTGACTGAGAAACACCTTCTGTAAAGAGAATTACCCCAATTTTGCAAATATGACCATGATTTCTGACAGCCTGCAATTAAACCGTGAATTTACGCGATGTGGCAGGCTGGTCAATGAACGACTGCTGTACAAAGCAGGCAAGAGTCTCACCATTAGCTACTCAGCATCTGTTGCTGTCTATTATGGGGTTGGTTTTACCAGTTCACATCTAACGCACAACCCGCAGCAGTGCGCATCACCGCCAGCGTCTCCCCTGGAGCAGCGCCCATCCACACGTGGGGACCGGGTCCCAGCAAACAGGTCTCCTGTCCCTCAGGGCAGGAGGCTGCACACCTTGTTCCTTCACAACGTGAACACCAACCCACTGTCAAATTTACTGCTCAAGTTGCAGCTCATTTTCTCTCCAAAGCCGGAGAGGTTAAAAATCACCCATGAAGGCTCACTAAGTCATAAAATATCGTCTTCAGTTTTACCAAACACAAGTGCAACTGCTGTTGGTCTGCTCAAATATCTTCTGTTTTGTCCAAAACCACATACTAATAAAATGCTTCCATATACCACAAAATTACCAAAAGAAATAATAACGTTATGGTTAAGGCATTTTATTGGGATTTGGGAGATCCAAGACCATTCCTTCCTTTGCAGATGATGTCCCTTGGACCCTATGCAAACCACTTAGTGGGAATTCATCCCCACCATGGGTTCGCAGCCAGATAAGTAGGTGCCTGGACTAAACTACTCACTAAACTACTTAAATCACTCCCTAGCCTTTAATGAGAGAGATAGGACAGTTCACCTCGTCTTAAAAAAAAAAAAATAAAAAAAATATTCAAGATTCAGAGTTGATTGCCCCTCAGTATGGGTCAACTTAAATGCACGTTACTGCTATTTCCCTGCTCTGGAACACACGGACCCATGGAGCCACGACTGCGGGCACAGACTGCGCTGCTCTCCAGGACCATCCTCCACACACAGCCCACAAGCGTGAGCTTACGGTAGTTGTGTGTGAACCACACACTCCTCCCCAGAGAGACTTCTGCACCACCTCATAGGAGGGGAAGATCAGGTCTGTGCAGGAGAGGGAGTTCCAATTCATAAAGAATTCTGGGATTTTAAAATTCATGGATTTTTAGATGAGAGCATAACTCCAAAATACCAATATCATTTAAGTAATTTAAAGCCCAGGTTGGCTGAAATATCACATCAAAACATTACTTCAGTTTCAAATTTCTAATAGTGTATGTTCCTTCTGTACTACAAAAATTACAAAATTTTTTAGAAGAAACCACTGGAAATCCATAGTGACACTTGATAATAGTATGAACATGGTCTGCTTTACTCTGCTACAGCTTTGTGCTTACGTTTTTCTTCCGAAACAGAAATTCAGGAAAATTTGACTTAGCTTTATGAAGCTTTTTGATGTAATGTGGCTTTGGCAACATTTCTGTCTAGCACCAGAGCATCACATTTTGTTTGCAAAAAAATATATAAAAAAAAAAAATCACAGAAGAACGTGGGATTTGTTTTGCTCAGCTTTCATCACTGACTGTAAGCTACTGCTGCTTCCCCGAGAGCTCAACACTACAGAAATCTTGAGTGCCTAAAGGAGTGGGTTGGTTGGGTTTTGTTGTGTGGGGAGGGTTTTTGCTGGGTTTTTTGTTTGGTTTTTTTTTTTTTTTATTTTTGGGGGGACCTTTCCCCCCCCCCCCCCAAACAACAACAGACCAAACAGGAGATAGTTTGTGCCAATCTTCTTTGTTGTGTTTCCCCATCGCTTCCTGACATCTGGGTAAAACTCAGCTGGCCAAGCATCACTTAATTCCATCATGGGATCCAGTGGGCAATTTTTATGTCACCTCCCTTGGAAGCACAAATGAAGAACGTCACCCGGCATTCCGCCAGTTCTGCCCCAAGCGCAACTCTTCACTCAGAAAAACAACAACATTTCAAACAGGCTGAACTTGTCCCACTGGCAAACTTCCTACTGGAAGGAATCAATTTCCAGATTCACAAATAAACAAAGCAAAGACAAAACAAATCATTATTCTTCCAGTGCTTCATCCCCCACACTGAAAACAACAGCGGTGAGGACACTTTTCCTGCAGGGAATCTTTAACAGTATCCCAACTTATTTTTTTTTTTTTTTTTTTTTTTTCCAAACTTTAGGTGCATGGTTTTGGCCGTTCCCAAGTGTCCCGCTTCACCGACCCCAACTGTCCATAGGACACAGTAGCCATGAAACTTTATGGAAGGCTTTGCTTGCAAAATCCTTCTGTGCATTATGGTAACGTAACACCACATTTTCATAGCGAAATACGTTTCAAACCTTAAAAGAGAAAATAAAGTCTTTTATGTTGCTATTAAGTTTGAGTAAAGCCCGGTTATCAGATTTCCACCCTCTGTTCTTCTGGGGCCGGCGCATCAGATTGCTGCCCAGATAAGCCCACGGAGCTGCGGGAGCTCCTCCCCGCGCCCGGCACTGACAGTGCTCTCCAGGAGAGACCAAACACATGAACCACCACGTCGCAGTGAAAAAGTGCTTTGCATTATAGCAATAATAAACTGCTTCTAGAAGTAAAGTCACACTGTGTAATGTTTAGTCTCATCTAATCTAATATTGGCTGCTAATGGGCTCTGATGTTGCTGGTGTACGTAAGGAATCCATTCCGATTGGTCAAGTGTCGGGATTGCTTTTGCATTTCATTTGGAGAGCTCAACACTTGATACCCCAGTAGGTCGGTATGAGCTCCTTTTAAAATCAAATATCAAGACCTGAAAATACAAGAGTTATAAACTAATACTCTAATGTTTTTTCATATTTATTTCCTACTAACTTTAAAAAACCATAACAAGCATATAAAAAGATGGACAAGAACACTCAACAATAAGGGGTAAATGTTTAGAAAAAGGCATGTTTAAGTTCTTCTGGAATTTATTTATAAAAAGTGTCAGAACATGGCATAAATATTAACCCTATGTTAAGAAGGTCTGTGAGAGAAAGTAAGTAGCAGAATACCTTTCAGATCACGGTTTGCTGAATTGCAGAGCTTTAGACAAGATTAAAAAATACGGCATCAAGGAAAAATAATTTATTTCGGTTTGTTGCTTTTATCCAAAGGAGCATCCTACCACTACAGGTACCAGCGATATCAATGAATAAGACTGCCTCAGATTTTACTCTTCCACAATTTTTTTTTATACATTCATATCATTCTACGCTCGGATAGTTTTTTCCCCCCTATTTGAGTCACATGGTTCTCAGCAGTATTTAACTTTGCCAAACTGCAACGCTACACACAACATTAGAAATGTAAGTTGGCGATAGTCATCAAGTTAATAAACATAAACCAGCTTTTTGAAACAATAGGTCATGTGGCAATATGTATAGCACTGGAAATGCAGTATCGTGAAATTATCATGGAAATTTCAACAACAGATCATAGACCAAAAGTGTAATAGAAGTAGAATAAAGGGATTAAAGGGGATCATGTTTTCTATTAGACTAATTTTGAATTAGGTGATCTAGAACTGTGACCAGTTTGATTTGAACAATAGATATTTTCTTCTGCTGTTAATCAATCTTAAGACCAGTACGTATTTTACAAACATTTTCAGTATTGTGTCTCTTCCTCGTCTCCCCTTTTCCATAGTTGGAAGGAATGTTATTTTCATGGAAGAGTTCCCTGTAAATGGTTTTCTCTCGCCATTCCCACGTACATCAGGTAGCACAGCAAAATGGCTTTAGGACTAAACAGCACCGCGCTCAGGAGCGCTTCCCCGAGCGGACGGGCTGGGCTGAGATTTGGTTAGCTACTGGAAGCTCAGGCCAGCTACACTGAAAGTTTCTTTTAAACACAGGAACCATTCAGACAGACTTTCAGTGAACCTGAGATAAATTTCAAGCCCCCAAACCACACAGGCACCCACGGGCTGGGCGAGTTTCGCTGCGGAATTTTAGGGTTCATTAGTGAAAGACCTAAGAAATGGCAACTCGCATGAGGTCCCTGAAATCTGGCCCAGTCTCCCTCCCACTCCCCCCACCACCAAACACCGCTCCAGCCGCTACCTGCCCAGGTGAAACCTATTTTTCACCTTTTTAAAATTCACTTTTATTCCGCAGCCCCACTCCCTTCAGCCACGCTCTTTTCAGAACGCCAGGCAAGCGTAATCTCTGCATGAGACTCCCTAATTGGCAGCAGAGCACCGGCCCAGCCAACATCTGCAGCTGGTTTTGGTGATAATAAATCAGGGGTGGGGAGTTTCAGCGTGGCAAGCCGCCAAGGAGCTTTCCTTTCCCCATTTAGCCAAGAAACGGGAAGACAACAGGGAGGACTGGGGCAGCTCCGGTGCGCAGAGGTGGTTAGAAAGAGAAAACCCAACCGGCTGTTTCTACCATCCGCCTCCACGTAGACTTGCAGCTTTCCAAGAGACAAGCTGGACCCTGTCACACAGGCCAGGCAGCAAATGCCCTTCTTCCACCACCGAGCAGTAGCGTCCCCAGGAAGCCTCAAAAATATCCAACATGAAAACAAGGGCACAAATGCGGGAGCAATCGCTTCCCAGAAATGAGGGGTTCCTACCCCAGTCCTAAGAGGATTTCAGAGCTGCCCGAGTTCACAGTTGTTCTGTGATCACCAAACACTCACTGAAAACACTTCTGCGGACACGTTTACAATCATCAGAATGGGTGCTGGGACCCAAACGCCGGATTTCTCCGGATGCCTGCAGTACTGACAGCTCGATGCGGTCCTTTGCTCAAAAACCCCAGTGAAACAGAAACGGTGGATGTGAGATAATCCCAATTCTGAACAGGGAAATTCAGACTAGGAAAAAATAATATCAAAGGCTTTAAGAGTTGTCTGAAACAACTAAAACTGAAAATCATAGACGGCAGAACAGAACGATTAATTTAAATGCTGCTGAGCCTGTCCTGCTGATCCGTGCAGCACAGGTTTAAACTAAGTTTTGGGGCAAGTGTTGTTTTGTTTTTTTTCTAAAAAAATCAGATTGCTCAGGTATTGAGCAAGGCAAAAGAGGCCGGCTGCAAAGGCCGAAGCACAGAGCTCCACTTACTGCATGTTCACGTCCGCACCCCAGCGATACTCTCGCAGGGAGAAAAACCCCTTCAAAGAACACATTTTTTAATTAAAACAATTTGGTTACAGAGATGCCAAACAACAAGCTACAACTTCCATTTCTTACAACCATAAGTATCCAGGCCGGTACTCCCTTTCTTGTTGCAGCAGAGTCCCCTCCACAGTGCCAGAGAGAAGCCCCCGCGGTCCCCTCATGGGGACAGGCCATCAGAGGTGACACCCTGTGGCAAAGCCCTGTGGTGGCCTCGGTGGTTTCCCCTTGCCCTCTCTGTTAGGAGCGCTTCCCCAAGCACCGAATGCTGAGATGCCCCAAGGTGCCCTGGCTGCTCCCAGCGAGAGAATTTACTCTCCCTCAGCCCCTCAACGAGGGGGGAGAAACTGGAAAAGAAGCACCAAGAGGTTTGAGCCTTCCCCGAGAGCGGGTTAAGCTTTGAGGTGTCTCTCACCTGCACTTGGGTAAAACCAGCTGATATCGACTCAGTCCTTCTGAACTCCCAAGAGTGGTGGTTTGGGTTGTGCCACAGAAGCAAGAAGAGCGGGTTGAGCCACAGGTGAAAGACCTCAGTTCACAGCACAGTGAGAACACCCCTCCCATTTCAGAAGTCCTCTCCATTCAATGAGCATAAATGACACTCTACCTTTCAGGGTGGCTGGTAGTGTATCAATCCATTTTGGCAAATGATTTTTACCAATAGTCTTCATACTAATACTTCCATCCTCAGAGCCAGCCAGTGACCTGACTCTCAGGGCTGCCTTCACACCAACCTTATATTTGCTCTCCAACACCTTCTGCAGCTGTGGGTATTTAGGGCATCTTCATTCACAGACCCACCCATCACATCTAGTTGGGTCTTGGCCTTTCCTTCAGCCTTAGCACCTTGCCACCTCCTGTTGTTGAAGGTTCCCCTACCAAGTACCACTCCCTACCACGGTTTCATGCTGCTATGGTAAGAGTTGTCCTCCGTAGTAAACGTCCACCTCATTTACAAGGTCACAGTTATCATTAGTCTGAATCCAGTTACGCCACCAACAAACTACACCTCCGTACTGCCAAATCACTGAAGAATGTTGAAGAGTGATTCAGTTATGGGAGGATTTAGTCCTTTAAAAGCAGCAATAATAATTAGCACAATTAAGAATGCATCTGCTGCTTCCTGCAATGCCATCTTCGACAACTGTCAACAATCAGGTATTACGCTGCTTGGAAGTAGTGATTCACATTTGCAAAAATAATATCTGGCAGGAAGTATTTCTTGAGCTTATTTAAGCTCTAAAAACCTATGGAAGGAGCTGTGCATGATATGCTGTTTGAAGGCATTTCTAATTTAAATTAACGACCTGAAGGATATCTCCAGGCAATAATGATCTTATTGTACTAAATCCTGCAATAGCTGAAATGAATTATAAATTCCTCTAACTGATTTAGTGGTTAACATTGTGAATCATAGCTAACCGATGCAATGCTTTCTGAGTTCCAGCATCAGATTAGATGAAACTATATAGGCTGTCTTCAACCTCCCTGGCTGGTTTGGAACAGTCAGTGAAAAATGTTCTCCCCCTGAGTCAGTGGAAAGCAGAGCAGCCCTGGAGGTGATAAGCCCGGACTTCTGGGAAGGCAACCGCATGTCACCCGGGCACCTCATTTCCAACACTTCGCTTGACAGAGATGCTGGAGCGTCCAAGAAGCAGAGGAGCTGCCTTGTGGACACCAAGAAGGAAGGTGAGCTCACCAACAAGATGAGACCTGCTCTGCCCCAAAGACAACTGGGGATTTGTCACTGACTTTATAAAAAGCATGGTTTGGCTAAACAAGAAACTCTTGAAAATCTACATCGCACGCACCGTTTGCTAACGGTAAGAATCATTCTTGCTCTGGTGATGATTTGCACATTTGTAAGTCCATATGTCACATGTATACAGAACACAGTAAAAAAATAAGATGGATAAAATTTCCCTTTGAAAAGACATAGAACTAAACTGCTCCTGAAAAAAAAAAAAATGCTTTCAGCAGCTGAGAAAAGTAGCCTGTTATTTCACTTGTGGGCCAAACGGCACATAAAGCGGTTGGTCAGGATTTGCATTTCGTACTTGTTTCATAGGCATTATTATGAGTATACATGTCTTCCTCACTATATAATCTAAGGCATTTACGTATAGCTTGGAACAGCCGATTTTATACATCATCTGCATTTTTCTCAAATTTTGCCATTTCTTATTCTGTCCAAGATGCAGTAAACAAGGCATTTACTCCAAACACAGCTCTATTTTAAGCTCTAAAGATATTATTAGTACCGGGGTTTGTGCTCTGTTATGAACTTGAAGTACATACCAAGCTGCAAAATGTGACTTACTAAAAGTATTAGCAAATCCACAACCCATTTCAAATGAAATCTCAACAGGTTTATTGTTGTGATACCTGACTGGGAGGAAGTCAGTGTTTTCAACTCTGTTTCCTTTTGAGCCGAGCAGGTTTGTTTGAACCCCTAATTCAAAACACAGCTTTGGCTTTCCCAGCCCACATGGTGAAAAACACACTGGTGTGCGCGTAAGTAAATCACCAGTACTTAATAATTAATTATTAACAAGAGCCTCGGAGAAGTGGAACTACTGAGCTGCGTATATCTCTGGCTATGGTCATCCTCATGAGACATTTCAACAGAGAGTAGCGACGTCTCCGCACACCTCCGCATCCTCACGCCAGCAGTGAGCGCGGAACACAGTTGCTACAATTGTCATTGTTCTTTTCACTATTTTCCTTACTTGTGCCTAACAGCATACTCCGACGCGGAATCAAGTCAATACTTAGAGACACCCGGATGCCACGTAGCAGCCGCGCAACATAAAAATCTTCCTGTCTTGTAAACAGCTAATTTATTTCCCTTGTTCCTCTCCTTCCCAGTGTATACTTTATTATTTTAAGGCACTTTTCTCAGGGACAAACTTTGCCTCCCATTATTTCTAGCTTGTACCCAGTGTTGAAAGCCTGAAAAAAAATGATAAATTAAATGAGAAGGAAATGTTTAAGGGTTCCTATTCATAACAAAAATACTTAAGGCAGCTCGGGCCATGAATCTTCCACAAGCAAGTTGAGATATACATAAAGAACCTGATTCAGAAAAGAAGTGTGGAGGACTTTCATGGATGCCTGCTGTTCAGTGGATTTATGGGGGTAGAAGCAGGTATGTGGGTAGAGTCCAGGCAAGTAATTAGTTCCTTGCAGAACTCAAATATGGAGTTGGCTTTTTCCAATTGTTCAAAGGCTTTTTACCCGAACAGTGGGTTAGCAATAAGCAGGTCTGCTTTCACATTGTCCGGTGTCTGCTTGTTCTGTGGCCGAACACCGCGCTGAACTAGTTGCCCCTTGTGTGTGAAGATTAATGAATGATCAAGTCCTGTTTTTTTGTCAGCGGAGACACGTGCATCTAATTAAAGGATTCAGAAATCTGGCAGAAAAGTCCCATGGTGTTTTTCAAAGCCACCCAAAGTTTTTGTTTGGTTTAATTTTCCAGTTATGCCCAGTTAATAGGGATTAGCTTAAAAACCTCATTTACCTTTTTCTGTGTATGTCAGCTCTTGAGTTAACGTAGTGGGGAAACTGCTAGATCCATAAATCCTGCGGATTTAAATCATGTGTTTACCCACAGAACAGGAATAGGCCTGGACTATGGCAGAGAGGTGCCCCTGTCATCATGTCTCGCTCTGACAGAGGACCACCTTTTGGGTCAGGCTCCCATCGTCTGTCCTTCCAACTCTGATCATTTTCAACAAACGTCGACTCCTGACAACAAACCAAAGTTCTGGGATTTTTAGTCCTGGAACCTACAAGCTGCACCAGGACCACCCATTTCTCATAAACAAACAAAACCGAGCAGAAATTCTGTAAGAACTGGTCAGATACGGCCAGAAATGTTTAAACTGCCTTTTACAGGCTGGAGAAGATTCTTTCTACGGGTACGCCTCCACGTAAGAGGAAGGTCCTGCTCACAGCCCTCCCCACAACAAGCCCTGCCACAGAGGGAAGCTCCCTTCCCTTTGCGAGTTTCCTGGCAAAATAAGAGAATAGTACATTATTGCGGATAGTTCACTCTGAACTGCTGCAAAATACCTCTAAATCCGACTTCTGTTCATTAGACAGCAGAGCCAGCGCGCTGGTCTGCCCGGCTGGGTGTGCTGGATAACCAGACCTGGAAATAAACTAAGTACACGCTAATCAGCCCGCGTCTGGACCCGTGGTGGCGGGGAATAAAACAATCTTTAAGCCTGCATAAAATGGTGAAACGCAGTCATCCTTAATTCGAACCACCTCAACGTTCAGCTGTGCTGAGCACCAAGACCGTCATGTATAATATCTCCTAACATCCAAATTTGCCTGGACTTTCAATTATCCAGACAATAATGAAAACATGTTGGTGAGGCGAGCATCGGGTTACAATCACAAATTCTTACTTCAATAACAGCCATAAAACAGAGACCTAAAGCATGTTTTTTGCTTTTTTTCCAAACATTAGCAACTCATCTGATACTTAGTCCAAGGATCCAGTTTCCTGCAAGCTGACGACATGTGAGACCACAACCCTGAGGCTGATATTAAATTATACATATATACATATATAAATATACAGAAAGAAAACCTGTGAAATTACAGACACAGATGTGTTATTGGTGTCATAATTTTTTTCCATTAAACACCGTATTAGGTTTATCCCCTTTCTATACTTGAAAATCTTCACATATAAAAGATGAATAGCAACTTCTCAAGGGGATCCTTGTGGTTTAACCTTGTTACAGGAGGTCAAATGCAACATACAAACTATATTGGTACAAAGATGACTGTAAAATGGAATTAGCCTTTTGCTCTCTGTTCAAATGGAAAGGAAGCAAACTTTCACATTTCTGAACCACTCCTGCTTCAGAACCCCAAAAGGGACTTGTGTACACCGGTCTCAGAGAAGCCCAAAGAGCACATTTTGTAAAGAACTAACAATGCGATGCCCAGATCCCGACTGGCATGATACTACACTTTTGAAATACAGAGCCATAATAATTTAGGTTTGAAGTAGTCCAGATTCCCGCACCTTCTCACTGCTCAGCCCCAACTTCAGTAACTCGCTTCTCCTCGCACAAATATACAACTAAGCTGCTCAGCGAGCATGGGTACAAGCTTCTCTGACAGCTCTCTGGTCTTCTGCATCGCAGGAAGATGAGAATCTCTTAAATTAAAAAATAAAAAATAAAAAGTGGAAAAAATTACCTTAAGAACCAGAGGTGGTGAGAAGGGGCATTGGAAAGAGAACTCAACTTTCTGCCCTTTCTTGGCCACTCTACCAGCCCCCACTCTACCTCCCCACACATAGCCCAGGAATGTGAATCTTTATTTGTACCCATTCCGTTTGCTAAAACAAGCTCGTGCTCTGAGCCTGCACTCCAGTACTGCCAGCTCTTCCATCGCTACGATGATTCCTCGATTTCATAAAAGTGGGCTCCAACACAAAAGAATGATTCCTCCAGCATCCAGGGTACTTTTTTCTTAACCCATACCCTCTTGGCCTGGTGGCAATATGCTTCCATGGACCTCACCAGAAGGGTTAGTGCTGCCTGCTGGTGGAGAGGAGCCCATGCCCCAGACGCGCCTCTTTTCCAGTAGGAGAACTGTCTCATTTTCTAGCTCTCTTCTTGAAGTAGCCGTGTTAGGGGCTTGGCAGGAGCAACAGCTATGCTGCTGAAATAAGGGTGGGAGAAAGTGCAGCAATGCCACCATCAGTCTGTGAGACAGTTGGGCAGCGTACTAACTCCTGAGACGCTGTTCTTCGTGAGACTCTCATGTCCGGCCTAGAAGGGCACAACCAAAGGTTCCCTCTCACTTTCCTGCAGCCCATCTCAGACCTCACACAACCGCAGCTCCTCCCACCTTCCCAAGACTCCCCGTGTAAAGGGCTGAGACAGCATCGCATGGCAACGGCGAGACAATTCCCAGCCCAAGTCATGCAGCTCCAGCTCATGGAAGTTCTTCCCCACACAACCACCGGACACTGAAGCAAATCTCTCTAAACCTCTCTCGCTACAGGGCCAAGCAGTTAACAGAGCCAAGGAAGCTCTTTGGGTTCCTAGAGGAACGGCAAAGCCAAAGCTCCCGCAGCGTGGAGCCTCCACAGCAGGAGGAGCATCAGCAGGAGGGAGCAGGCACAGCCCCGGCCGGCTTTATCAGAACTTCCGTAGCCACCCACAGCCGCCTTCCCCAGCCCTTCCCAGCCAGCAACCAACCTGCACCCCACCTGGGCCTCCCCTTCGTTAATTAGGAGAGAAGGTTAATTCCTCCTCAGCTAGTTTAAACTACAATGCACAGTGCAGAACAATTAGGCCCATGTCGGATTCACAGATTTCTGTCCTGGCTCTGTTAAAACAACATTGATAACATTGTCACCGGGAGGGAAGCACTGCTACGGGACTCGGGATGTTACTGATACTCTAAAACCTGGGAGCTGTTCCCAAGACACTGCAGGGATTCGGTGCAATCGGGGCTGAGAACCTCCACCCCGGCGTTTGATCAGGTTTTCCCGTTAGTTTGGCGGCTGCTGTGAGATACTGCAAATAAGGAGCGCACCCTATAGCAAGAACACCTCACAAGTAGCCGAGCACAGAAAGTAATTCCCGCCACAATAATTAATACCTCCAGATAATTATGATAGAGACCCTCTCAGGTGGCATCCAATGAGAAATGTCAAATCATTACTTTCTCATAGTGCCCTCGGTAGCGTATCCATTGGGGTTTCATACGGGAAAACCTCCTTCTCCTCCAGATGCTTAGCAGGCAAGACATCTGCACGCCTTATGAATTCTACAGTCATATGAACAGAAACACAAAGCGTAAGAACTTCCAAAGGAAGACACCAGCAGCAACACAATAAAGATCTTCATTACTTTTCCTTGACATTTTCATGACAGAATTCATGTAGAACATAAAAAAAGCATAAGGCATGTTTACTGGATGTTTTATAGTTCAATAAAACATAAATAAACAGCTTTTTAGATCAAAGCTACACAAATAAGGAAGCACTGTGGCTTCTGAGACCAAACTAATATATCACATAATCTGAAGTTGAAAGAAATACTCCTGGCACTCCAGCTTTACTCCGGAGGAATGCCACCTTAAAGGCATAGTGCCTAACTTACATCTGACTTCCTATTTTTTTAAGTATTTTAACAAACAAGTACAACTGAGGTGTCTTGGAATTCGACGATCTGCAAGGTCCCTTCCAACCTAACCCATTCTATGATGTTGGGTTTTAGAGTACCACCATCTGCCTTGTGAAGGCTTTTGTGATTTTTAGGTTCTATAAATAAACTAATAAAAAAAGAAGCAAACAGTAGCGTTTCCGGGAGAGCTTAGGGTTGATTTTCCACGTGTACGACACCAGTGCCTGCACCGAGCTCATGGCCAGCGACCAGCGCCAGTCGGAAAGATTCAGCTTTCCTGGAAGTTAGCGGAAAGGCCGCTATTAGTATCGGTCAGCTTCGGATCAAATCCTGACGGTTCGGAGCAGCATCAGTCGCTCTAAATACCACACATAAAGAAAAGAAGAGTTTTCTCTAAACTTTCACCGTCCTCATGGGTATATGCATTCCTCCCCACCTTTTTCTTTCTGTTGGATGCAAACCTGAACCTACAGACAGAAGAACGACTGGACTCAGGAGTCTCACTGGTTTTCCTCACTCTGGTCTTGCTACGCACGTGCGAGTATTTGCAGGGCTGCAGTTGCATGGGATGCCATCAACCCTTGAAAATATGTGTGCAGACCAGCGTCTGGCTTAGTCATCTACAAATCCAAAGCCTAATGTAGCTTGGTCGCCACCCTGATAAACCTTTTCTATGTCAGTTCAAAAGAACGGCCCACGATGTCAGACATGTGGACTTTTTATTAGGGCCATACTTTGGTTTGCGCCAGAATAAACTCAGTGCATACCTGCACACATATTCCAAGATCTTGTGTGGTTTGCTTTTCCATTCCTGCCAGAAACTGTGTGGATTATGACTTTTAAGCATTATTGACGATCATGCCTCAGGCTGTTTCCCGGTCTGCATTTTATATTGTGTTTTTTGCATGGCTATAGCTTTTTGCAGTTATTTTGGTCCCATGTCTCCTAATATGGGGTGGTGGGAACCGAAAATACCACACAGAGTTCATCTGGGTATGCATTTATTAATCTAATGCCAGGGTACAGCTGGCCACTCCTAAAAATAGCCATACGCCCATCAAGACCAGCGCATCCCTTAGACAGAACGAAACCAAAGCAAAACCTTCCACGTAGGCACCCTCACGCAGGTGTGTGCCATGTCCTCCTGCAACCGCCCCGGGGCGATCGCGTCCCCACATGGCTGGGAGCACGGAGAGGCTCGGGGTCCGACTGCTGACCCTGCATGTGAAAACCCTTTTGCTGGTCCTTGTGGTGCAAAGGCACTGCCGGCGGACGGGCACCCACCAGAGCACAGGGGTTTGCTGTCCTGCTGCCCTCCACGCCGGGGGATGCAGAGTATTCCAGAGCAGCCGACAAAACAACTAAAGTCTGGTCAACCCCGATAGCTCAGCTTAAAGGCACCAAGGAAGCCCCAGGGGAGCAGATCACGGGGCTCAGATCATGGGGACTTAGGGAGGTGACCCTCAGCAGCTCAGCCAAGCCGGCTGGCAGGTCTCCCACGTCCTGGAAGGCAGAGACTCACCATCTCTCTTTGCTAAGGATCCTCACCTGGGCTGGAGATGCCATCCCGGTGTTAGCACGGCCCAGAGTGACACAAACTCGCCCCTGTGGTAGTTTCTCAGTAATTCAAACGCACCCATGGCCCAGCAGCAAACCTCGCTGAGGTCCAGGATCCGTTCCAGCCTCAAGGATTCCCAGGTCACGCTCGCTCAAGTGTACGAATGGAAACAGCGTTTTCCTGCCTGCCTTCGTGGTGACTGTGCCCAGCACCTGAAGGCCAGGCTGTGCTTTTTCTGCCTCACACATCATCACCCTCCGCCTGAATTAACTGGCAAGACTGGTGATGATGCGTGAGGCCAAACAGAATCCAGCCTGAGCTGCCAGGGATGCCTTGGCTCTGCGGTGCTGACAGGGCTGGAAAAAAACTACAAGCAGATCTTAGAAAGTTGGATCCTGAATCACTCGAATGAGTCTGAGCTGCCGGACGGGGCCCCAGAGATGCTCAGGCTGGGAAGCACAGAGGGATGAAGGACGACCGCACCCCAAAAGTGTCGGCCATGGGTGCGGGCTGTCCTCCTCGGCGCGAGGGCACAGGAGGGTTCCTCACCAGCTCGGGCAGCCCCGTTCCTCAGCCCCTTTCACTGCCGCCGTGGTGTCAGGGGTGGGGTGGGAGAGGCGGGTGGAGCGGTCCTGCCTTCTGTCGGCAGTTGATTTCTCTCCATCCTGCTTTGTCTACCGGAGCGAGCTCTGGGCTGAGACGGCCAGCACGTCCCCGCAGCAGCTCTGCCCAGGAATATGCACGGCCTCTCCGAGAAAACACAGTGGGGCAGACAACGCGTGAGAAGGGAGAGACTTCCACCCTCACCTTCGGTGTCCCTGAACCAGAACGCTCCTCTTGTAGCGGAAAGTGTCCGGTCCAACAGCAGGGAGAAGGGACACCCTTGTGCACCAACGTCCCGCAGCACTGCGGACGGGCCAGGTTGTCCCTCCGCACACTGGAGTGGGTAATTTTATACCAAATGTGCTCGTCTAAAAATATCTCACTTCTGTGTTTTTTGACCATATGCCCAGGATCATGAAAATTTTTCCGTAGGAAAAAAAAAAAAAGCTGAAAAAAAGCCTTAAACCCATAACATCTTGGAATGATTTGACCACTTTCTTCTTAGGACATTCTCTCCTTTTTATAACATGATGGGGTTTCTCCTGAATTTAAAACATCGATTTGGCCTAACATGAGGAGAGTGTTCATTCTTCCAAACCGTAAAGATCAGAGACTATAAACTGTTGTTTCTTAAATGTTTCACGGCAAAAGGCATTCAAAGCATAACATTAACACAAAGTTTTTCTGTAAAACAATCTGGGAAGTGTAATCTCTGTAAGAGGTTTTTTATGCACCATGGCTAATTGTTCCTGACAGTATGACTTTACATCAGGCATTTTTTGTAAATTCAACACCATTCAAACTTTATGGCAGGTAATGTTCCTTACAACTGCTAAAATCTTGACCATGTCTAAATTACTGTTGCAGAATGATGTTTTGGTGTTGTTTTTTTTTTTTTTAAACTATGGAATATTTGGAGTGAATTCTCTCCTGTCTCGCAGCTTGTACCACTACAGACAACTTTCTGAAATTCTTCTGCAGCAGAGTTCCTCGCTGAGTCAGAAGGAGCTTTTTACACCTTTGGTAGACATCAAAGAGCAAAGTGCATTGCGGTGGGCCAACGTCTTGTGCTCTGCCCGGTGCTGCTGGAGCCATGCAGTGCCACCAGGCTTGTGGTCATCCCTGCCGCAGAAGGAACGGAGGAGGGTGGGGACATTGCTAGCCTTTGAGGCTGAACATGTGACTCCTTAAAATTCAAGTTCTGAAACCATTTTAAATCAAAGATTCATAGAATAGTTTGGGTTGGAAGGGACCTTTAAAGGCCATCAAGTCTACCCCCCTGCCATGAGCAGGGACATCTTCAACTAGATCAGGTTGCTCAGAGCCCCGTCCAACCTGACCTGGAATGTTTCCAGGGATGGGGCATCCACCACCTCTCTGGGCAACCTGGGCCAGTGTCTCTATGTTTGAAGAGTCATGATTGTACAGAGCCTGATTCAGGATTACTTCATGTTTGCACTCACCTACACTCAGCTGAGGGTGTCAATGGGAATCAGACAGTGGGTTTTCCAAGTAGTTATTTGTCCCACAAGCAAACTTTGTATTTTATAAGAGAACCTGAAACATGGAGCAGAGAGGTGAGAACATGCGCACGGAGTGATGAGTTCCTGCAGAGCTTTGCTCAAGCCCAGATGGTGCTACAAGCATCATGTGGGTCAGCCTCTTGTCCCCAGATACAACTTGTAACTGCCCAACCTGATACTCCGTGGAGGAATTTCACTCCTTTACTGACCACAGAGGAGGATTCCCCTCCTGAGTTGGGTGCCATACGCCAGGCCCCACAACAGGCGCCCGCAGCCTTAGACTCTAGATCTCCAGAGCTTTGCTCTCACGGTGGTGTTTAACAGCTGAAACTACAGGCCAGGTCTCAGAGTCCAAAACCAACTAAAACAAAAGAATCACCAAAACGGTTTTACTTGGTCAAAAATACCTGCCCTTGCTTTAAATCAGTGCCACAACTACCAGGCACTCTGCACTGAACAGTAAATCCACGACTCCTTTCTCTACTTGGAGTTTGCAGACATTTCTCATCTTCATATTTGATTGGAAAAAAAATGCCAAATAAAAGCTAACCATCTGAAATACACATTGTGGGGCTCATGGGACAAAAAGATGCATAAATGTGCTGTGCACATTCAGCGCAGGGACTGCAGCATTCAAAGATGCACCAAGTTACAAAAGCTCTGGGGTTTACTGGAGTAAATGTTCATTTGGGGAAAAAAAAAAA
>NW_009649449.1:4639623-4694750 GCF_000708025.1 Charadrius vociferus | reverse complement strand
CCCCGCAGGAGCGCATTAATATACCTGCACGGTGCTTCATAATGAGGGTAAGGTTTAAAAAGGTGAGACATAAGGAATAGTCACTTTCTGGGTATTTCTTACAAGAAATTCTTCAAACCCACGAAATGTAATCTGGAGAAGGTTGGTCCTTCACTGGCAAAATCCTCACACTGCATCACTCGCGCCATGGCGGGGTACTACAAGGAGAGCTGTTTCTCCTGCTCTGAAAACGACAGGTTTTTGTGCTGTCTCTCTCACCGTTGCCATACTATTCCCCACAGACTTTACTTTCATCCACATCCCAGGGGTCACCTTACACAGAAATTGGGACGGTGGTCCAACCTGCTTTGCCAGGCTGAATTACTCGTGTATGAGCTCTGATTCACATGCGCACACACACACACGTGAAAAAACGCCTTTCGTCCAACTCACTATACCTTATAAAATATGGGTTATAAAAACTTTATGGAGCCCGTTCCTCCGAGGGGCTCATTCCAAAGCGCAGTACGCAAAACCCAGCTCTTTTATAGCATGGCAGAAAGAGGGCTCAGTCTATGCGGAGCGCCTCATATGAATCAGAAACAGGATTGGGCCTCCACATGGACCACACAGCCTTGACCGGGTGGCTTCGAGGGCAGCAAATGAATTTGTGTCTGCAGTAAATTGACAAGTGAGAAAACACTAGTCCTTTCTACTAGAAATTCCTCCTCACCCCACCTACGCACAGTTCCACCAGGAAGGTCAAAAAGAAGGTGGCTGCATAAAGCCTGGGCCTTATACTGTAAGCGCCACAGAGGAACAGCATTGCCAGGAAATCATGGGCAACCTTAGGCAGCCTTCGCTGGAGACAAAGGTCTTCATCTAAAGGGACTTCGCTCAGGTCTGATTCACTCGCAGCTAAGAAGGAAGCTCCAGAGCATTATTGGGCGTAAGTGGACGGATCTCCTAAATGCCCACAGTGTGATATTTATGAAAACAAGAGAGTGAATCAGGTTCAATACTGTGAACGTATAAAACATTTTATGCGGTGGCTCAGACCAAATCAAAATAGCTTCCAGTTTTTCTCTCCATCCATCCCCTAAATGCTTTAACTGGGGTTTCATCTTCTGCTGTGCTCTACCTGTACCGTCTCTTTGTTCTATCTGAAACTCATTCGCCACATCCCTTTTAAGCGCTTCCCGAGGACAATGACCTCAATCTGCCAGAGAAACCACACTGCCCGCTCTGCTTTCCAGTTTTGGTACCGACTTTTCCTCAGCCATTGACCTACAACGCCTCTCTGAAGATAAAGCAACTGGGACACAGGAGCTGTTTCTGCAGATGCAGGCACTTCTAAAATGCCACCAACTGATTCTGAAATTCTTTTAAAATCTGTATTATCTGAACACTGTCTTAGAGACTTATTACTGGCATATGCCTTGGATTATTCTTGGATAACGAAGGCATTTATTTCTTAAGAGAACACAGTTTGGGTCCTATCCTACAGGCAAACCAGTTCTAAGGAGCAAAGCTCTCCTCGCATATGATTTAATCTCACCGCTTTCCACAGGACTTCAGCTTCCGCTTGACTTTGCTGAGGAAGGTTGCGCATAGGCACCAAGTTAAATATTTCAAACTGAACTGTGACAAAACGAGAGAACGCCAACTGCCGCCTTCAACATCACCCTTCTATGGTATCTATAAACATCAAGCAATCTTGTGGTCACTTCTTCAGGGCAACAGTAGGGACAAGTTACATAGAGTCATAAACGTTACTGAATTCATGTGCTGTTCTAGTGACTTTCGCTCAATGTTTATTTTTCTTGTGCTGAAAGTCCATTTAAACCCAGTGTTGCCGCGTTTCCCGGTGGCAGAAGCCCATCCTGTGCGTTGCTGTCGGCCTCTGCGCCATCCCCCTTCCCTTCCCACCCCGTCTCCCGCGACCCGGCGTGGGAAGCACAGTGCTTTCCTCTGCCGATCCTAAAGGACCTGTCACTATAGCGACATACTCGGGGTTCTGTGGCACTATTACACTGAATGATAATGAAGAACGCCACCGATAACAATATTATGGAGATTCTCATGCTATATGTAGCTGTACTCTCATCATTCCTGAACCAGATTCTTAATTTAGGTGATCTAGACTAGTTCTCCCTCAGATTTATTTTACACTTGTTCAGCAAATCGGTTTTCTTGGTGCAGGGTTGAATTATTCATTATACTTTTTTCTAGGATGGAGAAGTTACTAAAAGGTTTCTTTCTTCTATAAAGCATTTTCGTGTTGGAGTATTAATTTTTAAAGTCTCCTGTAAATCCACAGTACTTTACAGTTGTTTGCCTGGCCTCTTTCAAGTTTATCATTAAAGCTCGTGAGTGTGCGTGCACGCGTGTATACAGAAACCTATACAAATAGATGTTCACATATTTAGTCCTTACCTTCCTGTTCTGATACCCCCTCCCCACGCATAGTCTGTCAGCCTTCCAATGAATGCTGAGATCTATCCTTGTGGAGAAACACAACTGAAAGTCTGCAAAGCTGGAGGTGGACAAGAACTCTCTCTAATTTAAGCACTGAACTCCTCTTCAATAGAAGTCCTTCACGAGTCCAGGGGTCCATAAGCACTGAACTCCTCTTCAATAGAAGAAGTCCTTTACGAGTCCAGGGGTCCGTCCTCCATCACAATCAGATAAATGCTCTGCCGCTATGTAAGCTCCTGGCCTGAAAATATCTCTATCTCCATCTCCATCTCCATCTATCTCCATCTCCATCTCCATCTCTCTCTCTCTCTCTCTCTCTCTCTCTGCCTGCCCCTGTCTCCGTCTCCGTCTCCATCTCCATCTCTGTCTCCATCTCTGTCTCTCTCTCTCTCTCTTGTTAGGGGAGCAAAGCTTCCCCCACACCTCAGACAACGCTCCGCCAGGAGGACGGACACATTGTACTTTCTGCAGAAGATTACCGAAATTAACCCTGGACTGCTAACACCAGAATAGGAGAAGGGAATTTCTTAAGCAACTTTTTAATTCAGTCTCACTGAAACAGGTGCATCACAGGTAACATTTTAAAAGTGCTGCCAAACGTGTGCGTGCCCCGTGCGTTAGCAACACCTATTCCCAAAGGTATTCCCAAAGCCACAGCAGCGCAGCGCGTGCGGGAGCGGCGGAGCCAGCGATGTCTGCGCTGCCGGGCCGGCGGCTCTGCAAACTTCAGGGAACTCGTGCAGCTCATCCATTTATCTCACCGGGCCAGAGTTCCCCTGGCACCTCGTTTGTAAAGTGGCTAGTATGATTTCTGGTGTACCGTAAAACACAGCATTGCCATTGTGTGCAATATTAAGGCAGTAATGGTTTCTTGGTCAGGGATCAGCCAGGCTGCACGGCAGCACGCAAACACCCTATTTCTTCTATCTGCTCATTCTGCTTTGTATGCCCAGCTCAGCTGGGAAATGGAGTATTTTAAAAGTTTCAGCAGCTCCATGAGGTCACTGTAGCTACAGAAAGCTGTAAAAACTGCCTGGGTTGATGGTTCAAGCAGCCACAGGTCTTTTTCATTACAGAACAGATATAACCCTATGAAATTATTATAATAATAACATCATTTATTTCAACAGGACTGAAGCAAAAAAGCTTTATGATGGTGTTTTATATGCAACATGTGCACTATAAATATTTCCATAAAAACATGCATTAAAATATAAAGTTGGCAAAAAGAAATCAAAAGTCAGGAGGAAAAAAAAAAAATCCAGTTAAACAAGCATTAAACCATAAGCCATGGAATAGTGAATAATGAGCCCCCGCCAGTCATGGCAAGAGGCCTTTCTTTCTCTGGTTTCAGCGACTTCCAAACGCAAAGGTACGAGCCAAGCCAGCCACGGAGAAGTCCCTGATAAACTCACCCGCCGCACTTCCCTACTCTGTCACCCTCCTTACGACTGTGAAAATACTCTTTGCTTTCCTCAGCTGCCAGTACAGCCGCCAGCCCTCTGCCTGCAGGGAAGTCCCCGACCAACGCCACGGCTTCCCGGCACTCGGGGCTGCGAACGCCTACAGTGAGAAACGGGTCTTCGCGCACCGGAGGACGTTCTCACGCTTGTGTCACTCAGGGGAGTGGGGGACGGGATGTACTGGGAGGGACTGGTCCGAGGGCTGGGGCACATGGCTGAAGCAGAAGCTGGACCTGGACCTCTTGAGACCCATCACGGAGCCAAACCAAGACCGTCACGGGCTGCGCTCTGCGTGCACCTGGTAGGGCAGCCTTGACCTGCGCTCAGGGTTCTGGCCCTGCGAAGGGCTCCTTCCAGTTGTGCGTCACACACCACCTGTTACGATGCTGAAAGAAATACTCTGTCTTTACGGTCCCTACGAGGCAAAAAAGACCTGCGCCTGCAGCTCTCTCCTGCCCTCTCTCCCCCTCTTAAGAAACAGTTTAAGGGGTCACAGATATCGGTCCCTTCTGGCTTCAAACATGGTAAAGGTATGTAGAGGAGCTGTGCGCCTTCTGCGGGCTGCATCTGACAAGGGCCTCTCGGGTACCAGGTCCAGGGCTAAGCGGTTCCACGGTAGCTGGAAGAGTTGGCGCTTTGGCTGCCAAAACCCAGCAGGCGTTGTTTACACCCGCGAACGCCCTCACAACAAAATTCTGCTTCCCAGGCCAATTCGGCTGCAATACATCATCCCCAAGCTAACTTGTCAGATTGGTTTGTCTACAAATATGTTCACACTTGGAAATATCTCCCTTCTGCGAACAGCAATCCATTAAACATGCATCCCTCTGTTTTCCCCATCTTGCACTCTCTACATAAAATAAGTTCTCTTCTTTTGTCCTCAGTAAATGCCTATTCCACATTTTTGCATGTTTTAAATATTCACGCATATGAAAGAAGCTGTAAAAACATTGCATGGCTTATTTATTATTTAGTATACACACTTTTTCCTGCAGAATACTAAAACAAAAAACATTTTAGTCAATTTTTTTTTTTTTTCATTTCCTTTGTATTTTATTTCCATTACTCCGCTCGTTAAAGTTTAAAACCGGCTTTGTTTCTTGACAGTGGGGATTTATATGTCTTTCTGTCAGGGAATATATTCGTACCTGCCGACACGACGGCGGAGGTGGGGGTGAGATGCTGCGAGAGCTTCTGGCTTGTCACGTAAGGGGCCAGTGTGCATCTCAAAACGCGGAGCCACGCGAGCGTGGTTGCCAGAGGTGCTCAGAGAATTCAGCTACGAGTACTAACGCATACTAACCCCCGACTTTAAAAGAGCTTCGAGTTCACACACGAAGCCTACAGCTATTGAAGGACAAACAGAAGGGCATGTTACTGCTGACAATAAAATCTCCGGGGTAAATATTGCCACATGTCAATCTTTCCACAAGAGTCACCTGATTCATAGATTTTAAGGCCGTCTCATAGAGATGACTCAGGATGACCTCTTGAACAGCACAAACCAAAGAACGTCACGCAGTAATTTCTCCATCAAACCCTCAACAACTGTTTGGGTTGTGGCATCTCTTCTGGAATGAGACATCAATCTGGATCTGCAAGAGATGGAGCGTTCACCATGTCCCTCAGGAGGCGATTCCTATGGTAAATTATCTTCAGACATGTGCATTCTCGTTCCTGTTATTTTCACACCTCTGGAACACCCACAAATACCTCATTCACTCCAGGAATTACTTGTGCAGAAAAGCCCTGCTGGAGCTGAACCTGGCATCAGACAGTGAACGTAACTTTTTCAAGCGTTCCCTCTCTAGCAGCAACTGAATAACCCACCAACGCTCTAAAGCACGACGGAACAGTGCCGCACTGCCAGAGAAAGACATTTTCTGCAGATGCGTACAGCAGACCGAGGAACGCGGGCGACCTCGTGTCGCCACCCCCAGCGACAGCCACCTGTGGGCGCTGGCTCGGGGCGCTCCCCCGGCTCTGCCCGCGGCGCTGCCGGAGGGTGCGGGCGGCTCAGCGGCGTCGGGCACCGCTCCACGAGGAGATGGATGGAAACCAAGCGCTGTTGGCTTATACATACATCATACATGTTGTTGACCATACAGGTCACCCAACAGACGATAACTACCAACCCGGTCTGGATTCAACTCACTGGCTGCATCTTGCAACTGGTGCTGGGGGGAAAAAAAAAAGTGACTAGGGTTTTTTTGGCAAAAAAAAAAAAAAAAAAGTTTGTTGCTCCTGGAATCCGACGGTTGTGTGCATGTTCCATGTGACAGGCTTTAGCACTCCAATGACACATAGTGAAAGGCATTTCAGAAGGAGATAGGCAATACAGCTAGTTTTTAGCATATTTATATGCTATTTTATAACACAGAAGTTAAACAGCACATTGTAAAGCACCTAGTACTTTGTATGTGCTATACAAAAACTACATTAGTATGTATTGTAGAATACAATCTTGTCTTGCCAGGGAGCTGTACTGGGTAACTTAAAATCCACTTGATGTTATTTCATTCTGGGGTTTTCTGTGCCATTCCTCCCCACAGAATTTGAGCGTGACTGACTTTCAGGCGTACACACGTATCTGCACATGCAGTGCACAACTGTAAATATTAAAACCTTGCTCACTCCCTCAGAAAGCAGCTAATTATTGTTGCTCACCTTCTGGACGTAAAGGAATCCCGTCACGTCAGGCGATTCAGCTGTACTGATATGAAGCCGATCTGAGAGAATTACCTCAAGTTCCCCGACTGAACCAGGCCGTACCTGACCTCACTGACTTGAGGAACGCCACCATTAAATCCATGGAGCTGAGCCTGAAATGAAGGAGAACATTCCTTATGGCCACATCCCGCGTTCAAGGAACAATAGGCATTTTCTGGGAGATATTCCTCACTTTTGACTTCCTAATTTACCTTGAGCTATTGACTAGAGACATTTTCAGGATTCGTCACGCTAACACGTCGCTCCCAAACCACGGCAGAACGCTTTACATCATTCAATGTTAATGGCAATCATGCAACTGATTACCTAGGGACTGCGTAATTAGGCATTTAATTAATGCAGAGGGTTATTCAGAAGGGGGGATGTCAGGAACTCTGGGCACCGCTGCCCGTGACCTCCTGGCTGTTTCTGCAGTACCGGACACCCCCCGCGCTCTCCCATGCTCGCAGCCACAGTGGAAGGAGGACCCCCTTCTCTCAACAACCCGCCCCCCAAAGCGTTACCCTGAGGCTACGCAGATCCAAGCGCGCGTAAGAGACTGTGTCCCGAACCTGGAGCCACTGACGCCCCGCTTTGCTCCCAGGGTTGTCAGCGAAGGAGCCCCGAGAAGCGCCGGCCACCCCACTACCTGCTGCGCGCACCGCAAACTCTGGGACGGTGAGGCAAGGGCTCTTTCTAATTACGGGTTTGCAGTCCCTCAGTGTAATAATAACAAAGCGCTTCCTCGTTCTCGATGCAAAAAATGCTAAAATGTTGAAATGTTGCTCTGTGTGTGCATGAGTGTGTGCATGTGAGTGTGTCTTGAGCGCTAAAGACTCTAGAGGGAAAGAAGGACAGGGTAATACTGGGAGACAGAAAGAATAGAAAAACACAAAGAACAGGATTCTGGAACATTTCAGTATCCTGTTGACTCACAAGATTGGAGCAGACAGGTACAGCCCAAAGACAGCATGATCTAAACGTGGGCCAAGCTCGAACACACAGCAGTTTTTTTTTTAGTCTGTCCAGTTTTGGCAATGTCACCTTTAATTGCATGGCTCATTTGAATTGTAAAACACCTTTAAAAGCTAACTAGTAAAAGGAAATAGGCCATATTTTCTAGACTAACAGTCATATTCAATTTTAACTGCAACGAAATTGGTTTTAAACAGTTAATGCAAGTTAGGACTTGAGTTACCAGAGAGAGAACACGGCCTGCAAACACGCACGCAGATGGTTCCGTCCTTTAACGAAGCCTGCATCCAGATCGCTTTGTGGCAGCGCTCCCCCAAACTCTTCTGTGTGACCCACAACTTACTGCCGCGGGTTTTTCCCCGCTAACAAGTTGCAGACTGCTGCACGGGGTGCGCTGCCGTGACCCGCACTGCAGATTTTCGGGTGCGGGACCCTGCACGATGCTCTGGTCCCCCTGTGAAGCGAGAGCGCCGGACCCATTCCACCTGCGCCGGCACCCGCCGGCGGCGGCTCTCCACGGCACAGGGGGTCTGGCGTGGCCACACCGCACTGAGGGGCGTCCTTTACGAGCCCAACGTCCAAAAAACCCCACAGGCCTCAATAGGTACACAAACACGTTGTGCTGGCAAAGATTTGGATAGTAAGTAAAAGCTATTTAGTAACCAGGTTGTTGTGCCAGTTTGGGGGTTGAAAAAAGGAAGAAACAAAACTGTTTTAGCAGAAAAGAAGATTTTCTGCAGAGCCGGGCTGAAGCTAACAGGCAGTTTTTCATCAGGTTCGGTGGGGCAGGGTTTTATCTCACATTGAGTACACGGTGCAATTTTCAAAATTTGTGATTTGTGAATGAAGCCCCAGAAAGCACCTGGTAAATGCGCGTGGGAAGAGGTCCGGAGCAAACTGCTCATGGTCAGCAGAGGAAGGAAAAATATTGGGAAGTGAATTTAAATAATACGCACATTTGTGAAATAATTAGCCACCATCCTGGCAGCACAGATATAAGGACTGGACTACTTCGTTACGCCTTCCAGTCTTGATTAGCCAGAACCTAGTTCAGAGCCAGTTTTCTCAAAGCACCCTCTGGTTCTGCACTAGAAGGGCTACAATCGGAGACCCGCAATTGCAGGAAAAGTGCTATACGGCTTTTGCAAGAGCAAAATCCTGCTGAGCCAGTGATGGAGGTGAATATTTAAGGACTTTGCCACTAGCAGAACCTGTGCTGCCACCTGAAACATACTTGACAAAGAGTGCTTTTTTGTTGCTGCTGATTGTGCTGCACACATAAACTATGGAATCTTCCTGGAGAAATAGCTCTCTGCCTCCCTCTAGAGAGATCTGTATGGTATTCACAAGCATAAAACTCATTTTTCTGCTTTTGTTAGCAGATAGTCCACGGGCTTTTAACTTGCTCTTTAGGTCTTCCTAAAAATTTTCAAGCCACCAGCACAAACGTGGCTGATAACGCAGCAGCTGAGCCCCTCCATCGTATTTGGTGACGTGTAGCCCACCCCTGTCAGGGGAGAGTCTCTTCTCACGGCCCCACGGCGTGTGCCCCAACCACCACGGCGCTGACAGCCGCCAGCACAGCCACGGCCCCGCTGCACCCCTGAAACACACCGTGGCTGTCCCTTGATATGAAGGACTTCAGCTCTGTATCCGCCCATTATCAGACAGGCCACTTTCTTAAATGTATTTGGTTATTCTGCGCTATACTCGTGTTTTTCTCAGTCCGGGTCACTCATAGCTTTGCCACCCGAACCATGCTGCTGCTCCATCACCGCTCACCTGGGTCCGCTTGCTGCTCTGCGGGGTGAACCCTCACTCCCCCCCGCTGGGGAACCGCACCAACAGCTTGGAAACTGGTGTAAGATGTACGCAAAAGTCCTTTCCGAGTCGGACAGCAAAAGAAAGAACCAAACTCACTGCGAGGCCCTCCCGCAACACTGGAAACGCTTTAAACGGGAGAGGCTGTGGCAGTAGCGGTACAACCAGGAAAGGGTGAAAGCCTGCTGTGTTCCCTCTGCAGCATCCAAGAGAAGGAGTGGCAGGTTCGGTGGGCACCGCTTCCGAAAGGACGCGTTCCGCAGGCTGGCTGAGCCTTGGCAAAGCCCTCGCCATCAACAACCTGAGGAGGAGGAGGAGGCAATAGGGAAGGGGCTCGCTCCCGCTTCCTAAACCCTCTTCTTGCTCCCATGGCGCAGCTCTGCCAACTCAGTAAACCCAGGGAAGGGCTCGCTGTGCGTGCAGGGCGAGGGACTCGCTCCGCCTGACCCTGCCTTAGAACGGCTTTGGGTCAAAACCCAAATACTCTAAAAAAAATTTAAATAATCCAAGCCAATGATGGCCCACAAAAATCAGTGACCAATTTAAGAACTCTGCCAAGCTAAAGAAAGAAAACCAAGCGAGTTTCCCAGGTCAACATCCTGCCAAAATTTAAGCAGAAGCTGCTGCAACTATTTTCTGTGGGGGTGTTGTGGGGGTACCCGCAGGAGTGTGAAAGGGGCACACACTGCGAGCCGGGGACGAGTCCCACAGCAGACAGGATACATGGAGAACAGACCTCTAGCTGCACCTGGAAGAAACAGCTTGAATTCATGGGCAATATTTCACATGGGGCTCGCGCCTCTCTGATATCTGAAATCAAGGCAAGGCTGCATCCCTGCGGGAGACAGATATACATTAAGAACGATAAACCAATCCTGCAGTTGCATCTGAAAAGGCATTTTACTGGCCCGGTTGGCTTGGCACGGCTACCACGGTAGGTATCTGGGAGCCCATTTCTGGCAGCGTGCGGCCGCGCTGGAACGGGCAGTGGGTTTAGCAAACTCAAAGCGGGTGGTGATTCCTTCCATTCCCGATCGGAGACCCAGCAGGTGCCCCGCAGAGGTGGCCGCGTGGCCGCCCTCGGCTGCTCTCCGTCAACACCTCCCTGGCAGGCACCAGACGGCAACGCATGAAGTGCAAAATAGAATTTGTAACCAAAAATGTCACCTCTTACTCGCCTCGGTCCTCATTTCACAAGGTTTTTAAGGACACATCTAAATTTAATCCTCAGAACTCTGAAGAGATCCCAGTGGACCTATTTACACGTTAAAGGTTATGCATACATCTACATCTTACAAAAAAACATGTACATCTTGAATGCGTTTCTTATTAGAAATAATTGTTCAAATAACTTTAATAAACAACACCTGATCTGGGCCTTTCTTAAGAATTTTTATTTTGTTTTGCTTTGAATATCCTTAATACTTGAAATCTGAAGTCTTCTCTGGAGACACACAAGTCACATTTTTCCTCCCCATAATGTATCACTGCCCTTCTGAGGTGTCCAAAACTTGATGCAAGATCTTAGGTGGACTAAATTCTATTCTTTCCCCTTAAGCCTAACGAGTCATTAAAAAAGGCAAGTGGGAAATAGCATGGCAATTAAAAACAGAATATGGAGGAAAAAATTAAAGTAATGCATCCTTGGACTGTAATTTAGAGAATTTATTAGTCATAAAACCTTGATGAGTTATTCTTATGACAAAACCTGTAATAACAAGAAAAAAAATGATAAAAATAACGAACGCATTTGTATGACAGCAATTGTAGCAAGTATAGGGAATGACAGAACCCTCCTTTGGAAGGATTTAGCTTCATAATTACAATCATATGGATATCTTTTAATGTCATTGTTTCAGTAATATATTGTTAATTTTGTCTTGGAAACCTTTCCACTGAAACTACTTGCACTTAATCTTTCAAAAATAAACACGCCTCTTGTCTTCTGTGAAGCAAACTGCTGGGACTTGTGCAAAAAAGTTCCCTAAGAAAACCAAAGAGTGAGGCAATGAGTCTGGTAGTAGGTTTTGGAGCAATCCCTGTCTGTGGATGGGGTTTGCAGAGGTCTACAAACGTGATTTGTGTATTATTTGGGTGGGACTGCAAAATTAAGCAGTTTCATCTATGCGGGAAGGGCACCGTAAGGGTGTCTAAACAAAAGCAGGCAGATGGCTCATGTGAGTCACTGTGAAATTAAAGAACAGGGGTTCACCCAGCAAATGAAATCTCCCCTTTTCGATGTCGGTCCCACCGGGAGCAGCCAGGGCTGCAAGATCGGACCTTTAAGTGCTGAGGACAGAGTTATACATCGGCAAAGTCGGGCCTTCGGTACCCCAACCGCTGTCCCGGTCCCCCAGCGCAAGAGTTAGCTGTCAGCAGCGCGCAGGCAGACAGCCGGGGCCGGCATTGCCAACGCCGATACTGCGTTTGCCTAAAAGCAGCCAGCCAAATTCCAAGCTCCATTTCAGTTTCTTGGTGGTGGTATCCACCGAGGCGGAGGCGTTGTCTTTCAAACCCGCACAAGAGAGACTGGAGCCTGGCTGAACCAAGGGGAGGATGGGGATGAGCCTCTGGAAGGGCCCGCGTGCCTTTGTGCGGTATCTGGGGTCACTGCGTTTGAAATACCGCAGGAAGCAGGAAAAGAAAGATTTGAATTAGCCCCTGCAGGTTGAATTTCAGAATTAGAAACCAGATCCTCCTGAAATCCCACCTGCAAACAAACTCTAAGCACAGCCGCTTCGAGGACTAAGATTTAGTGTATCGCTTCTACCTGAACTGCCACCTCTCCTGCACCTCCTCCCCGGTACGTTTCTTTATGCATCTCCCCAGGAGACAGACTCGGTGTCTGATCCATGTTTTAACAGGGAACAGTCCACAAGCAAACAAAAAAATAACAAGCAATAAAGAGAGGGACCCGCAGCAGCATGTAGTCAATAACACACGCTGCCGCTTCGCCCAGCTAAGTGACAGTGTTTCTCCATCGCGTGTGTCACGGCTCATTTCATTCCCCGAGCAGGCAGTGTCCTGACAGGCGGGTGAGTAACACCTATGTGGTACTTGATGTATTTAATGGGTGCCTATGAGCTGGTAGGAAGCCGGGGTCCTCCCAGAACCGTATGATCTCTGCCAGAAATAAACGTCAGCTGGAATGGAAGGGCTCCGATAGGCACAATCTGTTAGCAGCAAATTGAACTGTCACCCTTGTATGTCATGTTCATTTGGCTGATTAAGGAGATATTAATCTACTGTCATTGTTACAGTATCTGTCATCCCGGGGAAGAAAAAAACCCAAGGATATGCAGGCAGCTTTTCTGGAGATATATATATACAGAGAGAGAGGGGAAAGCAGAGGTGTGCAGAATACAAATGAAACTCTAGTCTGCCACAAATATTGAACCAACTACCGTTGCCTACAGACGCACGTATAGAGCAAACAATGGGGCCCACTTCAGGCAACGCTGGAGCTGGGGTTTGGCGAGTTTTGACTACCCCTCCAAGGCAGTAAGACAAATTCTGTGCGGTCACCCTTTGCCTCCTCAGAACACAAACACGTTTTGCCGTCTGTATAATGGGTACGATAAGGAGTTATGATAAGCAGTCTCTGATACCACATTTCGTTATTTCAGGGGGCAACATCAAACACCTTCATTGCTACCTTTGGTAGAGGAGTGGAGAGACACTGATTATTTTTGCTGAGTGGCTTCAAGGAAGCTCCTGAAATGGTGAACAAGCCTCGCGTTAAAGCCTTTCTGCCCCTCAAATACCAGGACCTGTTTCTGAAATACACAGCGCTGAACGCACATAAAACATACCCGGAGCAAACTTGCTACCATTCAGCAACACTGCAAAACCCAACCTCAGCCCGTCTGCCAGACACTCTCTTCCCTTCTTCTACCTCTTTGTGCCTTTCTTACCTCTCTGTCTCTATTTCCCCCGCTGAAGCAACTCCTGCGTCCTGTTCTCACACCATCCTTTCCACCATTTTACCTGAAAAGAGATCAACATCGAGCCAGATTACAGTTTTGAAAGTAAAGGTCAGACCGTACAAAATTTGAAGACTGCTACGGAATAACAGCGCACTGAATGCGGTCTGAGGATTAAGCGCAAAATGCCTCCAATTTGGGGTAATTAAGACTACTGTTGACATACAGCAGCACAATAGTTAATAAGAGTGAACATTGACTACAGATCTCCTCAGAGAAAATTATAAAGGAACAAATTCAGGTCTAACACACATAGATTCAGCTCCCACTGTCTTTCACTTGGAAACTCTGGTAAATAAATTTAAACTTCTGGGCGGTTTCAGATGGAGATGGTTCAGGGTATCACTGTCAGTGCTGGTTAGCAGAGTCCTTTAATGAGAGGCAGGCTGCCACAGCTTTTATTTAAGAGTACAGCTGCCATTAAAACAGGATTTTAATGAATATGCACACACAAAATCTTGTCTGCATAGGTTCTTACTCATTTTTGTAGCTGGAACATTAATACAACCTGAAAAGCTCAAGAATAGATCATCAAAAATAAGCTGCTAGTGCCACGTTTTCTCGGATGAGGAAATGTACGCTAACCCCCTCCACCTCCCCTTACTTTTGCAACAGTCTTCATAGTTTATGTTTGAATCAATAACTATTTTAATATGGGGAGTTTAGAAAAGTTTGATTCAAATTCCTTTGACACAGTTCCATCAACATCCAGTTATAGAGCCATTCTGCATATGACTCATTAAATATTTAAAAGATTCCTATTATTGAATTAACTATTTATTGATTTATAATTTAAAAGATTTATGCTTGGCCATTAAAAAAAATTCCAAGCTGACTTTCACTTAAAGAGATGTCAGGTGCCATTTGCTGCTAGTGAATGTCTAATGTACCCTTTTCACCCCTGGAGTGAAGAAAGGACAATTACTCAAGGACCTCTGGTTCAATATTCATACTGTTTAGATGCTGAGGTCTGTGGTCGCTTTTTTTTCCTGCGGCATTAGGTCATGCTCAGCAGCGTCTATCCATCCCACAAAATCTCAGCCTCCATGGAAATGCACAGCTTGTAGTTTCTCTCCTGTTACATTTATTGATTTGCATCCTAGATGAATTTTGCAAGCCTTCAGAGACCTCCTGGTTACATTCCTGCGGCAATGATGCTCTTCCTGAGGTCATAAATGCAAAAGGATAAACACACAGAGATATATACAGGCACACCTGATCCTTCTCTTCTATCATTGCTCTTACAGGGCTGGATTCAAAAACCTTTCCAGATTGGGAGCCTTACCTGTGGGAAATAATGGGTCTTTCTAAAATTAAGAATGGGTTTAAGAGCTCTGCTGAGAAATTAAAATATACACTGAGCACTGTAACATTAACTCCCAACTTTAAATCCAGCACTTACCAGGCTATTGCTTTGCTCTTTCCATAAGGAACCAGAGTAAAAAATATTAATATATTGCCTTTATTTAGCACCTTTAATCTGAGGCTCACAAACTGCTTTACCAACATTAATTATTTAAATCTGGAAGAGCCCCTGAGGGGTGTCTATTATTATAATACTCCTGTTACAAATGAGTAAACTGATGCACAGGAAGGTTAAGTGACTTGCTGAAGGCCACACAAAGAGTCCACGCCAGAGCCAGCTAAAGTCTTCCAAAGCAAAGAAAAAGGGGATACAGCAGAATAAATGCACTGTCTGCCCTAACTGTAGAAACTCAAGATATTTCCAAATACAGAGAGAAATACTGCTTGGATCTAAAGGAAAAAAAGAATCACAAAACCTGGGAATGCCTTTTTTTCTGGACACAGCTAGTAAGGGTCTGCTTCAGATAATGATCTCTCACTGTTTGTTTTACTTTTGACTTCGGGGACCTAAGTTTTAGTGATACACATTTTTCTACAACCCATTCTTGGCTCTATATCAAAACCACACAGAGTAATTAGCACAGGTCTGTCAGACAAAACCATAGCAGAGTAATGCATTATACTGTAGAAATTGTTGCTCCGGTTTCTCCAATCTGTGAATTATAAATAAAGATCTCTGGGACTTGAAAAGGCTGCTTGCTCTAAGTCGCAACTATTCCAAGTCTGCCCTATAGCTTTCCTTATGGTATTGCTGGGGCTTAGGGATTAACCCGAGAAAAATAGTTTTTCGAATATCAGACACAAAACTGTAATAAACTGAATTAAAATTGATATAATAAGGAAAAAAAAGAGG
Organism: Charadrius vociferus; assembly: GCF_000708025.1. Classification (NCBI taxonomy): domain Eukaryota; kingdom Metazoa; phylum Chordata; class Aves; order Charadriiformes; family Charadriidae; genus Charadrius; species Charadrius vociferus. Next base: position 4,679,124 of record NW_009649449.1, on the reverse strand, counting down.
GTATTATGGAGCCAGAGAAAAGGAAGCTCACTCCAGTGTCACATGGGAGAATACTTAAACAAATATATTACACACACATGTATATGTATATACGTTTGTCTTGTCTTTATTCCTCGTAAATGGGCATTGGAAGGTAACGCTTGGGCTCTGGTAAAGGCACAGAAGGTCAACTCCAATTAGAAAGAAGAAAGGTGAGGCTCAGGCTAGTGAGCAGCATACTTAGCAGTGAAATCTAGGTATGTTATTTCAGTCATAGCTGTTCAGATCAACGCTTCGGGATGCACGCCCCCATACTCTGTCCCTGCTCCACTGCAGAATCCCCGCTGGCCACGGACGAGTCACCAGCAGAACAGACTTGCCACTCAGATCCCCTTGGATTAGCGTGCAAGGTCCCCGCTGAACGCAGACAAATTCGGTGCAGTTCTACCCTTTTCTTTCTCTGCTGCAAAACGGGAATAGCCGTTCCCACCGAGAAGCGCATCTGACCTTGATTGGTTTATAGATGTGCACCTTCCGTAAATGAAAGGAGCTATATACGCCCAATATGTGATTGCACGAAATAGATCATGACTGGCCACAGCTGTCAGATTTTTGTTTCCTTTTTTTCTATCACGGGTCACGGACCCAGAGCAATGCTGTCTGCTGTGGCACTTCTTTCCCAAGCCGTGGGTTAGAGCTGTTCACAACACAGGCTTACAAGTCTTCTTCTGACCACTCAGAAAATGATAGGCAGTGATTTATTTTAAGCACTAACGTCCCCACTTGGGAAGAGGTTTGTTCTAGAGCTGCCATTGCCTATGAAGTGCTCAGCGGGGTGTGGGGGACAGGGTTGGCAGGGCTGGGAAGTTGTGACCCGGCTCCCAGCGGAGTCCTCCTCACCTGGTGCTCAGCACGATCTGAAAAAGCGTGAGCAGACAGCTCTGGTGTGAGTACAGAAAGGGATGAAGATTCGCCCCTCCAGGGACAACACTGACAGACAGGCTCTTTATCGGCTATGTCACTTGTAATGGACTGGAAACTGAAAAGCCCACGACAAGGAGTCAAAACGAGTGTCTGCCTCTCTCTGCAGAGCAGGAACTCTCAGGCAGTCAAAGATAAACCATCTGCCCTGCCAGCCCCGATTAGAAGCTGCATGCTTGCGACTTGTTGGCTGTCCAAGGCAGGAGAACGCACAGCAAACGGATTCCCACTGGAATTTCCATAAACCCTTGGCTGTTCAGTCAGTTCCACTGGCTGTCACGGCACCTTGTCCTCCAGAGCCATACATGGAGCGGCCTGGCCAACGAATCCACCAACACTGAGCGACAGTTTGTAAATGTGAATGACACACATTCCAGAGCCAGACCAGAGCTCTGTGCAGTTTAGACGTCCATGCAAGTTTCAGATGCTTCTCAGAACTTCTCTGACAAATCTGATCCGATCAGGAAATAGGGTCCTTCCCTCTGCTTTTCAGATGACCCTGTTACCAATGTTCTCGAGCTGCAAGCATGTTACCAACGACGCTCAGGCAATTTCAGTGCTGTCCGTACCCCTCAGGGAACGCCATCGCTAATGGCAAGTGCTTCCTCCTGCTCAGAGGCTTTGCTCGACCTAGGATCCAGAAGTCACCGCCTAGGTAAAGGTAAGGTGAAGTTGTGAGTACGTAACCTGATCTTTGGCAATATAGATCATTGCAGAAGACTTGCATCTGAACATTGAATAGCCTAAAAGACTTGTTCTGTAATTTATAGCCGGGCCAAAACAATTTGCCCTCGTTTGCAAGTTTTTTAATATTAATCCTAGATAGCCATCACAGCAGCAAACACAATGTGTCATCTTTCATCTTAAAATCAAATCCTGAATTTCATGGTACAATATACAATGCTTACTTATACATATGCAATCACACAGAATAGTCAGGAACATATGCAGGGAGTAGTAGCTATATTGCTTTGATATTTAAGTACCTGCGAATTACAACATTGCTATGTAAATCCATGCATGCACAGAGACAGGCAGACTGGAAAGGATACATACATGAATAGGCTAATTCAAAATGAGTGGAGGCAAAATGAATTATTCACTCAAGATTTTTTATCTGCATTATTCACAGGATGCATTGGAACACAATTATCCACTTGGTCAGTAGACCTCTGCCCAAAGTTTACTATGCTGGACTCACTGAAGAGACAAAAAGGTTATTTCACAAATTGAGGTTCAACCCAGCTCTGCATTTAACCGTAATCACTGCGCACCAAGATTAATAGAACATCATTCAGTGACTGAGAAAGCAAGTTATGATGAAGAAGCTGTTGAAACAGGAAACAGTTGATTTCCCAGGAGTCCCGTAAATCCACCTCTGATGTCCTTTCAAATTCTCTGTTATTGCTGCAAAAATTTTAAACACCGGTAAGAGGGTGAAACGGCTGACACACTCATTTACCATGAGAAGAATTGTTTTCTGGGCTTGCCTTTGCAAACTGGTTCAATGTGCTTAGCAGATACATCAAAAAAGAGAGACCTCCTCGGAGGGGCTTTGGAATGCGTGATGGCACCCCAGGATCAGCCGTGGTTCAGCACCTCCCTGCCTTTGTTTTGCCCCACCGTTACCACTTAGCACCCTCTTGCTCTCCCACAGCGTTCTTGCCCTTCCGCATCTTATTTTGGGGTCTCCAAACTTTCACGTGCCTATAACGTCGTGAGCCATGAGGACCCTGGTAGAGGCCTCGCAGGGTACTTCTGTGCCGCAGATTCCCTTATAACATTCTAGCGACAGCGTGCCATAAATCTTTGCTAGGCATGCAGCAATCCGGCCAAGGGAACTCTAATAGCATAGGATTTATTTTATTTTATTCTGTTTATTTTAAGTCGACTAATTTTATACTAAATTAGGTCTGATGCTGTTCTGGGTATTTTGCCAACTTTTAAATTGAGCCACCCAAGAAGAGAAGGCCAGGTACCATCTCACAGTGAGATGCCAGCATCGTTTGGCTGCAAATCAGTTAAAGGCAGACCCAGAAACAGGAGATAATACTACACAGAATTCTTTTTTTGTTTAAAAATCTACTGATTCTCCGCACATGTTGTGATCCATAATTAAGAGCCACTGCAGCTGTCATCAGCACAGTAGCCCATCAAAATACTCAAGAAAATATGATTTTCACAATTCAGACGCTACATTCCCTCAGTGCAGGGAACCTGGGTTCAATTTTCAGCTCTGTTACAGATGCACCACCTTTCTGCAGACGAGTCTCTCTCTGTGACTTAGTTCACCACTCGCCAACGCCGCGTGCACAGCTTTCTTTGTCGGCTATTTATACTGCAAGGTAACACCACGGCAACTGTTTTCCACAATAAGGATCTCCTGACATAAATGCCTCACCGTGACATTAAAAATGACAGTGTTGAGAAACTGATCACCAGCATGTGATTCTTGAAGAGTCACAGAAAGTGGAGGTTACTGCGTCCACACATGGACTTGGTTTGCTATTGTGCTGAGAAACTTATTTTTCAATATCAAAAATTGCCTTTTCTTCCTGTGCGTTGAAGAATTATTAATTTTTAACTGCATTCTTTGTTTTTTCACTAAAGAAGAAAGAACAAAATATATACTTAAAACCTCAGTTTTCTCAACATTTTTGTTTACATGCTTTCCTCCCTATATGTCACTTCTATTGAAATATTTTTGTGCACAAAAAAATGCGCACTGAACTGTTTTCCCGAACAGTATCAGCAAGTCAAAAGCACTACTCATCAAGGAATAAACTCCCTTTCCACGCATCAAACTAATATTCTTCCTGAGAGGATGACAGGCACCCGCTGTATTTCTGTGCTTGGGGAAGAGACACTTTTAAAACCAGCTTTCACAGCCAATGCTTTTGATTCAGTAAATCCCAGTGAACAAGACAAATGCTTTTTGCCCTTTCCATTTTAGCGCTGTTTGATGGAGATGCCATCGGTTCTCCATATTCAGTGGTCCTTCAGCGCGGCATGAATTCTGGTCCTGGAGCCAGCTGCTTCTGCCATGAACCACAGCCAGTCTCCATCCTCGTCGCTGGAGTTTAAGAACGCAAAACACATTTTAACCAACAGGTCACATTTACCAAATCCTAGCCATGCATGACTTTACTATGTGAACAGCCGATTCTTATGTTTCTTCATCAAGGAGTTTTTCTTCCTGCTTTCTCAGCTGTACAGTGTCTCTGAATTTTTTTTTTGGCTTGAGGTCTCTGCCTAATTATCTGTAACCTTCTGTTCGAAGATCGCTGTCCTGGCCTGATAAAAACCAGTAACTTTGAAAACAAACTGGGTCTTAATTTTCCTTGACAGCCCTTCTTTAAACATGTGGGCAAAGCCCTGGCTTAATTAAATGCACATTCGTATTCCAAACAAATTAAGTACAATTAAGGACTCTGAGTTATGGGTATCTATCACTCGGCGATGTTTTTGTAAAAATTACCACATTTAGATCAAACACAGAGGACCCTTTGCTTAATTGCTTCATTAGGGCCCGATGCAATAGGCTTCATAAATACAGGGTCTGATGTCTCTTTGGGAATTGCCCAAAAGACGGCTCTTAAAGTAATTGCTTCCACATTTCTCCCCGTGCAATGTTCATGTGCTCACTGATGAAAATGGGATGGCTCTCAGACATGTAAGTGAATGCCGGTCCCGTTTTGTCTTCCAGCATCCCGACTCTTGCCCAGCTCTCAGAGGCGGATGGCTTTGGGCCCCCGGTTCTTACCTGTTCAGTTCCGATGAGGAGTTTGACAATTCAGGCAGGACGAGGCGGTCTGCAGGATGCTGGGAGCACCGTGCTTTTCTCATGTATCACCTTCAGATCCCACAGACTGAGGTAAACAGGATGCTTTGGGATTTATTTTTCCAGAAGTTGCTCTGAAACAATAACGAACGTGCAGAAAACATTAGATAGATATGTCTTCAGGTCTTTTACTAGTTTTCTCAAACGCAGTTCTCGCAAACGCAGTTATTATGACCCTTTAAAAAGAAAGTCTATTTACAACGATTGCTTTAGCTGAACACAAACTACTTTTGGTTAAATTAAACTTTCCTTCAAACACACCAAGAGTGAGGAATCCGGTTAGAGGGAGTCCAGATTTAACCCTCGCTCAGATTAACGCCACTCAGCACATATGTGTAATGTGGATGCAGAAAGGGACCGGGGCACAGTTTTTTCTGATGAGATGTAGAAAGAGCAGCAAAAGAAGATATGCATTCTTTTTGCATTTGTTTTCTGGCTTATTTGACAGACTCGGGAGTCCTGCATTTTCACCATGGAAGCCAAAATAACTGGTGTGCACCCAGAAGCAACAATAATGATTGCAGCAGAGAGGTAGCGGGCGCTACCTTGACAGAACAATGAGAAATGGCATGTCATTCTCCAATGAAATGTTTCCAGCATTTTTGCATTTTTGTTCAAATATTCCTGTTTTTTACCAAGAAAAAAAGTGTAACTAAAAGGTTTTCCTCTCCAATTCTTTCTCTTCCAGCTCCCTTTCTATCTATCCTCTTTTTTTTTTTTCATTTGCTCTTGAAAATTTTCAGGGAACAGAAAAACAAAAAAACAACAGAAAAAGGGAAAAGGAAATCCATCTTCGCCAAAGAAAATGCTTCCAAGTTTTTATCTCATGCTAAAAATACACGGAAAGACATTGTTTCTTTGATGAAATGTTTTAAGTTTCTAGAAAAGTGCATTTTTTTCACTGAGCTCATCACTAGTTGCACAGAACTGCTAGCAATTTAAATCCATGCTAGTGAGAACAGTTGTAGAGGTGCTGAGCTGTTTCAGTTATGAATAATATTATTTCATCACGTTAATGTAGTTTCATCATGGCCACATTGACAGGATCAGTGTTGACAAAACTGGAGACAGATGCAGCAGAGAAAGTAGCAAACAGGCAACAAAAATAGCACTGCTGCTGTGGCAATGGGAGATCTCCAAACACGAAGATAAGATGAGGAACGCCTCCCATATTGCCCCGCTGAAGGTGATTTAAAATCATACAGAACAGAGTTTTCCATGGCCCATTCTCTCTGGCTGCCTCAGTCAGCTGATGAACTTTTGGGCTGGAGAAGCCCCTCTCCCACAGCGACATCTCATTAAGCACCCAGAGGTTGGTAGCTCAGGTGTCTACCACCACCGCACCACCATCACTGACCTAACCTAACGTAGTGTCTGACCATCAGTCCTTTGAGCCTCTCGATCTGCAGATTTGCAGATTTATCCTGCAGGTAACAGCAGGATAAGGAACTTAGCAGTCATGAAGAATGTGCTAACAGCTCTTCTGTAAAACAGAAGTCAGCCTGATTTCCACAAGCCGTAGAAGTCCATCAACCTCCAGTGGCCAAAGGAACGTAGCTGCTTATTTTCTAACTGCTTTATTCTCCAGACCAATTTTCCTCAATGCTAAAGCAAAAAAATGAACGGCAGATTGTCCAGTTCATGACTGGATGGCTGGCAACAGAAATCCTATTTCCAAACTGACCCCTGCTTTCCAGCATGGCATTCATTAATTCCACAGTCTCACATTTCTAGGAAGATGTCAGTCATGTATGTGATTTTTCTATCAGCTATTAATGCCAGATCACAAGGTGAGAAAGCAGGGGTTTTAATCTCAAGACCCTCAGGAGATGGAGCTGCATACATTTGGTGTGAGCCATGTGTCTGGAAATGTCAAGGACAAATATTTTCAAAGTAAGGAGTGTTCATATCCGTGTGTAATCTTAAGTACTACAGAAGTGATCCAAAACATAGCCCTTTTCTCCCTGCTACGATTGTTCAGCTGTAGCAAGCATACAGCTGCTACTTCACAGGAATTAAGTTTAGATCATCTAACTTGGCACATCTGCATTTAGGAATTTGCATATTTATACTGAGCGACATTTTAATGCTCTCGTAGAGGCTTTGCCCATGGCAGAGCGTTTAGTTTTCTATTTGTAGAAAGGAAAAGTTTTACTGTAGGAACAGTAAAAGTTCCCTATCTGTCTCCAAAAATTGTTTGTTCATTCATTCTAAATATGAGATTAGCTCCTTGCTTCTGTGTTTTTTGTCATTCTGCATTAGGCTATTTTCCCATGGTCTGTAAAATCAAGTACTGAATTAATTACAAGTCCCCGATTTTACACCTAATTACAGATTCCACCTTCCTAAGAAATACACAAAATCCTCTTTTCTTTCCATCCTTAGCTCAACTAAATGATAACTTTGAGTCCCGTTATAATCCAGGTGTCAGGCAGCATATAAATATGGTACTGCAGAAGCCCTATTAAAATATTATTCAGGTACGTACGTTTCTAACACAGCATATGAAGAACTAGCACTGTGCTTTACCTTTTCTCCTACAAGTTCCACTGAAAGTCTAACACTGTGAAAGGTTCCCTCAAAAGTATGATGTCAGAAAAGTAGAAAAAGAGACTGACCAAATTTCTCGTAAATTATGGACTTGCAGGTCAGCAGTTTGAGAAATGCCACAGCGGAGGGTGGGAACAGAACCCTGCCCGAGCAGGGGAACTCTTGCCGGTAGGGCGTACGGATGCCTGCCACAGGATGGCTACGACGTAGACTGCAGTGTGACCGCCCCGTGAATCTTAGTGGGGACGCAAGTGAACTGGGGGCAACACCAGTTATGTCCGACAACAGAAAACCCTCTGCCTCACCAGCCCATAGCATCATCAACAGCTGAAGAAAACATTCACGTGACACCTATTTCACATGCCACTGCCCATTGCTGCAACCAAGGAATGTTATTTAACTAACGAAGGGTGTTGCAAATAGCCACTCATTTGCCCTTCACGTGCTGTCACCAATTTTCTTTCTGTGGGCCTACTTACTTATAATCATTCAAGTTCAAGACTTAAGGGTGTAAAAATGGTCAGCCCTCCTCTTGATCTGAACCAGGTGTGTGCATTTGCGCCTTACCGTGTAAAAAGTGAGAGAGAGAGGGAGAAACCTCTGAAGAGACACTGATGGTGGGCACTCTTTGGAAATCTTTTCCTAGATAGCTGCTCTATGGCTGGAAATACAGATCTGAGTCTGCTTTTAGCTGCTAACTGCCATATAACATATTAGCCTACTTATTGCATACAGTTACAAACATCTTGTATCTGGAAGCAACAAGGGAGAAGGCTCCTTTATCAAGTCAATCTCAAATCCCATTATGTTCCTCTACAACAGTTTCCGTAAACATTCAGCAATTTTCAGTGTCTGAGTTGCGCAGCTGAAGAGGTGCATAAACAGGCTCCACTGAAATGTGAAGATGACTGATAATGTACTAACATTGAGACCCCTTGCTGTGATTATTACCCCCTGAGTGCTCCTTACAGAATGTGCCTCTTATCTCACACTGACAACGCTAATAGAATATGCATAGCCCTATTAGCATACAAGATAATAGCACCCTGGAGGGGACAGAGCCATAAAACTTTAAGTAGAAATCAAAACAGAAGGAGGAAGAAAAAGGGAACACTGTCACAAGCCAAAAAGGAAAAAAAAAAGAGAGCCTGAGGGCAAATTTTGCTGCAGAAAACACACATAGTCATAATTCTTCTGCTAGTCACCATGCAAATGGTAATAGTCTTTAGTCCCATGAATACTATCAGTGCCATGTTTGCTGTGAAACATTAATTGAGATAATGTGCCCCTTTCGGATGCAGCAGGGAGTCGTATGTCAAATTGTACCACAACAAAATTATGGCAGCATCTGCAAGAAATATACAACAGCAATTGCGGTACCTTGCGCTGGGTAAGTCCAAGTGGGTCTTGGCCTTGGCGGAGGGAGTCGGTGGCAGAGCTGGAGCCCACGAGGGGAGGCAAGCCGCGATTGCCGCAGACGACGTGTGTGTATACCTGTAGCTCACCACTTTTCAGCTGCTGCACAGTTAAAAGCTTTGCAGTTTAGACGTGTTATCTCTTGACCCTACTTCAGCCGCTGGATTAAACCTCAAGCAGCTCTTTGAACGCCAAAGCCTTTCTTCAGTCACGTCTGCCCACCGCATTCACATTTGTTCCATGTAACCGTCCATTGTACCAGACCTTTCACTGCTCACCCATAGCTGGCAGCCAGCCATGCATTCATATGCTTTCCATCTTACAGCAATAGCCAAAGTAAATCTTTCAGTGCTTGGCACAAGAGTGTGAATTCAATAAAAAAGGCTTCAAACAAGTTTGAGATGGCTTGTCTCTAAACAAACGAAGAACAGTGAGCTTTTCTAATGCTCATTGTGGTTCAGTTCCTGCCTACAGCTAAATCCAGATAACCCCCAGCAGCACTGACAACCCTGTCTGCTAAAATAGTCACCTGTCAAGTGGGCATGAAAATATCCACACATCTAGGCTCGGAGGGGTTGGAGCGAAGTGACCTGCTTCTTACCGGGAGCTTCAACAGGGGCAATCAAAGGTCCTTGTCGTCTTCTTTGTGAGATCTGAAACTTTCCAATATTAGCGCTGAATGCCCAGGACCCCGGGGTAATCGCTCCACAGAGCGCTCTACGCTTTTTCCTTTACAGAAAGATGGTGTCAGGAGGTAACAAGCACGGGATCCCTGTGGTGCATTTTGAAGCATCATGCAAAGTTTTCTGGGATTCCTCCTAGCATTCACTGGGGTTTCTATAGAGCTAAACTCTTTGTGAAGTGGCTTTGTGTTGCAAAGCTTCGCAGCTTGTGTGAGTCTGCCTCGCTTCATTTTGGTTGATGGTACTTTATGCTGATGGCTTCAGCAATTAGAACAGAGTTGGAAAAGACTCTGGTAAAGAAAACCCAGCCATTTTGGAAAAGGAAAGTAGAGTGAAGATTAGAGGAATGATTCCCGAATGTACCTCCCTATGTGTCCATGTGTGTTTATGCACACATGCATCCTCTGCATCTATGTTATCGCAAGCAAAACAGCTCATCTCGAAAACATATAGATTGTAGAGATTGCCGAAGTATTTTGTTTAATGTTCTTTTGTGGCTGATACAAACCCTGGAATAATTTTTCCTTTCTTCCTGAAAAGATAATAAAGCACCAGTACATGTAGTATAGGAACTAATGTTACCTCATGGGAATCACAGATGTACAATTCTCATAGGTTATATCCATCCTAATTTTTCAGACTGACTCTCTGACTAGTTATTAACAGGAATTAAACAAGGAAACGCTACTTCCACAAAAGGGCACCCCAGCATTGGCTAAGACTAATGAGATGCCGGCCTACCTACCCCTGAAGAAACAGCACTTTGTGAACAGCTTCTAAATCTGGGTCCAAATGGGATCTCTGAGGCACGTCTGCAGCACACAGTGATGGCTCCTATCACTCAGGCACAGTTGGGAAATCTCGCTGAATGTTGGTCAATGCTTGGTCTATATGGGAAGAATATTTTGTATGTTGTGTGATTAGCAATTACCCGGTTTAAATGGCTTTCTGTATGCAAAAAAAATAAAAAATAAAAATTTAAAGATGCAAAAATTTGGCAGAAAAACTTTAGAAATGTTTAACTTTGATAAGGAGAATAAAGAAAAGTTTCTGCACTTTAGAGGAAAGCGAGTAACCTCCATCGCAGCTCCTATCTGTAACCTTTTGCTATATCTCCTTTCATATCTCTCACTAGTGAGGCCCAACCCCTGTATTTGGACCTGGCCGTGCACACTGAACTGTGCCTCAGTTCAACAGGGCACCTACACACAGACTTCTTTCTAAAAGTTTAGCCTGCTAATGTCAAAGTGGACATTTCCTGGCTGGAACAGTAGACAACCTCCTAGCAGAAAAATTGTTAGTCGCATATTACTTACATATTCCTCCAGAGAAGTAGAGGTAGGGGCTCCAACACAGCAAGGTTTGGGTGTGAGGGAGAGAACCGCAGAGCACTGTGCACTTCAGAAAGACAAACAGGGAGAGACAGGATTATCAGCCAGCTCATTTCAACAGCAGCAACAGCAGTCATTTAATGCGCAAGTAATTATTCCAGAATAAATAAGTATCTATTTTCCCTATACCGAGGCATAACTTTTATTTAGCAGACATTATCTCCAAGGATCCTTAGCAGCCCAGGACACAGCAAAGTAATACAGTGCAGTCTGGATGTTGTTATGTATTTATTAAGTTGTATCAGGGCCCATTTAGTAGCAGCTCTGCAGTTTATCACGTAAATATCGAATGCCAAATACAAAAGAGAAGAAAATAGCAACATAAAAAATTTATCTTTGGGGGGAGGAGAGGGAGAAAGGGAGAGAGAATGGTGCTGATAATGTGATTGTGCCTTCAGCAATAGCGGCTAATATCCTTTTGCAAGGGGCGCGGTGTAAAAATATTCCAGGGCTGGGGGAGGAGAAGTGAGGAGAGGGGAGCCTAGCTGGTGTTTGTTTGTTTTAAAGTGTATTCTGGTTGCAGGCTAGGTCAGCGGGTGGCCAGACTGAGAAAATGAGTCCCCCGGGCTGTAATAATTGTAACTGTCAGGGAAAAGAAGTCAAGGTCTTAGATAGCAGTGGTCTGCTCTGACTTCTGACCATGGAGAAATATATATGAAAACTATTGCCTGGGGCACTATGGGAAGAAACCAAGAGGTTTTAACTCGTGGTGGCTTGTGCTTATGAATTGGAAAACTCATTTTGCACCTTGGTGGTTTGTCTCTTTATGATTCTTTTCATTTGCAGTACAAATGAAGCTAGAGGTATTCCTTTTCCTTATGCCCAAATCTGTGATGCAATGAACACCCATTACTAAGGCTGGCTTTGCATTTCTCACTCCCAAACAGCATGGAGGCTTACAACCGATCTTTTAACAATGGATATGCACAAGGACAGTCTGGATTTGATTCTCTCTTGCACTGCACTCGTTATTTACCTGAGTGGTCCATAGCTGCCTTCAATGGATTAATCCAGAATTAGACGTAGGTAACTTCACTGACTTCACCAGAAATATGCCTAGTATAAAATCAGTGCAAGAGAGAGGTAAGAGGTTGAAGAATCTAAACCACACAGGATTAAAACTTGCAAAAAGGAGGGGAAAAAATAATAATCATAAAAACAAAACAAAACAAAGACAAAAAAAAACCCCAAACAAACCCAAGCCTTGTTTCTACTTTCTTTATTTCTTATACAGCCATGGACTAGCTACCTAACTGGCTGGGCTTTTTGTGAATCATCAATTTGCCCCTTTATGTAATGAAGTATGGGAGCTCTAATGAAAAGTTTGCTAACTAACCTGAACCCCAAGGGTGACATTTTGGTTGTCCATCAGGCTGGGAGTCTGGAGGCATCCTTCCTCTCTCATTTTGCATTTTTGCACCCCAAACCAAAGGGAGGAGAGACAAAGCTGTGGACACAGATCTGCTGGTGAGAAAAACTGACATGTGTTTTTCTGAATCTTCCCTCCCCACCTTGCCCTCAGACTCCCATGCACCTTTGTTGCGTTGGCCCTAACTTGAAATCATCTGTAAAATGTTGGACAGAGTGAACCAGCTGATTTGGCAGGTACACGCGCAGAGCAGAGGGATGTTTCTGAGGAGCACCTTTGCCTGCACATCTCCTCAACGTTCCTGAACGTGTTTCCTACATACCATAAAGGAAAGACAACTGTCCAAAGTGGAAAAGATAATGCAGAATCAATCGCATTCACTACTTAAGCTGTGAGGTAGGTAAGAATGTGGCCCAGACACCTCCCTTCTTTTGGCAGGGGTCACCCGAGCACAGGAACAGCTGGAAAACAATACTGTGACACAGCATTGCAAGGTTTCAAGATCTTGGACATTGTTTCTATTTTTCATGTGGTAAAACCCAAACTATCTGAAGAGTTTTACAAAATTCAATTGCATCAGGTCACCTGATATGGAGCTTTCAGTATGTCCCTTTGTCTTTGGCTGGAGAATCTACCCTGATGCTGAGAAGCTTCCTCATCAAAATCCACATCGCCCTGCAAAGAGCTCTGGCTTCAATTAAATCTCTCTCTTTTTTTTTTTTTTTTTTTAATTGTAAAATGCTTTGTTCAAATATCCCAGCTTCTCCGATAGCCTTCTAATAAGAATTAATTAGCAAATATCACTCCTTTAATATGAATCAGTAAGTGGAATTGAAAATATTTATACACATAGTGAGACCCAAATAAACTATATAAACAACAAACAGCAATTAATCCCAGTTTGATGGTGACAACAGCATGTAAGGTTTTGCTGGTAAAAGAGGATAATTATTGCTGGAATGTGATTTACTTGTTGCAAGTCACCGTAATGGTGAGCTGGATAACTTTTATGGGCCCCATCTGTACTTTACTCACCTTCCTTACAGCCTGTCTGTGTCTTGTGAGGGAAGTACAGCGTGTGTAATGGAGAAAGGGAGAGCAGTAATGTTGGTAGTAGGGAACTAAGTCCAGCGGAGCAAATAGGCATTCATATGAGGAAAGAATATAACAACGGTACTCATGTGGTTCAGCGTTACATAAATAGCTCCCCTGCTTTGTCTCCCAGTAGCCCCAAATCTAAGTAATTCATATTTCATTGTTCATTGCATTTCACAGACAGGCAGCAGAAATAACACACGTGGCTTGTGAAAAGAAGGACACTAATTTAGGACCCTCTTTAAAGTTCCTTTTCCCCTGTAACAAAGCAGTGCTGAGACGAGTGTGGCAGAAGCAGAGACTCAAATACCAAACCAGAAACACCGGCTCCTCTGGCCTGACCAGAACAACTTTCCCCCTCTCACCCTGCACTAAACCTAGTAAGTTACGCTTGGAAAAGGTGTATTTCCCAAAATGGCATCCAGTCTCAATTTAAAGATTTCAGGCACAGAAAACCTACCACTTCCATTTGATAGTTGTTCCAGCAGCTAAGGACTTCCAGTGATAAGAATAATTTACCTTATTTGAATTGGCCTCCTCACCAGTGGTCTTTTTTTTGGTAATATGAGGAACTTCTTCAAGACTTTAGCTTCTCTACCTGTGAAAATATGTATACGCAGTAACCCTCTTGGCCCTGGATCTTCATTTAAGCAATAAATATTCATTCATATGGGCCCATCCCTCATCCTGGAAGGAGGAGTGTGGTCACTGGGTAAGCAAAAAGCACTGGTGCAACTGAAACCCCTGCAACACCTAAAGCTTCCTGCTTTGAAGACAGGAGCAGGAAGCCACAGTGGAAACCTCAGCTCCTAAGGGACTTCCACGATTTTGAATCTTGCTGAGCCTTCACTTACTGATGAGCTCACCCTGAAGACAGGCACAGGAATTCGTGGGGCTCCCATGAATTCGGAGCTTTTTGGAGGTGCCAGCTGGCTGCAGTGTTACGTTTGCAGGACGGAAACAAAGGTCCTACACAGGTCCTCCTTCTGCAGTGGGCGCTCTTCACGCGTGGGCGACGCACAGCACCACGCTACAGCAGAGGGGTTTCAGCAGCTCTACCTGTAGCTCGCCAACGCAGCTTGTGCCCGGACAAGCAAATGATTGTTTGAGCGATTTTCTATTTTAAGGTGAAGGTGGTACATGCAGAAGATCTCAATGTCACTACAAAGCGGGGAGGGAGGCTGTAAGGAGGAGGAAGGCAGAAACCTTCACAACTAATGTCAATTTTCTGCATCAAATATTTTGATAATTAAACAAAGCTGATCAAGAGAGGAAAACAGCATGTCTCCAGAGCTCCGGAAGCAGAGGCCCATTAAATAGAAGAGTCAGAAAGTGCCAGAGGCGGCAGCCTCAGATTAATGGCACTCCAGTAATAGATTTTCCCAGGCACAGTCACACAGGAGACAACTACTGTGTAGCCAGAGCAGCGATGAGGCCGTTAAAGCAACAGTAACATTAAATCACCTGGTACCACGGGGTGAGGGGATGGATGGGAGCGCATCGGCTTCGGCACTGCAGAAGGTGTAAAGCTCAATCTGCTTCCAGGCAAAGGGATGGGATCCCAGTGGTCATTTACAGCAGGGAAAGCAGGCGGCTCGGATGTAGGACGCATATAAAAACAGATAAACAGCAGTTCCAGAAGGATGGCGAGCTGAGCACAAATGTCTCCTCCTGCAATGGAGAAGCAGGCATTAAACACCACAGCGTTTGGTTTTGCCGAGACTGACCGTGCCTGTTTTGGTTCAGTCGCTCTTCTTTTCTTAATTCTTAATACTGGTTTTACCTCTAGTGTTTCTCCACTGACTTTCAGAGCCTTAAAACACCATTGTGAGTTTGTTTCAGCGCAGCTAAACTTCAGGAGGGGAATGGAAGGGATGGCAGCAGGGTGGGAAAGCAGCCCTGTTCTCTTATTATCAAGTCAGTTTTATCTCAGCTGTGTTTGAACTGATCCTCCCTGAAATGTCCATCTTGTCTAAAGCATTTCTTTCCATTTTTATAATACAATAATAACAGAAACGAGGGCTTCTTGCAAGCTAGGCTGGCATGGATTAAAGTCCACCGCAAGAGTACTTCACTCCCAGCTGGGATGTATGGAAACCAGATGAAGTGGCTGAAAATCGGAAACAACTTTTAGACGTACTTGAATCCCGATACGATCACATCACAGGGATGGGTTAAATTTATGATCTTATCTAGGATTTTTGTTTGTAATCAATCCCAGACCTACTGGCTATCACTCACTATAAGCTTACGATTTCCCAGTGCTAACAAGGAAAAGTTGGGACATCAAACCATGAGGTAGTGAAGCCAAGCTATGATATTAGCAGATAGGATCAGAACTGGAATGCAACAACAACAAAAAAACCCAACCAAAACCCACACTACAAAACAAAAGAAAAATGATAGCCTTCTGCAGCCAGTAAATTTCAGCCTTTGTCTCTTTTGGCCCATGCTTCATACATAAACTACCGTGTGTGCATAAAACCCCGGTTTCCAGGCAGAATGATTTGGGGATAAAAGCTAACAAAACAGAAATTAAAATGGAACACCCTGAAATCAAAGCACAGCTTCAGCATGGAATACAGTTGCTATCCTTAATCATGCGTATGCAGTGGGACACGCAGCAAAAGGCACCGATTTCCGAGTCTTCTCCCTCTGAGGTTATTGTAATCTCATCACACGGTGCTACTTATTTTGCTGGATTGCCTACCACATCTATCACGGCAAAGCCTGAACCTCTTGCAGGTGGCTTGGACAGCAAATAGCTAGGAGTATCTAGCGAGCAGATTCGACCCTGCTAGCTCGCTCTGCTTACTCAAATGCAACTGAAGAGAAGAACTGCAAACCAGGGATGAAGCCCATGGCACCAGGATCTAGCCAATTCTAGACAATGTTAGGCAGTATTCACAATTCCAGTGCCAGCATATGAAAAGGGAAATTGCATATATTTGTGCATGATATTTCTTTGTATCATCTCCCATTTTGATTAAGAGAGAGGCCTGTTTCCGTAAAATATGAGAGCCAGTGTAAGTCAGGACAGTAGAACTACTCTTCCCTGATCACCACTCTACTTTCCAGGTTGATCACTGTTGAACGAAGTCCTATAAAGCACTGGGTCTCTTGCGTATTTACCCACAGCAGGTGAAACTTGCACTGCTTTGGGGTCTGCCTCATACACAGCTGTGACAAGACACACTGGAATTTGGACAACGTTTCAGTCTAATTATGTCATCAAAGCTTGTTTGAATATTCCCATTCGGAGGGTAGGAATGGCGGGGCACCAGGAGGGAACACCCAAGCGCAAGTGCATTATTTCAACTGTTTCCCTTTCTCAGGTTTCCAGATCCATCAGAGTTCTTTGCACACCTTTTCCTGGGGATCCTGGCATCAGCGGCACATTCTGGTGCTCTATTTATCTGTGATGGGTTCAAGAGAAGCAGGCTTAAAGGCCAGATACCCCTCACAGGTTAAACGTAGAAGTTAAAGTGCATCCTTTGTCTTATAATATGTAGATGCAGCAAATTTCCCTAACAGGTAACTGTTGAGCTGCAAATAAGCACATCAGACAGTTGAGAAGGCACTGGGGACATCCCTGCTCAGCATTCTGAACAGCCCTTCACACAGTGAGGAGCTTCCAAATCCACACCGAATTGCTTTCCTCTCAACTTTGCACGGATTAGCTCTGAGACTAACAGTGTGACAAATCTGTTAATGTTTCAACAGGCAAGTCTTAATTTTGTACATACCCTTCAGTCATTTTCCATATGGAAATGGAAACGTTTTTTCACAAACAGTCTGTTAGTATTTTCAATATAGGCATAAAAAGATCGTTCAAAATGAAAAAGTTTCAACTGGAGACATTCAGATTGTTTCAAAAATTAGAATTCTTGGGCAGTACCTATGGGTTTTGTAAAAAAACATTATATCTACTGTATAAATGGAATAGATAGGTTTAGAGCAGAGGAGGTTTAGCAGCTTGCCTAGGATCAATCCAAGTCAGAACGTAACCTATGAATCCCAAGCTCCAAACCCAGTCCAAAGGGGCTTTCTCATAACTACTAGAGCATATTCAAATCTGCATTAAGTCCACGAGCTCCCAGTCAACCCTATGCAAGCAGCAGACTACAGTATAATTAGTCCCCCAAAGCAAACAGAACTGTAAGAGGGAAATAGCTAGGGCCAGGCTCTTTTATTGTGTATCAATCAGATCTATAAATCAAGAGTGACTCAGCTGAAGTTACTGGTGTTGCTCGCCTTTGGAATTAATGGATCAGAATCTGGTCCACACATTTCACACATTTCTGAGAATCAACATTTGTAACTGTATCAGTAGCCTGGAATGTCTCCTAATTGGCACCAAATGTGAAACAGCTCGTTACCTGGGCAAGGCAAATAGCAGGAGGGAGATGTCAGAAATTGAATGTAAAGTACAAGCAGAAACATAAAGAGCAAACAAGTTCCACGCACAGATAGGAACTGAGGTGTAACAAGCATTAAATAATAGCCATAAAGTTTTACGCATGTACATGAATTATAATATTATTTCTTCCAAACTGATGCTCACAGTAAAGGTATGTGATGTTTTCCTCTCTGTGATGTAAAAGTGACTCATAAAATTAGTACGCAACAGTATTTGTGTTGTGTAAACATCTTGCACATTTGTACTAGTGTATATTGGTGACACTGAGATTTATGTGCACATAGAATCTTTTGAACCTACTTGACTGCAAATGGCTTCCAAACCAGCTGTAGAAATATTGTGTTACCCGTGAGCTCAGCAACTTGCCAATACAGGTGCACACTTCGGGGTCGATGTCCCTTGTGCTACCTAATAAAAGATATAGATTGGGATCTGTAAAGGAACTTGAGGAGAAAGACACCCATAACATGCTGAAATCGCAGTGTCAGGCAATCAGGTTGCTTGTTAATCTTCAAAAAAGAAAGTGCTTGAGGATCCTGATGTTTATTCAAGCAAACAAACTTAATAAATCCTGTTAAAATGTTACTAAGAGTTTTCCTGCTCTACTTGAGATTTGTACCCTCAAGTCTGAATGCTGGCTGGGGAAAGGAAGTACTATTAACTAATGCAGAAAATAAATCCTGCTTTATTCACAGCAAACGTAACTTCTTGACATTCCCATCGACAACAAACCGTAAGTTTGGATGAAGCCGTGACAGCAAGGCCAGAACAGAGATGTTCACCTTCTACTGTCGGAATGCTTTGGATCGGGTTCATCATGAAAAGCAGCAACTAAATGGTAACAGCTACCTGCCTACATCTTCCTTTCTGAATTAACCCAGTCCCTAGGGGCGCTTTGAAAGCACATCCTGAGATTAATTACCCATGTCCACTAACCGGTCTTCGCCTGATGATCACATCATGGCGCTTCCTCCAGTGGGTGTCTTGGATTCCACCCTTTTCTTCAAGCCACCTCCTTGTCTCTCTCCTGCCTTTTCTAAACTGAGGAATGGAAGCTGATGCTCCTTCTGGAACGCGACGGCACCCTTCTCTCCCAAATCCAGCACGTGGCAGCAGCAAGAACCACAGCGCAGTCATGAACCTGAACAGCTTCCCCCCCCCAACAACCCTTCACACGAATTCCCTGGGATGGAGTGGGGGTGAAGGCGGTCACAGGCGCAGCAGAGAAAGCCAGGATTTGGGTTTTTGTTTGCGGCGCGTAGGTAACCCCAGCCAGGCAGCACGCAATACAACAGGAGCTACTTAAACCACAGACAAGGTCAAAAGCCGACCTTTCCAAACCGGTCAGCCATGTTGCCTCGCAATGAGCATTAGTACCACATCATTATGTTCTGATAAAACTCAGTTACTCTTCAGCAAAACCCCATAAATCACAAGGCTTCACCCAATCAGGGTTCTGTCACTGTAACTAAACAGTGACTCACAACACGCTGCGTTTCCATTGGCTGTGACAGGGGGATATAAATCTGCCCCGGCCCAATCCCCAGCAGGCGCCAGGGCACGTCAGCACGGGTGACAGCGCGTCGAGGCGCCGCCAGGGAGAGACCCGAACTCCCCCCGCGGCCTGATACGGGGGAAACCCACAGCACTGGTGGTAGTTGCTGAAATGTCCCTAATGTCACCGTGTGGCGAGATGCCATGTGAGTTATCACTACCGAGAAAGGCCAATTTGGGCTTTGAAAGGTTGTGAGCCACACGCCGGCAAAGAGATTCCCTCCTCGCCAGCCCCGCAGGTACTGACATCCTGCGATTTCGTGGCTGCTTTGCTGAGAAATCCTAAAACGGGCACCATCCTTTGCGCAGCAGCCTCTGCATGTGCTCCCACGGGAGGGTTTGGACCCCCCCGCCCCGCCGCCAGGCTTCGTGTGGCACCGCCATGGCAGAGGGGAACGGGGCTGTGCTGGCCGGCGGTCTGCCGAGCCCGGCTGCAGGAGGGACGGTCACACCGGCCCCTGCCCCGGGCGGCCACGGATGAGCTGTGGCTATGGCATGCGGCCGGCGGTCAGCCCATCTGAGGTCAAGTTCCCACGAAGGGAAGAGGCACGAAGAGCTGGATAAAGCTTTTCAGGCATACGGTGTGACCTGGATTATGTTTTTCAGCAGTGTGTGAGAAACTCATTTCTTGAGATAATTCCTTGTCCACTGTTAAAATCACAACAAAACCTGAGACTGGAGGTCTCCACTGATGAATGATAACGGCCTCACCACGTGCTCCATAGAGCGATCCTTCATAACGCACCAACACACGTTCTTATTCTCGCCCAACGCCTTTGCAATTCCCTCAGATTTACACCGTGCCAGTGACCTGCTGCGCAGCTGAAAATCACCATTGTGCCCCAAAGGGTCACGCTCCGGTTTGCTCACCCATCAGTCAGACCTGAACCTGCCAGAATAACAGCTCTTCTCCGCGCAGCGGTTCTCCCCCACGCAGCGATCTCTGCCCAGACAGAGGGGCACTGCCTGCCCCCACCCTCTCCCATGCCCCGTGCTCTAACGAGTTTGAACTGCTACACGAAGTCACGGGCTTTCTCTTCCCCTTTCATGCCTTTTTGAGCCTCTGTTCTCACATCCGTGGAAGGGACCTCCCCGTTACCTGCAGCTCCCACCTGCAGCACAGATTCTGAACGATTTCATCAAGTCGCCTCTCCCTCTTCTCAGGAAGAGAACTACTGGAACTCTGATGACTTAGTTCATCTCTCCTCCCCCTCCCCAGCTTGTCATCCATAACCCAACGTTGTACCTTCATCACCGCTTACAGGAATTAGTTATGAAAGCCTGACTTCACATTGCTAAGCCAGCACTTGATCTCCTGAGCTTTTGTAGATGGGCAAACCGAGGCACAAAGAGAAGAGAATGCTCCTTTGCCCTGAGATGATGCAAAAAGAGAGAGCAGGGAGAGGGCTTCCGAGATCTCCATTGACAATGCCCAGTTTGGTCCTCTCAGACTGTCTCGGGGTTTCTCTTCTGCGAGCTCCCATGGAGGGTCTCTGAGATGAATAAGCTGCACCCATTGAGAATCACTTCCTACAAAGGGTAAAATGCTCTAACTTAAAATGCTCTCACTACGCATTTTCCCTTTGGAGATGGGCAGCTCTGCTTCAAGGGGAAAACTACTGTGTGAATTGGCCCTAAAATTTAATTTGCTCTTTAAAAAAACCCAACAAAACAACCACATTGGCATTTTAAGCAGGACCTTAGTGATTTACAACATGGAGTGACATTTCAAAAAAAGATAATGTGGGTAATGAATTATTCGCTGATCCAAACGAACAATTGGACATACCTACTTTTCGTGGATTTAATCTTTGCCGAGGCGTTAGCTAGCAAGCATGAAATATCACTTTTCGGAGGCATTCTGTTGCATTTATGCAGTGTACAATTACATTAGGCAGCTTTATGACACATTGACTCGGTCGAGTGTGATGCAATGTAATACAACCAAAGTAATATGAGCTTTTAAATGCAACATGATGGCAAAAATCCATCTCAGATCTGATCTTTGTTTCATTTCAGATGCCAACTGTCATAATTCACAGAGAGTCAAATCCTTCTGGTTTTGCTCACGTGAGCAGCTCTGTCAACGCCAGCGGGATGTGCCCATACCGGCGAGGAAGCAGCATCCTATCGACCCGGGGCGAAAGCGTGTCAATGAGTTTGTTGCATTAGGTAGCGCGCATCTTTTAAACTGGAGCCCAAAGAGCTATAGATCAGCTGCAATTCACACAGGGTTAAAAACTGGCACATTCAAAATTAGCACAAAAGGGTACAGTATTTCTGAATTCTATTTTGCCAGGCAGGAGTTTGCCCCCCTCGCTATCCTCTGCCCGCACAGAGGAGGCCGTTGTGAATAGACTGGCTTTTGCAAGGAACCCAGTCAGCATTCCCTGATCTATTGCTGCTCAAGAAGCTCGTAAGAGAAGATTTTATCCAGATCTTGATAACAAGCAACACAGGATAATACATTTCAGTGATTTCCTACAAGCAATGTCCTGTACTCGAATGGAGATGGTCGAAGCCAGCACAGACACAGGGATAGGATATGAGTTTGTTTCTTTATCCCGTCTCGGCATTTGTTTTTCCTCTTGTGAGGTATTTCAGCTCTGCACTTCTGCATGACCGGACCCCGCTGTCAGGATCGGACAGTAGACAGAAATGTGTCCGTTTCAATTTTGATTCTGATCCTGGGATATTTCTAACTCTCTCCATATCCTTGATAGATAATGGTTTAATAAGCGATCTGTTTTTTATTTAAAGGGTCGGTAGTAAAACCCAGATCACATTTCTCACTTGGTGGGTTAAAAAACCGCTTACGCTCATTTCTGCAATGTAAAACGACACTATATCAAATCAAACATTTCCAGATGTGGCCAGCTTGTGTATGTAAGTGCAAGAGGAGCAAGCATTTATAGACAAGGTTTCCCAGGTTTTTTTAACAGGATTGGAACCCCACCTACTGGCAAAGACTGTTATAGTAATGTCAAGACAAGAACCCATACAGCGTTCATTCCTTGGCTAGAAACTACATGCCTGCAGTGAGGTTCCTAAACACGCAGTCTGATTTCCATTCAGCCCGAGTACCAGTGAAGTCAGTATGAGCACCTCAGTGCTTGGCAATTATAAAAGCCTATCCTTAAGAGTGCCCTAAATGCCAGTTGCACTGACAGACACAAGGAAAAGCACAAGCATCTCTGAAGAGACGACTTGTGTTTCTAACACATGATACTTCAGAAAATTTCAGCTTTAGTAAAGTAATTTTGGTCCTAATTTTGATAATCTAGCTGCAATCACCCTTATACACACCTCATTTAGATAACGATCCCAAAAGTCTGAAGTACCATATTCTAGTAACGCACAACGATGAAATAAGTGATATCCCTCTGTGTTATGCCACATATGTCAGATGGAAAATTAAGACAGCTAGAAAGCAAAGGGGATGGAAAATTATCATTCTAAATTCCCACACCAGAATTAGACAACTTTGAAAGGAAGAGTTCTTATACTTCACTTAGAATTCACTAAAAAACACCCCATCACCTCCCGTGTTACAGCTTTCCCATAAAAACAAATATGAAGAAACCCATCTTAGAGACCATTTATGCCATCTTAGAAGACAGCAATATAAAAATTTGAATTTTAACACATTTCAAAGCTGGATAAGTTTAAAAAAAAAAAAGAAATACACAGAACGCAATATCTAGCACTGGAAATCAATGTTTTAACATTCACAAATGAGATACTTTCCACTTACAGCCAGCACAACAGAGACCATTCCAAAGACAGAAAACCTACACCGCCTATTGCTTCGTCACTGTCATTTTATTAACATCAACCCAGAATGTCCCAGGTGTGGTTTCACCACAGAGCAATGCTGCAGCGTGTCCTCTGAAGAAATCACAAGCAAAGGCTGAGGAGAGAGCAAGAAGAGGGTGCTACAGAAAACCTTCCAGCCCATTTCCAAAGGGACTCAGAGCTCCCACTGCCTCTCCAGCAGCTGCTGTGCATAATCGGACTATTCCACTTTTTTTTTTTTTTGAGTGCAGCACAGTCGAAAGCTTTTAAGAGCTACAGGCATCCTTGGAGATGTGCACAGATCTGTGCAGAGACCAATAAAACTGGCGACAATGGAGTGACAATCCCCTGAAGAAAGGTCCTGGGGACAGAAGCAACCAGAGGTGGGGGCATGCCTGACGTGAATCTCTTTAGAAACGCCCGCTCACGGTGAGGAACTGTGCTGGTTCAATATGTGAATCTGCTGCTAGGGGGCAAATGCCCCTCTGCGTCTGAATAACACCACCTTCTCTACCACTTATATCTTTGGTACAGGCTTAGGTCTCGAAAGAAAGCACACCTGTAATGTTTGCCCCTGAATCCCCACTGCACAACGCAAGAAGGTATCCAGTTCTGAAACAAGCTATGAAGCAGGACCGGCTCTCTGGCAAGTTCATTCTTTTGCTCTTACCCCTTATGTAGCAGAGAATCCAGGTCAAAGTCTACCACTGTAATGACACAGGAGGAAAAAGTCCAGATGCTGCCTAACGAAGAAGAGAGATTGGGCTATTCGTGGTATCTGGCATATGTACCAGGCGTGTCCAAATATGAAGAAAAAAAGAAGCCTCTATCCTGGGCCAAAGTACTGAGAAGAAAAAGAGGTTTCCAGGATGTGAGTCAGAAAGTCCTGGAAGAATTTTCCTTGATGAACTAATGATAACAGAAGGATAAGTTAAAGTGTCAAGCGAGCTGGTCAGATAAGGCTGAGGTAGACACATACACCTCCTGTCCGTGGGAAAGGGAAGGAGACGTGCAAACGGAGAGTGAAGCGTGCTAGCTTCCAAGGCTTTCTTCTGCATATGGAGAAAACAACTTTTTAAAAACTTGCGTTCCTAGCACACTTGGCCACCGGCATGAAATGGCAAACGGAGGATTGGTTACACCCAGCCAGAAAGACGACTCAGCAGGTACCGTCTGCCAGCGGGACACTGGAGGTACGGACTGCCAGCCCTGCCCGGCCCCGCTCCCTGTCCCTGCCACCTTCTGGGAGGCCAAGCAGCTGTACTGAGCTTATACTGAGGGTTTTCTTGAATAAAAAATAAGTTTGCATCAGCATGGGGTTTGTTTGTTCTGCTATCTTCTGTGATCAAAGAATTGAAACAGCTGCATGTCTCAGCTCACTGGCAATAAAACCTGCAGTTGATCGGCTTTGCCCTAACCCCACAGCTACAGGGAACGTGCAACCACAGATTTAAAGAGGGGAAAAAGAAAAAATACAAAAATCGAACACCCAAGCTGCATTTAGCCACACTCCGCATCCTCCTAACCTGCAATCTCTTAAGTGCCACTTACTCAATTAATCCAAGCTCTTCTACTTTAAAAGCAAAGCTGTAACATATTTAAACAGTTTAGAAACTCTACCCAACAAGCCGTGCTCCCTATCTTATTCATCAGCTGCAGGAGTGACTGTGCATTAACTAAGAAAGCACACGATTTGATTAACACTTCCGCTGCCGCTTTTCTGCTGCTGGTAATTTCTGCTGGAATTCTGCTAAGGCTGAAATTTCTCAGCTTTTTTTAGTAGGGTGGATCTCATCTCAGTAGGGACTGTCTTTTGGACCAGCTCCTAGAACATCCCTGCAGCAGCTATAGTAACTATTTTTATAGGCACGTTTTATTAGGAAAGTATTTTAAATGGCCTTTGAATGCAATTTAGCAGCTGGAAATAAGGCAGTACGCCAGCATCATGTGATCAGACAATCTGTGGAGCACCAACAAGTGCTACCAGAGATCACCAGCACTCTACAGCCCATGCATGAAAACCCACGACAGAATACACCTGGGACATCCAACAAGCCAGAAGTTGCCCTTAAACTGCAAACGCCCGAGAGGCTGAGCTATGCTATTCTTGGCCCCCTTACTAGAAAAGGCCCTACTCCCAGAGACCTAGAGGACATGTTTAGAGCTAAAATAGGTATGGAAATGGTGTTTTGCATTATACAGTGGATATCAGCTGATCATAAATATGTGTAAGGACATAAGTAGTACAACTTGCACTTCTGCAACCAGCGAGTGTGTAAAAGGAGTGTGAGTTAGATGCTTAACGGGTTGGTCCCGGACAGATGATCTAGGGCATAAAATGAAGTCACTCGAACACACAGGGCCCAACGTATTCATCTTGTGCCATATACCCAGGTGGAGCAGGAAGAGATCTGCTTGCTTATTCACTTTGAGCGGGGCTGAGTTTGATTCTGGGCAAAAGCCTTTTTATCCTCCACCTCCACTGAAGTGTTCCTCTGAGCGTGCACAGGACTCTCTGCTGTCAGACCTAATGAGATCTCTCTTTCCAAATGCTTTTTACACTTTCTGTACAGCAAACACCTCCTCCAAGAACTAACACAGCACTCTGCAGTGATGCTTAACGTAAGTAGTGAAAGCCTGACGGCCAGACGGAACCTGTCCCGGGAAGACAGGAGCTGAGGGCTGAGAGTGCTCCCTGGTACGGCAGGTAGGCTGCAGCCCCGGGGTACGGGAGAAACGACTCTCCATTGACTCGATATGGAAGATGGGCTCCATTCTCTGAGGAGCTGAGGCAGATAACTCCACTGAATGGTTAGAAAACCACTGAAAGATAAAGTTACTCATAGCAAAGAGCTGTCACAAGCTCCTCGCACCACAGAATCACAGAATGGTCAGGGTTGGAAGGGACCTCTGGAGATCATCTAGTCCAACCCCCCTGCCAGAGCAGGATCACCTACAGCAGGTTGCACAGGACGGCGTCCAGGCGGGTTTTGAATGCCTCCAGAGTGGGAGACTCCCCCACCTCTCTGGGCAGCCTGTGCCAGTGCTCCACTACCCTCAAAGTAAAGAAGTTCCTTCTCATGTTAAGATGAGAAAAAACAGTGCTTACTGTTTTTTAAAGGACGCATGTATCTCCTGTTCCTACGGGAGCACAGCACACAACATTTACTAAGACAGACCAGGAGTTTGAAAAGCGCGGAGCACACACGAGGTCCTGTTGCAGCGGCCAGACTCTTCTGCATGGATACGGCAAGTAACCAGATTGGCATCACTATGATCAATCAGATGACTGAGAAAGTAAAAACAAAGCTTGAAATAGCTGAAGACTCAATTCTAATCTCAAGCCATACTGGCACAGTGTCATGTGGAGTTACTGTGGTTTAAACTCATGCAAATGAGAGTGGAAACTGGCCTCCAGTGCAAGTGCATGCTGAGGGAAAAGACAGCTTTCCTTTTAGACACGACTCCAATTGTAGAGTCTGAGATTCAATTAAGTTTTGCTTTCCTGACATCTCCTTCCAAATAAAGGCTCGGTCTTTGTGCTAGGCATTTTTAAAAATAAAATAAAACAAAATCATACGTTTGGCAGGCCCTGGGAATTCCTGCTACTAAATTGTTCTGTACTTTATGCAAAATCTCAATGTATTAAAGAGAAGGGGAGTCGCCTCTTTGACCAGAGTCCAACTGTTTAGGACTGTTAAATGTGAGTTTTTGCCCATGTTTACATGTGGAGTGGAATACAGCCATTCAACCACAAAATGTTCCCAAAGCAAACATCCAAAACCTGGTTGCTGGCAAGGTACGTTGACAGAATCGCCTGAAACCAGTCATTCACAGAATGCCAAAACAACAGATTACCATTGGTATAAAGTACGCAAGGTTATTTTCTTACCTCCTGGGCAGAGGCCATTGCAAGTGACAGGCAACAGCGCCTGGCAAAAGGGAATGTAGGCTCAGGTTTTTTTCATTTGGAGGGAGAAAGGAGATTGGTGGTGTTTCAGATGTGCAGAAAAGCATGCCATTAACACAACAAAGCGAGCACATGTTGCCAATAGCGTGTATGAACCACCTGAATTAGAGTATACGTATTCTGCTAAGTCAAGACTAGCTAGGCAAGACAGAAATAAAGCAACAGAGGTAAAGGCAAACAGAGACAAAGCAACTCAAGCAGGACACAGCAGCTCCAGACATTTGTCAGAGGGGAAGGTGAGATCAGGAGGTGACCTGTGTTCCTTCAAAGAGGACTACATTTTTGCAACAGTGCGTATTTTTCTAATCCTGGATAGTGTCACTGTAGCTCTATGCTTATTCAGATAAATGAAAAGACATACTTGAAGTTGGCACACAATAGAAAGAGCGTAAGTATGCTTATTCAGATAAATGAAAAGACACACAATAGAAAGAGCGTAACAACATGCTGGTATCACCCTTCAGGGTGTTGTGAGAAGGGAGAAATCTATGAAATAGGACAAGAAACTACATCCCAGCAAAAAAAATTATGTAACAGCTCAGGACACAGCTGGGAAGGATGTGTCCTAAGGAGTACAAATTTTAGAGCAACATCTAGGGAGTCAATTCCATTTCGCACAGTGCTGAGAGATCTACCCCTCTTGCATTTTCAAAACGTTTTCCAGAGGTGTTTCTTGTCCTTCTCTTCTTTGGCAAACAGACACGTCCATTCACATCTCCTCTGTCGTGTGCTGTGAGAGCCAAGCCAGTGTCCACAGATCAGATGTGTTTCCCAGCATTTGCCTGCAAATGGACTGGACTCTTGATCAGGGAGGGGAGCGATGGGACGAGGGGCAACAGTTTTAAACTGAAAGAGGGGAGATTTAGACTAGATGTTAGGAAGAAATGCTTTCCTGTGCGGGTGGTGAGCCCCTGGGGCAGGCTGCCCCGAAAAGTGTGGCTGCCCCATCCCTGGAGGTGTTCAAGGCCAGGTTGGACGGGGCTTGGAGCAACCTGGGCTGGTGGGGGGTGTCCCTGCCCAGGGCAGGAGGGTGGGACTAGATGAGCTTTAAGGTCCCTTCCAACCCAAACCATTCTATGATTCTATGAATTATGCGATTACTAACTAACCAACAAATAACAATGTTTCACCATAATGTTTTCTTTTCTCCCACATGTTAACACCTCCTCACCAGCTGAGTGATCCCTGTACGCACCAAATTCTTGTTATTATTCCGCCTGTGCATTCACACCTTGTTGTACGAGCCGTGTTGATCGATTGCAGGTGCCCCTCACTATGAAACTGGCCAACAACCCACTCACAAATTCGCTCCACTTGTTAATATTAAAATCATATGGCCAATGCCTTCCTAAATTGGTTCAGGCTTGAGGTACTGCTGCTTCACAGTAGGAAGAGTGTTGCAACAGGCTTTCTGCAGGCCCTGCTATTTATGGTAAACACTCCACTTTGTTGAAATAACATAAAATTTTGAGATAAACCTATTCTAGCAAAGGAAATGTTAAAGTGCCACCATCCCTGCTTTACAGCATTAAAATAAGTTGTGTCGCAGGCGCCTCGCATGGTACACAGTCAAACCAAGGGGCTGTTGAAGACCTGAGGACCACATGTTCTCTGCTTCGATGAAAATGGTAAGGAAAAGATTTGAAGTACTCCTACTGGTTTGATTATCTTCACTTTGTGAATACATAGTAGAGTTAAAATACAAGGAAACTTCTTGTAGTTTTATCTGGTTACAAGGTTGTCTAGACAGCGTCAGGCCAGGGTCTGCCTTGATGTTTGTGGCAACGTGAACTCTGCGGATCCAAGGCTGCAAAGAGATTGGAGAGAGCAGTGGAAACTTTGCAAAGTAGAGACCAGCTCAGGTTCTCAGGCTGCACTGCTTACCGAACCTGGAAGGGAGCACAAGAATATTTGCTGGTGCTCCTTTGTTTATCAAGTAAAAGAGACGGGAAACCCCCTTCAAACTCTCAGTCACAAAACTTTTTTACACAGATTGGCTAAAGAAAGAGTGAAGCCGGCTTTCACCTTCCCTCACAATTTATTTCATTCTGCAGCATTTGTTTGCAGGTCCCAATACCATCTCTTGGGAGTTCAGCCACCGTCAAAATAAAATCAAAGCGCTTTCAAACATAACACATTATCTCCAATGTTTATGATGTTCATACTCTTCCATACTTTATTGTCTGAAAATTATGTTAACAGGTGGATTGGCAATGATGCCTAACAGCCACTTGAACCCATAACTTTATTGGTATTTCAGGAGATAAGTCCCAAGCTGTGTTTCATGTGCCTTCAGTGACACAGAGGAATGGAGCTGTTAGAGAAACTCACACTCTTGCCAGAGAACCGGGCAGGAAACACGGTTACTGTCCGGTGCCAGAGCGCTCAGCCAGACCTGAGGAATTTGCCTATTTTCTGCCAACTCCTCTCATGGAACAGAAAAACAAAATAGCATGAAACATGTCCCTCGGTGCTGGCACAGCCCTAGCAAGAATCCCTTGCCAGCCAAGGCTGTTTCCTTCCTTTAAAAAGGTGACCACCCTGTTTTTTATCACTAAAATACATGGCTTTGCTATATAGACTGATTAGCAGACTCTTAGCTATCCGGTTGTGCTCAGATGACGCAGTGAGAAAGGCATTAAAGAGACCGTACAGAACGAGAGCATTTTTTCCTGACATTTGTAACGTGCTGCCCAGCAAAGTAGCTTGGCTATCATAAATGATCCCATCTTGCTCTGATGTTAAGCTTTTGACTTAAACTGCTTAGTGTAAGGAAGTTTGAGGTTGAACTGTTGGACTGCAAATAGAAATGGTGGAAATACCACTGTCCTAAGACACTAACACTTCAAATGAGCAAAGGTCTACGCAAATAACCTATGGAACAGTGTCCAGCTGGCCAAAGAGCACCGTTTATGATCTACCACAGCTACGGTAAACCCATTGGAGTAATTTAATAGTTGTGAATGTCAGTGAAAGACATCAGAAATTTGTGAAATTTTCCTGCAAATCCTATTTACATGTCAAAAATAAGAAAAACAAGGAAGAGCATGTGTTTCTGCAACTAACAGTTACTTTAAAAAGAGAAGTTTACATGCTGCTATTATATGTTTATTAAAAAAAATTCCAAGGAATGTGTTTCAAAGAATGAGTGATACTGCATGCTCCAGGATATCCTGTTAATCCTCCACAGATACGTACTTCAAAGCTTTGACTCAGATTTCTTCCATCTACTTTTAAGATATTCAAGTTACGAGCATATACATTCAAGTGTTCCGAATTCACTCTTTGCAGGAACCAGAGTTAGGGATCTCATTTAGGACACACTCAGACCTGGATTCAGATAGTTATTTTAACTCTCGATGCCAGACAGAAAAGCAAAGGGAGAACTTGAGGAAACATGCAGACACAGAATCATTATCAGAACAAATCAGTTGAATGCTGAGAGCTGCTAACAACATCATAAAACAGACGTATGCATCTTCCAGGGGGATTTTCCCAGAATAATTGCATGCTCTTGCCTAGTGTCGCTTGGGAAGGCCACCCCAGAAGTTGATGGTTTACGGTAGTTGAAGTGGGATTAGCCTTCATGAAAGACTCAGGAATACTTTTCCTCAGTGAAAGTTTACAATAATATTTTAAAGACTCTCAACCAACACCCATACTTAAGCTTTGAAAACAGATAATGCATTTTTAATGGGATTGCACATCTGACAAGGAATTTGACTAATTCCTCTGATAGCAGACAGCTTCCTCCCCATAATTCATCTCAAAAGGATCAAAAATCAAAACACTCCCTACCATCTTTGGAATGGCCCCCCCGCCCCCAGCCGCCTGGAAAGGATCACATCAATTCCAGCAATTCAATGGCAAGAGAATAGAGCGACAGAGACCTGACCTCCCCACAGCCTGTTCTACCAAAATAAGGGCTTGAGTCAAGAAGAGAAACAGGCGAAAGCCCATTGGGCTACGGACACTGAACCCATTGTTTCACAGATACAGTCGGCAACCAGCTTTTTCGCTATCTGAGCGTTAAACGTAGCTACCAAAATCTTCAAAGGTGTTTGAGTCAGGTAATGTCTTTGCTCCAGTGAACTAACAGCTGGGAAGTGTTGGGAGATCTTTGAATTCGAGGTGTTTTAAAAGGAAAAGCACAAGAGTTCTCATTAGTTTTTTTATTATTTGCCCTAATGAGGAATTCCTACTGATAATCATATGTTTTGCCATAAACTAAAGCCTTTCTCCAAAGGAGGAGAGAAGTCAGTACCCTCCATAAGCACATGGCTGTGCCTTTAATGCCACTTGCAGCATAATCCTTTGTAGATGATCCACAACACAAAACCTAGCAAGGTCTGTCAAGGCATTTTTAGCATTTGTTCCGTTAAAAAAACAAGAAAAAAACCCTGAGGTATTAGGGTGCACTAATCTTTAGAAAGGTTAATTTATTCATAGAGATTTTGACAGAGATGTATGGCCAGGCTAGAGTCCCAGGCACTTCTTCCCAAGGGGAACTGCTAGCGTAGAGACGGCTTTTCTGACATAAGAAGAGAGAGGCTTCAGAAACAGACCCAAACTGCATTAACTTGGGGGCTCCCGCACATTTACAGCACTTCCACTTTCTGTGACCAGCAACTGAAGCTTCTCCTGCTCCAACCAAACTTCAGCTGCCTGTTGATGAAGCAGGGAGGAGCCCTAGCATCCTGGAGACCGTGATCCCACATGAGCTGCAGACAGCAAAAGCATTGCTATCTGTTACAAAAACGACACGTACTGAACCGCTTTCCTCTTTTACAGCAGGCATCTTCCTGTAAGCAAATTCAGAGCATGCTGCAAAAGCACATCAGAGTGGTGTGAGCTGATGTTACCACGGGACGGACAACACACGATGCTGTCTTGATCAGAGAGAGATCCGTTCTTTCAGATATTTCTACTCAGGCAGACCGTGCTTCTGTTTGATTCTTCAGCATAATGTTTTGGATTTCGAGACAGCATCTTGTCCTCAGACCAAAGTTTAGTGAAACTAAATGAAATGTGTTTTTCTGGATATTTTGGGATCTCTTTTTCAAAATGTCAGAAGATAAATCCACGGATGCTCCAGTAAGAGACATCATCTTTAAATAAACTGTGTCCTTGAAATAAAATGCATTAGAAAGGAAGGGGCGCATAATTTTAAGATACCTGACCGTGACCTCTTTTTTTTCCATTGGGAACAATCTGCACCGTAACTGCACAAAGATCACTTACAGATTAGAATTTTTTTTACCTTCTTAAGCAGTAGGCAGAGAGGATGTGGCAGAAACCAGCTGAACCTCGTATCTGCAGAGGCCTCTGGGACCTGTCAGGATACTGTAGGAAACCAGTCTGATAACTGATTTGGTTGCTTCTTTTTAATTTGCTTGGGGTCTGTGCAATTAAAACTAAAGTTTCCACCGCCTGTAGAAGGATAGAGCTAATTTGCGATTGCCCTCCAATTTCTGCAGCAATTCTTCAATGTCAGGAATACCTGCACTGTTTCTTTCAAGCTGCAAAGCAACTAAAGCTCTTAATCCAGCTAACAGTTAGGTGAACCATATCCCAGGCTGTACTAGTAAAAATGCAGCCAGCAGGTCCAAGAAAACAATTTCTTCCCTCTATTCCTATTGCGTTGGGAGCACTGTGTCCAGTTTGTGGCTCACCAGTTTAGGAAACGTATCGACAGACTGGAGCAAGTCCAGCCACAAGCCCACAAAATTATAGGGGCTGGAGCACAAAACAGGGAGAACCCGAGAGCGATGAGTCTGTTCCGCATAAAGAGAAAGCAAAGGTGAGCCCTCATTGCTGATTACAACTAACTGATCAGAGGACACAGAGACGATGGGGCCGGGCTCTTTGTGGAGGTGCATGGCAGTGAGATGGGGGCAACAGACAAGGTGGAAGATGGAAAATGCCAAATAGATATAAGGAAACCTTTCTCTACCATAAGGGTAGTCAAATACTAGAATAGGTTGCCCAAAGAGGTTCTGGAATCTCTGTCCTTGGAGGTGTTGAAGACTCAACTGGACATGGCCCTGAGCAACCTGAGCTAACTAGACCTGCTTTGAACAGCAGGTTGGAATAGCTGACCTCCAGAGATCCATTCCAACCAGTGTTCTGTAATTCTAAGATGTCTTTCAGAGGATGCCCAGTTAAGAGAGTCTCTGACACGCCAGGCACATGCTACAAGACAATGACTCCCCACACAGCATTGTGAGCCAAGCACAGCTGGGAGTTCTGCGCATTTTTCTTGAGCTGCGAAGAAGTGACCATTTGTCCCCAGAGAGGAGGAGAGGTTTGGCCTGAGCTGGTCGTGCACAGCACTGGGCTGGACAAGGACCTCAAGCTACCAGAGCACAACCTACACCTGAATGAAGAGTTCATCCACCTCCTCCTACAGCCAGACGCATGCAGACTAGTTTTCCCATCAGTATCTTATTTCCACTTACAACACCTCGTAACATCTCCTCCAGTGCTAAAATGAGCACTGGCTCATCTGCAGCCTTGTTTGCTCTCCTTGTTTTCACCTGCATCTCCAGCACTGCAAAGGACAAGGGACCAGCTTAGCCAGCATGAGCCAAAAGCAATAAGGCTCTGCTGACCATAGCTAGTTAACTGCTAGTTTAGATTATTAACCTCTTGCGCTTAATGAGAGTCCTGAGGCTGCTTAAGCCACAAGACTAAATTTCTCCTAACCACAAACATGGAATCCTCATTAATATGAATCTGAGACACTTTCCCAGGAAGAAATAATTTGTAGAATGTAGAATCTACCCAGAAGCAAACGATGCTGGATTTAGAAGTATGTTTGAAACTTCTGCAGTTCAGTTTAATTTGTCCCCAAGGAGAGGGAGGGAGGTCTGGATCAAGAAATGGATTTTTATTTTTAATTGCCAGGTGTCACCAGACCTTAACAAGAAAGTTTTCTGATGTTTTCCCCAACACCCCCAAATACTTGTAATTATTTTCTGGGGAATTTTACTTGAAAAATGATCTATTTCTAACTGAATTTAAGCCTGTGTTATGCAAACAGTAAACCAGCTTGTTTGAAAGTAATCTGTACCCAAGGGCTAGCAGAGGAATAAAAATAAATAAAGTACGAGAGGTTTTGCAAAACCACAGACACCACCAGGTTTTCCAGGTCCGAAGGAAGAAAATCGCATTCTGTGGACTCCCTTTTATATTTTTGTAAGTTAAATTTTTTAAGATGTGTT
This sequence comes from Charadrius vociferus, assembly GCF_000708025.1. Classification (NCBI taxonomy): domain Eukaryota; kingdom Metazoa; phylum Chordata; class Aves; order Charadriiformes; family Charadriidae; genus Charadrius; species Charadrius vociferus. Next base: position 4,644,857 of record NW_009649449.1, on the reverse strand, counting down.
ACAACTGATACACGGATCAAGTTTCCCAACAATCAGCACCTGCTGCCTCCGAAGCGGAAGGTGGCCGTGTCTAGCAGCGCACAGCAAACTAGTTGGGGACAGGAAGCAAAATTTACGGCACTAATTTGAAACTACAGAAGGCCACTCATTTTCAGCTCAGTCGTTGATCTTAGAACTACTCAGCGCAAAGCCAACGTTCCAGGATTTCCTTGACGGCCACACGTGATCCAGGCCCCTATATTTACACCAGATCCCCCCAATGCCACAGCTTGTAAGGCAGCTCCGGCTACGCTCTCTCCTCTCGGGACCACTCGCCTGGGTCCTGAGCTTCAGCAGGGGCTCCGCAGCCCAACCCCGGCCAGAGCCCTCGCCACTGCGCCGCTCAAGCAGGGAAAAGCTTTTGCCAGCAAAGCAGCCGGCAACCTGAGCAGAGCCTGGCAGGTGGCACATCTCCTCTTGGAGGTGCTTTAATCTCGGCAGGGTGTTCCGACAGGCAGTGGCTCTGCAGTAACAAGTGAGCCTTTCTCCCAGGTGGGATTACGCTGTAACAGAAGCTGGGGGCGGCCTTCCCAATTGTTCTGTCCGTGCTCTGAAATACAAATCCCCTGCCCCCAACCTCAAAGCGCAGCGGTGCGAGGTGAAACCTGAAGACCACAGGAAGGTTGGGGGCATTTCTCTGCAGTGAGACTGGAAGGATCTTAACCTCGTACTGCCAAGATAACACCCTGTGGGAAACTGTGGCTCAGAAACTCACATCCTCTGACAGAAACAACCCACCACAACTGCTTTAGAGTCCACGTCCTGGAAAGCATCAGTGTGTAAGGCGTTATCCCCTGGTGTCTGAGCTACCGTGCTGGCAAAAGCTTTTCGTAATGACAATCACATCCCCCCCCGCCACACACACACACTGGTTTGCATTACAGAAAACATGGTACACCAGAAAGCCAATTTCTCCGAGCTGCAATTGGGTTTGGACTTATTCCAAGCAGTCACTATCTAACAATCTCCTTCCAGGAGTTCCCACTCGCTTCTCCTGTATCAATCTATTTTTATGTTGGTATCTTGTTTTAATCTTTTCTTTCACGTGGATGCAAGCGCAATACCAAGAGCAGATGTGGCTCATTTATGTGTATAGCAAGTCTCAATCATAATACATTTAAAGTGCTTTCTCAGGTATGATTGTTTGACTTCTATAACACGCACACAGTGTTTTGCATTAGATTTATTTCTGGCACGTTTGGTCGAAATTTGAAGGATCAGCGGGGCAATTTTTCATCTCTCTAATTTAATATCTATTTTTGCAGTTTTAATAGCAAAGGAATATTTGTCAGATACACAACATTCACATGAAAATGTGGTGGGGTTTTTTATGTAAGGAATGGCTTTTCTAGCAAAATGGGTATTTTAATTTTGATTTGCAAAATAATTATTTCATTATGTCCTGGCTTGGGGACGTGTTGGAATCCCCCAAAATACAGGAACACAACATTTCTGCCACAGGGTCTGTTGTCTTCTCAGGTACAGCAGAGACGGTCCTACCAGGTCAAATCTGAGCCACAGCAGGCACAGAGGTCACACATGTGACTGCCATCCACACTGTACTACCTGCTCTGGGCATATGCAAAAAGTGTTATTCTGCAGTCTGTCGATAAGGAGCATTCCACCAGCACGAATTTCATTTCAAACCACACATTGTGCAGCAGTGAATTTAAACAAGAACCCCCAACACAATGGCAAGTAATAATGGACTATGCAGGTTTCAATCCGGATGGTCATCACTAGCTCAAGTGACAAATAAATTCCACAGGCTTCCACCTCTTCCTGAAATATAAGAGCTCTCAGGGATCAGCAAGGATCAAGACAAGCCATCGAGTACTGCCAAAGCATCTCAGCAATGGGAGCTGCTCAGCTTTCCTCCCCTTCCGTGGACCACAAAGTATTGCCACCCTTACGGCCAGTTATCTCCTCTAAACTGCTGCAGCATTTTTAAATGTCCTGCTGCAATTGTCATTTTATAGTGTAAGTTAACCTCTTGCCGTGGAACTATACCAGGCTTTTTTTTAAATCAGATGGCAAAAGCTACTTCATATTGCCATTTCAAATAAGCAGTTTTCACGAGCAAGACACAAAATCCCCTTAGTGCAATTTAGAATCTACCAGTAGCTTAATATGCAAATAATCATAAGCGTGGTGCAAACCCCTTTCTGACCATTCAGGCATTAGCAGGCCCAAAGACTGATTTTTACAGCATTTTTCCTTCCTTTTAATCTTCTCTTGCTGATGTATCTGATCAGTTACATCAGGAAAAGACTGTCTCCTGTTGCCTCATAAACGATTCACTTTTACAAGCATGAAGTGTTTTGAAAACATACATAAAACCTACAAAGAAACATCGGAGAAAGACAAAAGGTACAGCCTACTGCAATCTGCTCAGCAATTTTCCTGCTTCTCCCCGGCAGTCTGCCACTTCCCGACAGAGATCACAGGGTACCAACAACCACCACTCACAGCCTTTAACCATTTCCATGGAGCGTGCTGTAGCCTGGCCACCAGCCGACACCAGCTCTGACCCCTCGGCTCAAACATCTTAAGGCTGTGATAAAACATTCTTGGATTTATTTTTTTCCTAGAAATAAACAGAGAATGCACTTTGCTTTGAAGAGCTTATTACAGGAGGCACAGAACAACTTGAAAATATTTAAGGTAAACAATCAAATCTCTCTGCTTGCTTTTTTTTTTTGACATTTTACACAGGACAGATGTTGTCACCAAGGCTGCTCTTGTAAACAAGATGTGGAGATGGTCTGGATTGGGTTACCTTGGTGAAATAGTTTAAAATAAATAAAAGGATGGTTGGTCTCTTTCGGACGAATTAGCTTGATTGGAACTGTCAGATTAAAAAGGCCTAAATAAACAGAGTTGTGCATCTACCCTTAATGGAGTTAAGGGCCCAGGACAAGTAGTAAAGATACACAAAATGAAAGCCTAGATGATGGAATTCATCCCTGCGCAGACACGGCTGATACGTGTGTAAGCATCTCCTAAACCCCCGTCTAAAGCAGGTCTTGGATTTACAGAGACCACGGATTTAGTTCACAACACCCACTAAAAGCTGTGCTGATTCTTTTTCCCTGCTAGTAAATAATTTCATAGACACGTAAAAACACGAGTCAAGGACATCTAGAGGTGAGAGAGACCATCACAGCCTCCTGTCATTTCAGAGCTCCTGGCCCCAGGGAAGATGGAACGCTGCTCCACAAACTGCGCTTTGGATTGGTTAGTAAGTCCCTAAAAATCAAAGCTATGACACTACTCCGTCTCCTTCCACGGGATTACCTATGTTCTACTCCATTTACAGTGCTCTTGCATCGGCTCTCCCTTCCACTTCTGTGTGGTAACAAATTCCTCTCTAGCTGCCCCGAACTGCCGAGCCATTTTTGATGTCGTGTAGCAGACAATTCCTGGCACGGAGGCGTATGAGCATCAGTGATGGATGAGTCTTCCTGTTTACAACTTTCTCATGATGTTGCACAGTCATTTCAGGGTGAAAAATACGTAAGTGTAGATGCTTGCCACTTTTCAGAAGGAAATGTAAAATTTGACATTATCCTCCAACTCTTATTGGTACATTTAAAAGACCCATAGCAATTGTGTTACTGGGGTGCAATAGCAGAACGCTGATAATTAAAGACTCTGATTCTTTTTACAGTAGTATTCTTTTTTACATTTACCACTTTGAGCTGTTCAGACTGAAATTTTCAAGGTCTGTCTCAGACTGAGTTTTCCCCCCAAAAGCAATCTAAAATAGCTCATCTGGGGGTTGGTTTGTTTGTACACAAATAAAATGTAAAAAAAAAAAAGCATATTGTCTTGCCATGCTAAATATAATCTATAAATAGCATGGTCAAAAACATCTAGGAGGTTTAGATTTCAAGTTATTAGAAATTACTGGATACTGTGACTCTTGCCCAGTTAACAGCTATGAATACAGCACAGAAACAGAGGTACCTACACAAAGAATTTGGCCCACAGCAAACATATATTATTGTAAAGTTGTCTAGAAAATAGATGCTGTTCAGACCAGAAATTACCTTAAATGACTGTTGAGTTGACTGGGTTACAATATTTTAAGGATCATAAAAATAAATATAGTTGTCCAAACAGTGAGATGCAGTGTATTGCCAAGTAAAACACCAGTGCATGAAGGGGTGCTTACCCTGCGTAGCGCTGGGCTGCCTGTAAACTACAAGAACCAGGATGAAGTGACTCTTTGTTCGGTCTGTGTGTTTAAAAATTGACGAGTGCTCCGTGGTATCAATCATGCCTGTCAGACAGCACAAGTGCAGATCTGTTACACTTAAAGGGTTGTCAAACGAGACATGATTTAATTTGTCATTTTTTTCTCTCTCTCTCTTAGTGCAGCATGCACGTGCTCTTCATTACTCTTCATCATCAGGAAAATGAATACATTTTTTGTATAATTTTTTTTGCTCCGAGAGGGTGGAGGGATGGTTGTTTACCAATGACCCAGCACTTGTGAAGAGATCATAAGCAGCTGTTCCCTACATGCCCTCACGATCCGAGAATTTAACTGAAGCCGTGGGAGGAGTGGGATAGGAGAAGGGGCTATTTGGGCCATTTTTTCAATAGACAAAGGCCCCAGTCCCACACAGCTCCGCAAAGAGACTGCAGAACAGAGCCTTTGGAGCTTGTCCTGCATTCTCTTTCTTCATTACATTTTCCTCTTCAAACTTACCTAAAAAAATTTAACATGGCACCTTCACGTTATGTTTTTGGGAGTGCAATTGTCAGGGAGTTTTGCCTGCTGCAGGACTGCAGGATTTGGTTAAAAAACTTCCCGATTTCTATAACTCTGTGAGCACAGTTTATTTTATTCTTGGGTGAAGCTTTACCTCTTGTCATAATCCAGGAAGTAAAGCAGATACACGAAATATCAGTGTGGGGGAAAAAGATTAACTCATTTGTTTCACAGTTCATGTGGGATTTTTTTCCATTTAAGACAAAGAATGAATGGCAAAGGAGAAAAGACACAATATAAGGAGAAATACATTGCACAGGAGAAAGAGAAATATTACCTATCGATAAGTATACTTTTCAAATTGGTGGGAAACCTGAAGCTACAATCCCAAAAGCGCTTTTAGATACCTGTGAGTGCAGTTAATCTTTTTCCCTTCAAAAACAAGTCTAAACTAACAAAAATGTTCTTAACTCTG
>NW_009649449.1:4612157-4639568 GCF_000708025.1 Charadrius vociferus | reverse complement strand
GTGTCCCAGAGCTGTCCAAGGATGCCACAGTTTGGCCTAATACATAATAATGCTTTCACAGTATAAAGCTTTATTTTATCTGAAGTTGAGAACCTTCTAAAAAGCCCTCAGCAGAAGCAAGGCTGCCTAGTGCTTGTCTTTGGGCACCTCACAGAGATAGGTGCTTCCCCTGTTTATAGATGAGGAAATTGGAACATCTCTAGAATAAGTGAACGTCACAGGTCACTTGTCCAATCTGTAAAATGGACTAAAACTCTGGAAGCTCTGAAACTGCCAAACAAAGTAAATAAATCTAATTCAAATGAGACCAGAACACCCTGATCCCGGGTCATAAGCCATTGCCTAAGCTTGGGACTGCAGGAATTCAGGTGAGATCCAGCTACATCTTTCCATTAATGTTTCATTCACGGCAAGAAATTGGATAGGAAAGTCAAAAAACCATGTCTTTCTACTTTTAATGACACCTCTCTCTCTCTGCCATAAACAATCTGTCTGCCTTCTGCAAACACGTTTCTCAGACAGCCAGGACAAGGCCAGCTCAGAAGTAGATGTCATGAGAAAACTCCTTCCAAACACAACAATGACAGTCCTGTCTCACATGATGGAGAGTCCAAACCGAAGTCTTACTTATTCTAGTATTTCCTATGGAAAGATTTTACAGGTCCCCAGTGAAAGTGAGCTTGAATTAAGTACAGTGCTAACCTGGTAAATCTCTGCCACGTTCCATCATGGTATATCAGCAAGGTCATTTTCTGAAATGCTTCTAACATATGAACCTAGCGATACAACAAGTTTATTCATATTTTACCTGGGGATCCTTAGCTAGCACTTAGGGCCACAAAGCAGTAGATGCCACCTGTGATTTAATTCAGGACTGGGGGACAGAAATGACATAGATTCCAAGCAGAGTGAGGCATTTCAACTTTACAGAATGTCTATGTCCCAATGCCCACTTTGAGTATCTGGAAGTTGTAAAGGACGGTCTTGGTTCAATGCCAGTCTTAGTGGCAATGAGTACTTTCAGGACACAAACACTTGCAAGGATTAGTGTCAAAATCGGAGCTTTCAAGACAAAGGTACCTTTTACAATCCTGAGAAGAAAAGGTATCCAAGTGGAGGGGCCTGGGCAGAATATGATATGTAGTTTGGCTGGAGAAAAAAAAAAAAAAAAAAAAAGGAGTAGAAGGTGCTAAAACAGAGGCAGAACTAAAGCACACGTGTCACATCAGAGGGGAACACCACAAATACTGAGCTTCACTCTAGCTTTTCAAACACAGAACTAAAAACCAGAACTCGAAATTCAGCAGCTTGAAACATTTTCAATTTGTTTAAAAGAACAATTAAAACATGAAGAAAACAAAAATTGTAGAGAACACTTTTTTTTTAACATAAGGATATTTTTACCATAGAAAATGAATGTAAGATTTTAAAAAAAGGCATTTGAAAAGTTGAAGAAGGATGCTTTCAAGACTTCCTTGAAGACCTCTGCTCATTTTTGTCCTAACAACGATTGAAACGCAAGGGGAAAAAACATTCTTCAAAAATATTAGAAAGCACTTGAGAATATTAAAGGGTTTCTCACCACATTCATTTAAAGAAAACAGCAAGGTTTGACAGATTTCCCATTCTGGCGTAAGATGAGCTATTGTTCCTTTAAAGTGTATTTCAGTTACTCTTCTATTGAACACACCACAAAGTGAAGGCAAATCTTTTAAAGACAGACACCTACAGAATTGCAATGAAACATAACTCACCGGTTCTGATCCTCCTATGATCCACAGTGATCTGGAGTGACCATCGCGCACAAGGAATCCTTAGGTAGAGTCAGTCAAGGATTAGGTGTGTTCTGTGTTACCTGGTTAGACTGTATTCCTGTTAGCAGCACATTAAGAGTCTCAAACTCCTAATATCTAAGAAAGCCACAGACAGAGAAGGTATTTTTGTACCTGCATGATTTTGATATGTTCAAAGGACCATTTAACACTCTAGGACAGCCAAAATGTTTCCATACAAATATCCCACTTGGAAACCCAGTCAGAATCCTGAACTTGAAGGATGGGAATAGGAGGGAGAGATGAAGACTTGCCTTATTGGATAGTGATGTTGCTTTCCTTTCTTTCATCCTGTCTTACTTGAGGAATAGATATTTTTTCGCTACAGCCCTTTGAGCATCTATCACAACACTAGCAGCTGCCTCAGATGGTTTTTCCGGACAATATTTTAATCCCCAAAAAATGCAACCAGGATGTGAGGGGACCAATTAGGATAATTACATCCCTCACTGTAAAGGAACTTATATAATATACATTAAGGTCATGCAAGTCAAATAATAGTCAAAATAATCTCAAGTCTTTTCCCATGCCCCAAGCTGCAAAGCAGCCCCCAGTGACCAAAAAACTAATTAGTCCTTATAAAGGACTGGTACTAAACGAGAGAGCAGGAAAACCCAAGCACACTGCTAACATCTGCAGACCCTACCAATAGCAGGGAATTTATTTTATTTGATGACTGCTCCAAGTGAAATATCATCAGTCCATAGAGGAAGACAAAAACCAAATACAAGGGCAAATCACTCAGCTGTAGCCTTAAATTTGGCCTGAACTCTACCCCTTCCAAGCATCCCATCACGCAGGAGACCAGATATGAGCCTCCACTAACAACCTAATAGACCATTTCAGAACTGGTATTCCTAGAGTAGCCAACAACAGCAGTGGGGAACCAAAAGGACAGCAGGTCTTAAGCACATGCTTGATGGTTTTTCTGAACCGAGTCCCAAATCCTGCTTTACCTATTAACGTGAATAGCCCTATTGAATTCAGTTGGACTGCTTATGGGAATATGGATAGAAAACTTTGGCCCTGCTTCGGTAAACTAAACTTCAGGAACAGTCCGAGTATACCATAACAAAGACCCTAAATCCAGCAAGCATCATGAAAGCAGCTTATTTCATTACTAAGTCAATTTATAAGTATAAACATGGAGTTATCTAAAATATGGATATTGCCTATTTGAAATACTGCACCTCAAACTTACTAAATGTCACCAATAGGCATCCCTTAAGGAAGCAGGCAGCATGCTGCCTTTGGATGCCCCAACCATAAATCAAGAGATTTCCTGAGGTCCGCCTGGAATAGTGGAGAGTAGCCAAAATTACATGAAGTGCTATTTGTGTGCTATTAGTTGTGGGGTGGGAGGGGGTGGAGTGTGGGAAGGAAAAAGGGGAAGAAGGAAAACCACTTTCTTAATAGTTCCTACAATGTTTGGAAAACATTCATTCATAGCATCCATTTATCAGGCTTCCATGTAATAACTCCAGGCCAAAAAAAAAAAAAAAAAAAGAAAAAAAAGCCTGCAGGGGAGGTAGGTGGGGAGAGGAAACCAGGGATACTAGGTTTTAATGGGGAAAAATCGGAATGTTGTCAATGTTTCCATTTAAAAGAAGTATCATAATTACAAAGTAATGTTTGTGTCTAGGTGCCATTCCGAGGTAGCAGATGATGTCAATTTGTTCTGCTCAGCGGTTTTATATCTGAACAATAGCCCAGTCTTAGACAGAACTTTTAAGATTTTATATTCGGTCAACTGCAGCCTCCCACACCCCAGATGCATTCGTATTCACTTAAAAAATGTCCATGGTGTCATTCTGATAGCTGGAAAAACCTGGCAGCCGTGGAGGCCAGGTCCTGCGGCAGCCGTGGCACAGCAAAGCGCCGGACCCTCCGCGACACCTCTGAGCCACAGCTGGAGTGCTCCCCGGTTCGGTGCTAAACAGTACCGTTCTAAGAAAGGGGTGCCATGATGTGTTGATATGATGGGTGCATTAAAACAAGGGATAGTTATGAAAGAAAACAGCCAACGCTGCAAACGGTGTTCCACGCAGTCCAAGTTCCAGCTTGTTCTTGCCAGTGACCGAAACATCAGTCGTCCAGTGGCTGGGTGAGATCCTACAGGGCACTCCTTCCTTTTTCTAACATGAAAAATGTAAAGGTACTGAGCAATTAGCCCCCAGTATCTAATTTCATCTTGAATTCGAAAAATGCAGCAGGAACCAAGAAATCAAAACGAAACAATGTGCATATGCGAAGCTGAAGACAGAGGATGGTAGCAAGCCGTTATTACAGCATTAGAGCTGTCACGAGTGACCTCCCCCGCGGAGTATGGATACTAGCTTAAATGCAAAAATTTTGCATCAACAGTCATCTGCAAGACAGACAGATCTCAATGCAGCTAGAGCACAAATTCTTTCTCTCCTATTTTAGCGGATCACGTTCATGGTTGTCTTTTGATGTTTCTAGCTGAGAGAACATTTTCATAAAACAAAACAAAACAAAAAAATCTCTTTGGGAATCCCTGTTGGTGCGATGTTTTTGATTAGTGCTAATGTTTTTCTGGCCGGCTGTGAAAATGCATTTAACTATAATTGACTAGGCATTGTAATTCCAAAGCTTTATGAAACAAAAATCCACAGAGTGACAATCTGATACAGAAATCTGGCAAAAGATGATGTATCTTGCCCCTCAGAGACAAGTTTAATGGAATAAAAATATTGATCTAATATAGAAAGATTGGATATACATTTTCCTATAGCTTTCAGTATTATCAAGGGGGTAGGGGAGAAAATTCTTAACGTGGAAACCTACTCATATTTGGAATAGTTTCCTCTTAAAGGAAATGGTGTAATTGTAATTTCAGCGCTCACTGCACTGAAAACCAGACAAAGCAGCGAAGCCTATACCGCAGCGAGGAAGGCTGCGCTGCCTGATGACACAAGCCCATCTTTCCCAATTCTCATTTCTATGATTCCATGATTTCCTTTTTCAGTGACACTGGAAGCAGGGGGGAGAGAGGCAGGAGGAGAAGAGCAATTAATTTCCTCACTAGGATCACAGTTACACCAGTGCCGCATTCAGCCAGTCAGAGATGGACTAAAACACTGTTTGCCATTTCCTGAAGAGCCCCTTTTTACGGTAGCCATAAGGAAACCATGTGTTTTCTCTACTCAACCTCAGAACTGACAAATGCAAGCCCGGTTGATTCTCATACTGTAAATTTCAGAGAGGACTTTTAAATGGATGCTCTACATTGGATCTTCTTGTGGGGAAAACCAAATCTGTCAAGAGAACAGAATTTTAATTTGTGAAACAAGGAGCCCAGCCGTACAGTAGTAACGACAACACCATCAATTTGGTTCTAATAGTTGATACTAAACTGAAAGGGGATCGCAGAGATGGAGCATAGCACTGACTAGATGGCACCAGGCAACTGTCCGCTGCTCTCCCTTCTGCGTCACTTCAACCACAACAAAAATTGTGGATGACTTCTCCCTCTTTAGGTTTTGAAAGGGAAAGAAAAAAAATAAAAAGACTGAAAAAAAAAGAACAACCCAAAAAACCACTGCGGATAAAGAAAAAAAATCGCAGCATCGAATCAATTAATGCGAGTTCTTCCTAACTTCCATGCAAGCTTTGCCTTCAATTAGCATGATCTCACTGAACCCTCTTGTGTAGGCCTGGAGCAAAAGCAATGGAAACTTTCTCCCTTCTTGTTTTAATCTTTCACCAAGTCCTGACTTTCGCCTCCAGCCCGTCTAATTGAAACTAATCTTCGCGAAAGGAGTGCTACAAAATGGGACAATAGATTGGAAATGTACGACCCAATTACAGCCACACCGGCCCCTTTTATTCCCCTCCTCGTCTCCTTCTGCCAGTTTCATTTTTTGAAAGTTTGCATTATTAACTCCATGCTTGCGAGTTCCTGTCTGTCACGGGGGCCTAGAGATGTTATCACTGGTTGCCGATGTATAAGGTTACCATGAAAGCATTTTATGGATTACATTTTGCAAAAAGGCGATAGAGGGCATGATAGCTAGCACAGTGGCGAGCTTTATAGGAGTTTATATCTGCAATAAATGAGAGGCCAAGGAAGTGTTTATCTTGGATTTAAGTGTATACCTGCTTAGTTATCTGGAGGCAGAGACAATAACAGCTCAGAAGGGATCGCTAACATTTACTACAAGGGTTTCACAGAGATGCTTATGAGATGGGCTGCTACCCTGGGAGGAAGGCAGGCCACGGAGACACAACTGAGGAGCCCAGCTGAAGAATGTGTTTAACATTATAGAGTTAATGAGGTTATATGAAGGCAAAGATAGCACTCGCTGGTTCCCAAGCTGGCTCCTAATCCCAAGGCAAAGCCTAGCCCACTAATACTGAATGTCAAACAATTTATTAAAAATAGACAATTTTCTTTCTCTTCCTTTTTTTTTTTATACTTCCTTCTCATAACTTGCCGAGTCCCGGGCAATAGCTTCTGTGTTCCTCCAGTGCCATGATTTATTGCTTGCTTATACAGTTTCTGGTTCAAAGCTAGGTGCGTAAATCAATCACGGTGGTTGCTCCCCTGAATACATTCATTTGAACTTCTCTGTTGTAGCCCTGAGAAAGGTGGCTCAGCACCGCCACAGCAACCTCCCTCCTTTCCATCCCCAAAGCTCACTCTGGATTCCTTTGAGCACTAGCAAACGCATCCCAAAATGACCCTCCCACCCTCATCTTCCTTCTTAAGCAGGGGAGCAGGCATACAAGGGAACAGAGTCTTCCTCGCCTGCACTGGCAGGGCAGGTGGCATCAGCACCGGGCTACCTGATGACAGGCAAAAGAAGGGAAGACAGGTGCAGTCACATTAAACACTGGCTATGGTCTTAATAATGACCAATGGTTCTACGATTTAGGCTACAAGCAACCAAAACTATCAACTGCTGCCAGTAACCAGAAGCTGGAGCAGATATCCACACAACCAAAATATAGTTCAACTCTGGAACCACAAACCTGCCCGTTTCTCATTCAAGGTAGATGGCAGTGGAAGTCTCACCTTTCTGTAGCGGAATAATGCAGCACCGCAACCATCTAGGATATTCAGTTGCCTAAATAAAGTCGTATTTCCTCATAGTGTTTTCTTTCTCTTTGGAGAGAAAGGAAAAGCCAGGGGAAGAATCACACATGGCAGATGTGAACGACACCTCTTCAAGGGGAGGTTACACCGCAGCTTTGGGTACCAGCTCAGCAGTGTCAGCCCATACATCCCCCAGGATTCTTCTAGAGCTTGGAGAAAAGACAGGCTCCTTTTCCTTGTTCTCAGCCATCTGAGTTAGGGTACCTAAACTACAAGGTACTTTATGTGGTCCCAGAAAGGGTGAATGCTGCAGGAGTTCTGGATTTTAGCTCTACAGCTGAGATTTCATTATTTTATTTTTTTTTTCAAGAACAATCTCAAAATATGGAAAACACTAATCCAACTAAATTTGCTAAAACCTAGAAATTCCTGATGTAAACACTTGAAAAAAACACCCGTACCACTTCTGTCAATCAAAATATCTATATTTCAAAGTATTTCATTTTTGAACATTGAGTTTTTAGTATCTTCAGTTCACTAACGCTTGAAAGCAAAAAGTCATTTAAACCAGAAAGATGACAACTGCATTTTTTAAAATGTCAAAATAACATATTTTGACAAACTCAAAGCAGTTTTCCAAAACACAATCCAAGTCAAGAATTTGTCAGAAACCTTTCCCACAAGAAAAACTGGCATTTTAAGGAAGAAATAATAACTTGCACATCTGGATAACGAATTCTTGGCCAACACTAACTCATGAACTGTGGTCTAGTTAGCAGCAGTTCCACCTGTAGAACTGTAGCAGGCTCCTAGTTAGATCCTCAAGGAATCAGCCACAGAGTAGACACGAGAGCTATTTCAGTTACTCTTGCGTGAAGCCTGCTCACACTTTGGCTTTAAGTGCTCCTAATCTTTCTTTATAATGGAAATACAATCCGTGCTTTTCTCCCGTTTTTTTTTTAGTATGGAAATCTTCATGACTCATTTGTCATTATTTCAGTGTCTTTCATAAGACACTTTTAATAAATGCCTGAAAATCTCACCCTTCATTAACAAAAACGTTTCTGCCTTCTAGAGTTGAAAGTCAAGCTTGAAAATCTTCCCCCTCACAAGTTTAGAACCATAAGTTGATAAAATAATGAAATAACCGAGCTTGTTTTAAGTCTAACTGCTAGAGGTGCTGAGGTAGAATAGTCTGGTGCAGTATTTTTGAAGTTTGTACTACTAATACAGACTTTATAAAAAGAAAATACATCAATACACACATATGTATGCATGCACGTGATCCTTGTTGTGTCTTTTCTTTCTCCTGGGAGATTATATTGTCTTCAAATACATTCATGCCCACCTCCTTTTTGGCCTAGAAAGCACAGTCAGCAAGAAACTCCACATTGCAACCTCTGGTTTGCTGCTGAATTTTTTGCCTGTGAGCTGAGAAGTAAAAACTCATAGCCCAACATCATACATTTTATGGCACAGCAAGAATGGGTCATTCTTTTCCTTTGCCTGTGATATTTATGAGGACTTAGAGAATGATTAACTGAGGGGGATGCTGGAAATGAATCCTTCCAAACAGTGAAGCTTTGGATTCACCAACCAAACGAATGGCTTTTATTCCAGATTTATGATCTTCTCACAGCCTGGCTGTGATGAGTAATGACCTATCTTCACACCATTAAAGAATTTATTATGACTATTTATCACCAAAGTAACATAACAAGAGTTGAAGAGGTACACAATAATGCTAGGAGAGCAGCCAACATTGTCTTAGCTGTTAACTTGCCCAAATACCATAGAGCTAGAGCAGGGCTAGCAAAGAAGGGTATCTGCTTCTGAGCACATGCTCACAGGGAAAAGTATTATGGGAGAGCGTGCGGCTGGGTAGGAGAAAGTCCAGAATCCCGAGAGGTATGCATACAAAGGGGATATCTCCATGGGAAGGAGGGACAGAGAATGTAACTGTGTGCATGTACACATCTGTTTTTCCCCTCTTTTTTCCAGCTTTAATGATGGGGAGGGAAATAGATGTAAAAGATGATATCTAAGTACATGGCTAACCAGGCTATTTCCAGTGGAGAATGAATGCCTCTAATGGCTGAGTAAATGAGGCCCTAGAGATGTTTCCCACAGCAGAAAGAACTTTTAGAGAACAGAAACAGTGATGCTGAGTGAATGGCGAGTACTCTGGATCTGAGGGATGTTCTCCAAGGATGTCCTAGGAGCCACACAACATTCTTCGTACCACTAACTTTGAATTCTCCAGATTTCAGTTGTAAAACTACCAGAATCACAGCCGCCTTTGAGATTTTCCAGGTTGGTAAAGTAGCTTGAGCCCAGCACATAAGATAAAGATCCACAGCGTTTCTGCCCCTTTGCTAACTCTGAACTAAGCACTAACACCCTAGCTGACCTCCGTGCCAGCTACCGGAAAGATTCGCAGAGGAGTTTCAAAATTCACTCCATCACATGATCTAACTGCTGAAAACATTGCTCCTGAAGGAAACATAGTCCAGCAGAGTGAGTCATCTACTTCAAAGAGACTACAGCCCCTCCTGTTCAATGAATTTTCCTCTTTGCAGTGGGTTACGTTCTGATGGCAGCCCTCCCTGTGGAATCAGGAGCAATAATGGATTGCCTCCAGAGTCTCAGCACGTAAGAGAGATCAGGCTGTTCCACTTTTGAAGCAGGCTGTCAGTAAATGTCATATTTTATTTTGCTTCCGAAAGACAAATATGGCAACACACACTTTGTTAGCAGGCCAAAAGAATTATAACTGTATTTTGCTGAAAGCAATGTTGATTTGGATTTAGCCTAACACCGCTTGTAAAACTGAATTACACTGAATTTGTTCTAAACAGCTGTGACGTTGGGATCTTTACACACACACACGCTCTGCTGGCTACAGTAAAACTGCAATTGATGCTCAGGGGAAAGGTAGCTCCTCTCAAAGGCACAGGAAGTCTCTACCCACTCTATCCAGGTCTCAGGAGCTGGTGAAGTAACTGAGGAGAGAATTCATAGGAAAGCCTGGCTCCTAGATCGCTGTAGATGATCCAACACTAGGTCAATCACAGAGACAGGGAGCAGAACCTACATGGATCCCTGGAATCTCATATGGCGTCCGGCCAACAGACCCCAGAACCAAAAGATAACATTGAGTTTCATAACACTTCCATTCCCCTGACACAAAACCTTAGTACTAATGGCCCACACGCTTAGAGCGCCATACAAATTCTAGGCAACATGCCTGTCTGAGGGTGCAAAGCCCAAAGACAGTGGGCACCACTGAAGCAAATACAGTAGTTGGAATTTAAAGAGGAAATCAGCAGGGTTGGACTAGACTCAAACATCTGATACCACTGGAGAGGCATCCACTTGCTGAAGGCTTATGCATTTTTCCAGTGAAGTGTGACTGAGCAGAATTGCAAGAGGCAGAGGCAAGATGTTTGCAAGATGCAAGACAATGCAAAACCGTTTGCATGGTGCCTTTCCGCACTGCTACCAGGGACACATTATGGACAATTCTGGATTTACTTACTGGTAGGGAACCTCCTCCTGACCCATCTCTTGTATGGATACTCAGGTCCTCACATATAATTAAGGACTAACAAAACAGACAGCCATAGAAGAGGAAAAGATGTGTGCGTGGCTGTGTCTGTCCTTCAGAAAGACCTCATACTGCTCATTACTTTCTGCTATAAATATCAGTGTCACTGTTTTATCTTGTTTTCTTCAATGAAAATGTAGCACAATGTGGGTATATACCTACCAAAACAGTTCCAAAATCATTGTACTATTTCATGCATTTTCTTTCCTTGCAAAACCATAATTGCAAACACCTGATAAAAGTAACTGCCGCTCCCTAAAGAGACTACAGGAAAGCCCCCACATTCCAGGGAGCTGAGCAGGGGAGTGCCCAGAACAGAATAGAGCAGAGCAGTGCCCTTCCTGCTGCCAACTCTACCGACTCATGTCTAAGACTGCCATACTACGACACCAGTGACAGAAACCACTGCTGTACCTGGGTTTTCTGCAGAGACTGGACAATTGGCAGAAAAGGAACAGGAGTCTTCCTCAAGCAAAAAAGAAGGTTTTTCCCTTCCTCGTTGGCAGAACAGCTATGAGAAACAGACCCTCATCTTTCCTAGTATTCCAGGTTATGTTTTGCACTCCCAGGCAAAGAAGGTTTATGCTTTAAGGGCTCAGTTCAAGGACTATTGATAGCTCACGACATTCTGATGGAGTTTAGATCAGGTCTAACATCTGAGGCAGTGGTTCCTCTCTTTCCACAAAGTATTTTTGTTCCATAATCCAAACAGTTCCAGGAAACTTCACAGGGTCAAGCCCCTGTCTGAGCCAGAGTCTACTTTCAGAATAGGATCCCAAGTCTGCCAGCTTTGGGCTTCCTTGGTTGCAGTGTCTCAGCTGTCCTCACCAAGCTGCTGTGTTGACCTCTGATACCTTTCCCTTTTTCTTCAGGAAAACAGACCTAGTTACTAGGCAGAAGCTAGTTGTGGCAGCTAGTTCCAGTTTAACCGTGTAGGTGGATGAGAGGGGTCACTAATAAAACAATGATGGTTTCTGTGTTCCCAGAACACAATCTCAAACCCAATATACCAATGCCAGGCTCCAAGTTCCCAAACCCCATCTGTAGCAATCATTAAATAAACTCTTAACGGTGTCTTCTGTAGCTTTTAATAGACTAGAGTACTTATACTGTCAGCTTTTACTGGGCAAGATGTAATTTTCCAATAAACACGACCTCTTCCAAAAAGCAGCACTTTCTGAACTTTTTCCAAAATCTAAAGGTTTTGGCTGCAGCTGCAGCAATGGGAATCAAATTATAAAAACAAAATCCCTCCTTTCACTCCATGCTTTCAAATGTTTTTCCAGGGCTGAAATGAGAGGCGCACTCACTATTTGTTTCTGCTTCTGTTGGCTTTTAAAAGCACAAGAGGGTAAAGGAGCTGGATGGCTGTAACTTTCACAGCTTGCTTATGTACACAGTGCCATAACCTTTGTGTCTTGCTGTGAGCAGCTGCACTGCAATTGTATTAGTCTGACTGACTGTAAACTGTGTGGTAATATGTAAAACATATTGTGAGTGATGATGACTAATTGGAGAACATCTTGCGAGACACTCTAAACGTGTGTAAAATGTCATCCAGCTGTAAGCTCCGTTCTGCCCTGATTGGCTCTGTATTACTTATCAGGGCTTTGGGGCTCACCAGCAACTTTACAGATGAATGGCATAAGAAGTATCCCTTGTTTCAACCTCCTCCACCTTTACTAACTGATAATTGATCAATGAAGCTTAGGTATCAAGTTCTGGTTTCCTAGGAGTCATGTAGAGCACCCTGGCTAGAGCAGCCTGTTTGTCAGTGGGGAACAAGGATAAACCAGCTGCCCTCTCAAAAGAAAAAAAGCACGCATCAAAAAAAACCCTAACACCCCCTCGCCCCAATAATATTCTAAAATCTTGTCCCTGTTTCTAGTGCTGTTACAGAGGGACTGAACCCTGCTCGCAAGCTGTCATACTCCTGCCATTGCCATTCCTGCAAATGTCAGAGATACAGGGTGACAGCACGTGGTTCAAAAAGCCAGCAGATCCTACTTTCAAAAGAGAGAAGTTACCTATTGGAAGGAGCGTGCTAACTGCCTATTACAGGAACCAAGACTTGCACTGCATGAAACATTGAGTTTGCTCAACTGTCAGACCATCGGCCAGTCACGCTGGTCTACGTAAAACATTCTCTTCCAGCTCACGTGACAGGGAAGGTATTCCCCATCTCAGAAAGCAATTCAGTATTTACCTGTAAGAGCCTTTATCTGCGGGTGATAAGGCCAAATAAATTTTGCAGGGGATTTCAAATTAAGTCTCAAGGGTTTTTTTTAAAATTACAGATTTCATAAAGGACTAAATGGTGTATAGCAGTGAAATGGCACCTTTTAATGGACACAGAAAGTGGATCAGCTCATTTCTTAAATACCATTATGCAACATACTTTGGAAGCGAAGATCTCCCACTTACAAATAAGAGATTAAGTAGACTGGTAGAGAACAGCTATGCCAGTTTTAATGAGAAGTATACTTTATAAAAGCATATCTGTCCTATTGTGCTAATACTGCTTGCCTATGGGATATGCGAACAGCAACTGCCATGCAATACACCCATGACTGGAGTACATAGTACAAAGTATAACAGGTTAATGATCATTAAAGCGTTACAGCTTTTGCTAGAGAAGCCCCTAAACTCACAGTACTGAAAGCTGAAATCATGTAGGATTCCATAGGAAATGGGAAGTCCTTGTTAAAGCGGGGCAATTGTAAAGGAGGCTCCTCCAGACTGTACAGTAACGTCTTCAGACAGTTACACTGCAGATGCCCTATGCCTTCACAGCATAACATGCATTTTAAAACCTTCAGCAACAGATCCCCAACAATGTCTCCCATTGTTCTCTTTAGCTCGCACTGGACCAAAACAATAGGTTGGTTGTAGTCCCAATAAGCTGGAACATATCTGCTATCTGGTGTGCAGGCAACAGGGAGGTGAGCTAAGGGTAAAAATAATTCTGTCCTCCTTGGTGCTGAAAACCCTTTCATTTGTACTGATATTCAAGGCCCTAATTTAAACAGGGACCATCTCTTTCTGAACACATCTGACGGGCAGCGCAGGATAGAATTTCAGCTGTATGTTCTAGCTTGTCCATTATGCATTTAAACACTGTCAAGACGACGCTAATAAACCTTACCATGACCACCGCACCCCAGGGACCAGAACTAGCTACCCCGAAAGCTGCGGAGTTTTTGGAGATGACCAATAATTAGCAGCGGAGTTTGGTTTCCTGTACCAGACCACGGGCACAGGCAGGACCCGAGGGAGCCTTCGCAAAAGCTCCAGAGGTTGCTGGCTCGCCCCTCGGCACGCACGGAGCGCCTCAGGTGGAGCGCGCAGACCCCAGCGCAGCAGCCTGCCGGTGACCCGGTGTTCACCTCCACCACTGCTGCCTTAACAGAGCGGTTTTGTTCCTCCCCGTAGTGGAGGGCGTCCAAACAGCAAATGTTCATTGAGGGCAGGAATAGCGTTTGAAGCAAATTCTTGCAGAAATAAATGTGAATTTACTTAACTTACCATGTCTCCTGCTTTTCCCCTCAGCCCCCCTTTTCCTTCCTACTGCTGTTCCTCAATAGCATCCCTCTACTTTCCAAGTCATCCTTCACACTCACCACTGTGTACCGCTCTCCCTTTTGCCACCCACTGCCTGTTTCTTTATTTTCTTTTTCTAATTTCTTTCCCCTCCCTCCATCTCAGCACAGACTTCTTTCCAGGTGAGAATATTTTACTCAGTGACTCTATAAAAAAAAAAAAAAAAAAAACAACCAACCCAACCTACACTGTAAAAGAACTAACTCTTGCTGCTTTTAGCTCATCAGAACACAGTCGCATAAACCAGTCAAGCAAAAGGGCTGGGGCACCAGCAGAATCAAACCGGCACGGAAATATGTTTCCTCTGTTTGTTAGCTTCTAAGTGGATCTAAGGTTTTATGGCTTTGTCAGCCACACAGATTTTGTCACAAGTTTCAGCATTTTGCATTAACCTGGAGGTTTTGCATGTCTGTGTTTACACGCTAATTGAGTTTTCCTTTATAGCAAGTTTTTACCTCTCGTGTTACAGACCACAGCTTGAACACTAGAAATACAAAGCTTCGCAATCCAAAATGTCAAACAATAACTTTCAACAATAATCTTGTGGTTTTAAGCCAACCTTGTCATTCTGGGACTAAGTCCTTTTTTTAAGGCACCTTGGTGGGTACTTATACTAACGTTTGATGCTCCGATACTACAGAACATCAAATTCTAGAAGCCAGATGTCAACATTTCCTAGACATTGAAACTCGATGGGTCAGTTCCTGCTCTGAAGGCTTAAGATAGAAAGGGGAAAAGTCAGCCAGCAAACAGCCAGGTGAAGGAAGGGCTGTGGTGCTCGGGCTGAACACAGCTGAGGGCAGGAGCTTCTGCGCCAGGGGCTGTACAGTCTCCAGGAAGAGCAGCGCACAAAACCTCGAATATCTGCTCTCTGGAGAAGTGCAGGGAGATGCAGCACACAGGAAGAAAGCCAGCAAAGTGCTTTCTGTACTTCACAGCAGCCTGCACACAGCATCTGCACTCACACGTACATGGGGACACAACCCAGGTGACAGTCAGGCTATAAAGGCAGTCAGCAACCATGCTGCTGTGTGGGCCAAGTTTCCATCTCTGTGTCTCCAGTTATCTCTTTTTTGGAATGGTCTAACCTTCTTCACTCATTCATCCTCCACCCTGCCGTGATTCAAACACACACCCCAATGTATTAGCCTTCCCTTCATAATGGTTTCATCCTCTCTGTCTCACTGGTCTAAATTTCCCTACTAGATAGAATGGGCTCAGAAGAAACATTTTATAAAACAGAGGTGATCCCAGGAGAAAAATGAAGAGGATATGTTTCTTACTTGCAACCTGCCCACACAATTCCCAGCACAGAAGTTTGCTCTGTGTGGTAGCAACTAACACAGGTGCCTTTGCTACCCACTGAGTGCCTGGGAAGAGTTAAATACTCTCCTGTTCAAGCTCACTGAACTCTTTTGCGGGGCAGCTATGTTCAGAATAATACACAGGTTGCCATTAGTATGTTGTATTAATACATGGTATTAAATTTTAATATAGTGATTATAGAGGAGAAAAATTGTATTTCAGCTTAGAAAGGTATTAAAGTGCTTGGAAAAAAAAAAATCTTTATTTTGAAAGAAGCATTTATCAGGTAGTTCGTAGGACACTCTTTATCCTTCATAGCACTTAGGCCAGATGTTCAGAATGGGGGATGTCTCCCCATTAATAATAGGAGATTCAGCAACATATTCCCTTCACTTTTGTTCATCTCAACAAATGGGACTGGAAGTATGTTTCCAAACCTAAAAAGGCACATATTTCAAAGGGCCTGGTCATCCATTCCTCCCAGTGTATTTAGCTGTCAGTAAAAAAAACCCGTGAGTTTATTGACTAGGGATTCTCTTTCACTAAATCCATCAATTCAAATACTGATAAAAAAATAACAAACAAACAAAAAAAAAAAATCCCAACAACCTTCTTTTGGCAAATCCAACACAAACCAGAGTTCAGCTGGATGCCAGAGTCACAGCTCGCTTGCCTCCATGGGGATTGTTAAGGGGTCCAGTTCTCCTCCAGACTACATGGAAAGCTTCATATTCTCCAAAGGGAGGAGTTAATATGGTTGCACTGGGGCAGCATTGGAACCATTGATCCCAGAGGCCCAGGTTCTCCAGCAGGAGAAGGAAACAAAGAAGCCAGTGTTTTCTGGGAATGAGATGGAAGAAAAATAATTTTGGCTGAACCTGCACTTTCCAGTGAAAACCCTTTTTGTCAGAAAATTCCCAACTAAGTCTACTGATGGGAAAAATATAAATATCTTGTCCCATTGCTCTGAATCATTCTGACTGCCTGCCCTGTCCTGACCCAAGACACGGCTGATTAGAGGGAAGTTCCTTCCCTTGAAGGCCTCATGGCATCAGCAGCAGAACAGTTTGCAAGAAGTTATTTTCAAGTAAAGCTAGTTACAAAAACACTTCTTAGGAATACATCAGTAGAAGCAGAAGAGAAGATTCCAATTTTCTTTTGAAATTACTTCTTCAGTTTTGTATTGTGCAACATGAAGAAATAAAGATGAAACTGGAAAGAAACAGATTTTTATGTAACGGGATAACAGAAGCACAGACATCTACAGATGGAGTCAAAAGAGTTTTTGTTTCATGGAAAGTTTTCACTGCCTTTTTCTTTACCCTATTTTCAAATAGAAAAGACTGAGCATTTCCTGAAGTGACAATTCCAAGCCCTGCTCTGGCTTTATATACGCAGGCGTTCATAAAAGGCAGAATATAATGTTTAGTATTAATTGCCCATAGCTGCCTTGCTGCCTTAACTTCTTGTTTCCTTCAGGTGCACCTTGAAGACATATCAAACAAACACAGAGCCAGCAGAGCGCCTGGATAAGCTAGTGTCTCTGGACTTTCATTAGCAGAAAAGCCACAGTTAATTTCCTAAAGAAAAAAGGAAATTGAAGGGTTGGTTTTAATCTTGTCCGGGACTGAGTGAATCCAAGAGTTGGAGCAAATGGTATCCCCGTAAATCTAACAGCAGCCACAATGAAACATTATCCCGTGCCTTTTTTAGGAAGTACTTAGTGTAAGAAGTAGCAGAAATGGTTAGTGGAAACAGACCCTTGCCTCAGTGCTGCAGCCATTCCTTGATGCTGTGACCCTACCAGATGTGTCCGTTTCAGAGGCAGCACCAGGGCCAGATAAGGACCCTCGCCATGGAATGAATCAGTTCCCATTTTCTTAACCCCTCATGTGCCTGTGCAGGGGGACTGTGCAGCACCTACAGATTTCTGGGGCCATTCAGGGCTAAGAAAGACGTGGTCAAACCTTACTTCTCACTGCAGCCCTAGTAAGGGAAGAGAAATCCAACCAACCCATGAGACCTGGGCAACTCTGTAAGGCACCCTTGGAGCCTGAGCCCAGAAAGGGGCACCCATGAGCTTAAGGCTGGTGCTTGGAACCAAAGGGCTTTGTAATGCGAGTGAAAGGAAAGCCCACTGTCCTGGGCTACACTTTTCACCAGAGCAATCTATTCACACAGCACCCATTGGAGTTGAGAGTCCCAGGTCCCCGCTCCAACTGCGACTACCATCTCTCTCTGGGTACGTGCCTTTAGACATACTTTATCTCCCACAGTGCGTCAAGAATAATTCCTGGAGCAGCTCTACATGCGCCCCTCCAAGTTGAATTTTGTATCTGGTTCCTCTCAAGCTCCCATATAGTGATTTCTAGACTTTAGCGAAACAGTCTAGCATTGTCCTAGGCAGGGTTAGTGCTCCAGTCTGTTCTCCGTGCAACGTGCTCGCTTCCCACCGGTTCCTGCCGATCCTGGTAATCCCAATGCCTGAACTAGGCGGGAATCACTTGGGGTAGAGAGGAGCACTGATACCTGCCTGCTGTCAGTCATGGAGGAGAGGGGAAGCAATAGTCCAACCCTGCAGGAAGAGGCAAGCTTACCTGGTTAATGCTGTGGATGACCAGACTGGAACACAAAGTGAGAGGGGAGGAGCTAAAATGAAAGCTTGGGAAGGGCCCCAAAAGAGAAGAAATACACCTTTTGGGGAGTAAGAGGAAGCACTGGTATCTGAGTCACTAATAACTAGCAGGAAAACTACTGGGATCTCTCTGCCCACCTGTGCCTGAGCAACATTATTTCAAGCTTCCTCATGTTGTGTTTTTTATTTAATTTTCCAGCGAACACACTCTTTTATCATCCAGAACCGTGAAAGTAAATTAAGAAGAAATGGTTTTCTTTCAATTAGACTCACAGTTGCTTTGAGTAACTGCCTATAATTCTATTTAATGAAAAAATAAAATCATTATTCCAGTTCTCCCCGTGCCCTGACAAGCACACAGACGGGCCCCATTAGCAAGCACTGTAGATTTACTTAATTAGAAAAATATTTTGTTTTCTCCAATTCTTAAAAAAGGAGAGAGAGAAAAAAAGAAGCAAAAAGAAACCTCCAGGCACAATATTAATCTAACCTGTTACCTGGTGCTTAATAACTTATAAACTAAAGGCATCTATCAATCTATAATTTACTTTTCCCTTTGATCTGCTATAGCATTTGGTTCACAGTCTAGTCAGCAGGCCGGTGCTGTCTTATCCCTTCTGCTTCGCTTCCAAGCACAAGGTCCTATACCCCTGCCTAAGCATTAATGGTCTTTTTGGAGACAAGCTGCTGAGGCTGGGGGGTGCAGCAGAGCAGAGCTCACCCCTTGAGCTGGAGGAGACAACTGACCAACAGACAGGAGCCCACTGCCAAACCTGGCCCCGCTCAAGCCCGCCTGCGATGGATTTGAGCCCCAGCCTGTTGGCAGCAGCAAAGGCTGCTCAGCACTTGTGGCTCCAGCCGCTTGCAGCAGGTCCCACCGAAGGGCCAGTTCATCTCCGGGAAATCAAGGAGACTCTTCTGCCAATTCCTATCCATTTTACCTCTGGCTCTAAGTATCCCACCTTCTATCGCCTTCCTTTAGCTCCACATGATGTTCCCCATCCCACTCTTGGCTAACGGACAGGAGACCTTAAGGGCATGATGTGCGGTTTTAAGTGACTGCCTTGACACAGAGCATTTTCCATATCCAGATTTAACTGTTTGAGAATAGATATCTTGCTCTTCAGTTCTTTTGTTGACCTCAGCAGCATCTTCACGGCAGAAGAACAGAACGTCAAAGGGGCAATGAAATAGCCTTGACCAGAAACAATAGCTCCGCTGTGCCAAGCACTGTGTACTCCTCATGCAATGACAGTTCAAACACGGACACTCTCTGGCAAGGGAGACTTAACACCATGTTTCTGACAATGGCAGATTTCCTTATGGAGCTTCTACTGGACTGCTGGTAAAATAAAAGCAGAAAGTCCAACAAAAATCCTTCATCACAGCTGCACGCTTGGCACTAGGTGTCAGAGTTCTCCTGGCATTTATGGGTTACTTGAAACAATGCACTTTCATTTTATCTGCATCTTGCTTTTTTACAATGATTATTATTCTGCCGTAGCATGAATGCCTCCAAGAAGAGGAAGTTTCAGTTAGGATGCTGAAACCCTAAGCTGTAGTTTTATGGCTTTAAATTAACATATAGAGATTCGCTCCAGGTACCGTAACAAAATCAACATCCAGCCATGCTATCTGATTACACGAGCTGATAAAGAATTCATGACACATAGCACAGGAAGCTCCCTTTACTGGCTGCCATTCTACAGGCAGTGCCCTTCGTGAGGAAATGACAGGGGCCAGTGGCAGAGGAGATAAAACACACTAGGCTGGATCCTCAGCTGGTGTAAATCAGCCATGCTTCCCCGACTTGGCCATTGCTTGGGCCATGCTGGGCGCTGGAGATGGCTGGAGCACTCTAGACTTGCTTGCCACTCTTGGCTCATCCAACAGTTCATTCCCCTTTCCGCATTTACTGTCTTTTCTTTGGGAAAATTACACACTAACCTCTAAGTACTGTAGTTTCTCAGCTGTACCATCTGCCATCATCATCATCTCCTCAGTTGGTAAACTACCCGAACAGATGTCTTCTGTGTGTGCATTTGCAAAATATGTGACAATTCTTCTCACGGTATCTGAGGAAAAGGGATGAATTGCCAGCATCTAATCTCACCTGGCTATGAAGAGATCAGGTAAATCAACAAATGCTTTATGCAAGCTTCCTCTCTTTTCAGGTGAGCCCTATATGGACTACTTCTAGTGGTAAGCAGCTAGTTCTGTCTCCAAATACACTCAGCTCTGGGCTTCTGCAGACTCAAAGATGCAACAGAACTGTCAAAGTGAGGCCTGGATTATCTTCTCAGTTCAACAGACAACTGCTTCACAAGATGGATAGTGTCTTTGGGCTGCCGTTCATTTGGGAACTGAGCACCGTGGCTTATTATGGCCACAGTAGACTGTAGTTAGTGACAGAACTACCACTTGCTAAGCAGAGCTCATTTTGGCTGGGGTCAAAGCTACACAAATGAGCTTTCAGAACCAAGATGATGGTTATACTGTTGTCAGTGGCCAAGCCGACTTGAACAGCGTTGGAATACGGCGTTCAGCACAGGCAGTGATTTCGGGCTGCGTTTCATTTTTGGGAGGCAGGACAGTTGCAAACACAAAACCCAGAGGTTTCTGTAGGGCATTCCTCAGAGGTGTTCTGCATTATTATAAATTACACAGGCTCTTAAGAAGAAAAATATTTGGCTAAATTCCTAGTCCCAGTTTGAAAGGAAGCCTCTCCTGCAGTGTAAGATCTCACTCAACCATCATCCAGAGCCAGAAACACAACTCTCCTTAGCTCCACAGACCTATACTCTCCAGTATAGCAACTCAAAGCCTGCCTGAGCTGGGAATGTTTGGATTTTTACCCATTCTTACAAACTGCCTTGAATTAATAAGGGCAATGATGTGCCAGCAGATAAATTCAAAAGTCCAAAATCAAAATCTTTATGTCTGGGGCAGGGTGAAAGAAACAAAAAGGAAAGATGTTTGAGCCCCCCACCATTAATGCCTTCATTCTGTTTATAACAGTCAGGATTTTGCAAGGAGTCACTCAAGGCAAATTCTGTGTGCTGAACTTACAAGCCTGAGAAGGTAGCAGCTTCCTGCATTGTGTTAGCCCCAGTTAATCACAGAAAATAAAATAAAAAATAATTAAAAAGAGATTTCCAAAGATGACAACTTCTATCCTTACAAATAGTGCACTGGTACCCTCTACTGGTAATGGTTTGTCATGGCAGAAGGATAGGCATTGTATTACCAATAGTGAGAGTTGCATCAAGGTTGTACCACCTTTTCATTTTGTGCAAGCACATTTTTCTTTACACATTGTAACAATGAATATCTTTATCATGATGGAGAGAATCCCTAGACACCCATGGAATAAGGAAACCAGCCTGATTTTGGATCAAGCCTGCAGTGAAATGAGTTTTGTTGGATTCCAAATCTCCCAATCGAGCATCGTGGATGTTCTGCAGCCATATCACAGAAAATCGCCTGCCTTCAGACCTTAGGTCTACCCTGCTATCCTGGAGCAGGATCAGCAATACACAAACCATCCCTTACAGATATTTATCTAACCCGTTCCTAAAATCTCTGGTGACAGACATTCCACAACCTCCTTGGACAATGCATTCTCATGTTATGACAAAATTCCTATTGCCTTTCATCAAATGATTGATTCTTGATCAAATGAGAAGTGCTCTTGGCAAACTAATGTGAAATAATTCCCAGACTGACATTTTATCCATTGCGTAAGCAACAGAGAAGCCTCATCTGGACAGCTTACCCATCGAGGATCTCGGCACATGCACGGGAATCCAAACTCCACACAGATCAGTACACGTTTACACCACATGCCCACCATCAAGCATTCTGGGCAACACCAGCTATAAACCACAGTTTGCATTTCTCCTTTCTCCCTCCTATTAAGATTTTTCCTTCCTTTAATCATTATGTCCTTTGTCATAATAAGACATGATTCCAGGTCTCCATTTAACTTCTGAATGTAATAAAAAGAAAAAAAATCTTCAAAAATGCATGTGAGCTAGCTATTATTTATTGTAATGTATATCAGGGAATGGAAGTATGATAACCTGCAAAAAATAAAATCTCAAATTGTATCTAAATTTTCCGTTCCCCTAAAAAGGAAACAAACGAAAAAAAAGAACAAGAAAAAGAAAGTAAATTCTTTTTTCTTATAGGCTTCACAACTGCTTAAGACATTCACAATTAATACTATTCAGAAAGATAAGCTCAGCCCTCAACTGTGATCCCAGCCTAAAGTACAAAAGCCCTACCTGGAGTAACAGCACCATCAGTGCGCCTAAACACTTGCACATAAGTACTCACACGCAGCACCGTCCACGGAGCCCACAGTGGTGGCACTCACGGCGCCTCGGCTAGCTGGGCACTGCACACAGGGTGTCGCCGGTGTTCCAGATAGCGCCAACACAGTTCGCGTGAAGCGGGCTCTGACTGGCACTGCAGGGACTACAAGTGGAATCAAATCAAATCACAGCAGAGAGAGCCTAGAAGCAACAGGATTAAATGAGGATTGCGATCTAAACTAGACACATGGAGTCCTGGTTGATCATGCTGGAATTTCAGCTTTCCTAGTATCTATTTAACATAACTACTTGATACCAGACATGGAAGAGAAGGGTAGTTCCTCTCAGAACGTTGACAGAGCCTCCTGCACAAACGCCTCCTTGTGAAACAAAGCACAGACACCTGAGGCAGAGGGTGTGCGCACACGTGTGCGTGCGTTTGTCACCCACATGGCCCAGGTACCAGCACAGTGCTGCAGCAGGGAACAGCGCTGAAAAAACATGCTCATCTGACTTCATTAATCTAACTCTTGCTCGTGTATCAAA
Source organism: Charadrius vociferus (assembly GCF_000708025.1). Classification (NCBI taxonomy): domain Eukaryota; kingdom Metazoa; phylum Chordata; class Aves; order Charadriiformes; family Charadriidae; genus Charadrius; species Charadrius vociferus. The sequence goes on along the minus strand of NW_009649449.1, from coordinate 4,616,668 downwards.
GTGCAGCACGCTTTCTTGTAAAAATGATTAAGCTGCTAATTAAGCTGTTTATAACTTGTTTCCCTGGTTGCTAATGATAATTAACATGCAAATTAGCTGAGGGAAGAAAGGCACAGGGGTCCTCAGTTCATTACCAAGTTAATTACTGTTTGCATACTTAAACATAACAGTTATAAATGGTGGCATTTAATGTAATGGCCAAGATGATAATTATACCAACGACATTTTGAAAAGTCATTTCACTGTGTGCTATTTTTCTGGGTGATTAATGTTTCCATGGCTGGTTGATAAACTTGTTCAAACCACTATGAGTTGGAAACTTAGTGTAACCAACTAAGTTACCCCTTAACAACCTTTTCTTATCCCTGTTTGTTTATAAAGCAGGGAAGGAATGAGAGGAAACAAAAGCAGTAAGTTTCAATATTAACACAGGAGGAATAAAGTGGGCTGGTTAACACTGTTTAATTTGAGTTGGCTGTATATCTACTGAGATGTTGTAACAGCTTCCTTTCTTATACCTCAGTTTGTTATTCTTCACGTTACAGCAGTGCTGGAAGATCCCTTCTGAGATTCAGCCCATCACACTCATCACACCAGGCACTATCCTTGGCCTCAAAGCTTATATACTAAATACACATGGCAAAAATGAAAATTTTAAATAAATAAATCACAAAACCAAAACTTGATAATGGCCATTTTGCACTGGGAAGAATGGAAGAAGAGAGCATGACTATTTTTTTTTTTTTGGACTGCCACTTGCTTGGCATATCGAGGACTTTGTTCAAACAAACCTGCTCCGATGACTTCCTCACTGGACACAAAGGTGCTGAGCTAGTTGAAGAATCAGCCTGGCCAGCTAACTATTAGGGTGCAAGAAATCTAGTACGTTGAAGTGTTTTGCTATTGAGAAGCTAGCCTTGCTCCCCAATTATACGTGGTGCAACTGACATTGATTTCAGCAGTCTCCATCTAGAAAATCTTGTACTTGCACAGCTGGGCTGGAAAATGCTAGTGAGATAACTCAGAGCAGGAAATTTCAGCCAGAAATTTCTACCCTTCAGCCTTTGTATCAGAGGATGTGACATCAGAGGGGAAGACGCGATGACTTGTGAATGTCAGGGAAACAGAGATGATACTTCATTAACACTTCGTACACACACTCTGAAAGTGGACAACAGTGGTATGATCTAACTGCTTTAAGGGAATTTTTCCTTCTCAGGTCTCAGACAATGTAATGTTTGGCTTGTCCTCTTCAGTTAAGACAATTCTTTTTCAATTAAACACAAGCTTATTAAAGGTAATTATTGCTGAGGGTCATACACATTATACCTACGGGAGTAGACAAGTAAAACTGAAACCTCGCAGAAGACTGAACGCCTCACAGGTATTCAAGAACCACATGCACTTTCAGCAACTAAACTTTAAAGTTACTGTTACTCCTTGGAAACACTTCATTCACATCATGAACCTTTTGTCCAAAATCAAGCACACCTATCTGTTTGCGGAATAAGCAGATCCACTTGACTACCTCATACAGACAGCTGCTTCAGGACTCCCAGCACAAGCAGAGCTGATTAAATTATGCAATTGCAGTGCTGAATCTCACAGTTAAATCATAGACAATAACTGAGACAGCAAAGTATGTGTGTGGTGACCTTTGGGGGTTTTCTGCTGTTACTGCTTTAATCTCTAGAAAATAAACAAAGGGATTATTTCTTTCTCTAATGGAGCGACAACATCTTGCTCAAGTGCATCTTAATCCTGCCCGGCAATCCTTTGTATTATCGTTCTCTATGGGGTGAACACACATGAAAATAGTCCAGTGCATAAAGAGATCATTTGGGCTTTCTGTGACCATATACCTTTACACACTCAGAGAGCACTAGGCTGTTTGAGGCAGTAACACACTTATATTTAAGCCCAGCCAAGTCAAGTGAAAAGTTAAGATAGTCACTTCCTCAAGGCCTTACTGAGAAGCTTGAGCAAAGGGGAGAATTTTGTAATACTCAAGCAGATCTAGAGTAATTGGGTCAGACTATACAATGACAAGGCTAACACTTCTCTGGCTTATGCCACCTTTCACCCACATGTTTCAGAGCTCTTTACAAACACCGATTTAATCACCTTGTAGTTTTCCAAGAATGTATTATACTTTTGTGATTATCTGGGGTGCGGAAAGGTTTGAGCAAACAGCAGTCTATCACATTGTATAAAGAACATAATATAAAAGGCTGGCTGAGAACCTGAACATCCTGAAAAGAAACGTCTCATGTATGCTTTCCTACCAATGTTAGGAAGCAGGTCTGTTAATAACAAAGCTTAGAGGTCTCCATTTGAAATCTGCTGTTCTAACCCAAAGCAACAGCAGCAGCTGTGGTCATGGGGATACAGCGCGAGGGGTGCAGATTTCCTTCACGACAGAAGAATATCCTAACACAGTTTGACAACGGAGTTACCAGCAGTCTAACCCTCCTGGCAGACTGCGGGTTTGCAACTAAATACGCCCATAGATGAAATTTCATCGTGTGGCTTAGCAGCTTAGTACATCACCAGAGCTTCTTGACTTCAGTGTTGTGGGCATTCAATCACCCAGCCTGTATAATTTAGTACAGGCCATCTTGGTTCCCTAGCCTGCAGGCTTACACCAGCCTAAACGAGAGCAGAATTTGGTGTCTGCTCTCCAACCCAGGTACAGCTCAAAGTGAAGAATGTCAGTCAAATAAATCAAAGATAATTTTTTTCCAGTTACTAATGCCCCACCCCATTACACTCTTTTCTATCAAAGAAAGTCCATGCTCTTTCTTAAGCCAAGTTTTCTGTACCAAATGCACATATTACTGGTTTCTCACCCTCAGTCCTAGCTACACCTAGCATTTAAAAGCCCTGAGGGGAGTGACTTGTTACATGCACTGCAGGCACTGAGAGCCTTTAAAAGAAACAAGTGCAAGATTTCTCAGCCATGCCTCTTTGAAAAGGATTATTGCAGGCGTTTTAGTGCATCTCCTGCTTTGCAAAGCTCTCCACTTGTTGTGCTGTGGTTACTCCCTCCCCACCCACCTCCGTTTAAAAATTTATCAGTAATCAAAGACACCACGAGGAGCTATTGTAGTATACTTAATATTTAATAAGCATGGGGCATACTTAATATTTAATGTTCAGATAAACATCTCCACACTTTTTCTTTCCCCCCTGCGTTTTTATGATCCTAGAAACAGGGCTTGCCATATCTGCCCCCTAGGACAAACAGCAAATTTTCTGGTGGCTTGAGAAAAATGTTAGCAGCCAGAGCCTCTAAGTTACAGTGCCGGTTCTGCCACATATAACAACGTGTTTTCACACTGAGCTCTATTCATGTACCTCAGGTATCATAGCAGGCCACGGTCCTTTCCACCAGAAGGATACTCTTTTTCCATCAGCCTTGAGCTCTTATAGATGCTGTTCCTCTTCTTCCTTTGAGGACCAGAGTTAGGAACCTAAATTAATCTAAGCTTAAGTTTCATGCACAACTTAAAATTGGCTGTATTCATACCACCTGCTATATAACCTTAAGTCAAAAAAATTATTTCTTCACCTCACTGCTACCTTTCTGGCCAACCACACAGGCCACAACCATCCATGTACAGCAGTGAGCACACTGGATTCTTCACTAAACGGGGACTCTTTATGCTAGAAATGATGAATGGAGGATACTGGCATCCTCCATGTTCTTTGTATCTACAAGGCAAAACATGGCTGGAAGCAACTTCCACACTACTCAGTCATGCCACAAAGTCAAATTATGGGTAATGATTTTTGCAGCCTGGACCACAATCCATTGAAGGCACCAGCCCCGGTTTTATTCCCACAAGCTGTGCTTGAACCTCAGCGGAGGGGCAAAGAGGCGCACGCCTTTGATCAAACCACCTCCTTTTAATGTGATTTCTATTTCAGAACTCGGGGAGGGGGGGTATGCCCTCAAGTCTTTCTTGGTAATATCACCTGTGGCCTAATGTGACAGCAATGCTAAATTATATCATGATGGCTAATTAGGGTAATTAAAGTGAAAGTAATCAAAGTAATAGGCAAACTCTTAATAAAACGGCAAGAAGTCTCGATTAATCATAGAGGGGTTTTCTCTTTTGAATGTCAAAGAATGTGGATAAGGAAAAGGCTGGACTTCAGAAACAGCCCTGGCTGAAAGGAACATCATGGGTCTAAACGCCCCTAAAACCACAATTGACTTACCACTAAAAACATTTTTTTATCTTTAAAAAATAAGGTTAAAAACGCATACTGCGCCACAGGCAATTTTGCTGCCTTTGGTAACCACCTCACTTTCTCCAGCCCCACCGAGGGCGAAGGGACCCGGGTTACTCTCCCTGAGGTAACGGTCCCTTTCCCGCGCCATGACCCGGCCCGGCCCGCACCGCCAGGCCCGAAACGCGCCCTACGAGCAGCCGCGGGCCCGGCCTCCTCACGGGCCGCCCCCGCTGCGGGCCCGAGGGGGAGGCAGCCCCCGGCGAGGCCAGGCA
>NW_009649449.1:4598671-4612009 GCF_000708025.1 Charadrius vociferus | reverse complement strand
CCCGTCGAGGCTCCGCTCTCAGGTATTTGTGCTCTCCGCCGCGCAGCCGCGCCCCGCCCGCCATCTCCAGCGCCGCTGAGGGCCTCGCACCCGGGAGGGATAGGCCCCAGGTGTGTGGGGACGAGGGACGGGCTCTGGAGCTGGGGTCCTGGCACTAAACCCCATCTTTCCTGTTGACTCCTGAAGTGGAAACGGGGAGAAGGTGCACGTTTTCTTGTCCCTTTCCTTCCTCTCCAAGGCGAAGGAGGAAAGGCAAATGGTGGGCAAAGTATCAAGGTGCCGTTCTGTCTCCTTGTCCACCACCAGCACTGACGTACCATCTGATGATTAAAAATTTATCAAAGTGACATCTCAGCCAGGGGGGATAAAGCCTGTCAGGCCCTCCAGCCCCACGTCCTGGGCAGTCAGTGGGGCCGGGAACACTGATGAGGTTGTGCGGCTGCTTTCTGACCAGTGTCATGTGGCTGTGGACTAAGAACCTCTGTGGTGTTTCTTCTCGTGGCTTTGCTCCCCAGTAAGCCTGTCAGTGACAAAATGCTGGCTTTTCACAGGACCTAGGCTTGCTTGTGGCTGTCAATTGGAAAGCTGCCCCCCAAGCAAAAAAAAAACAACACCAACCTGTGCTCCACTGCCCCTCACGTTGCTGATTTTCTGTTTTACAGGCACAAACCACATTACATGTGTGATGCTGCTTGGTGAAGACACAAGTGAAGAAAATGTCACCTCAGGAGCTTGCTGCACTGCTCTGCAAAGAAGGGGACCACCATCTCGCCAAGCAGGAGCTGCCAGTAGCCACTGCTTTCTACACGGCTGCCTTCAGCTGCAGTGCCCCCACAGCGGTACAGAAAGTGAACTGCTTTGACAAAGGGCTCAGGGAGAAAGTGATAGCCACCCTGGAGATGTGGTGCAAAGGCAAGAGTCAGATTCCCAAGATCCAGAGCAAGAACTTGGCTGTTGTCTCCCTCAGTGTGGGAATAGCTGCCATCTTTCTCTCCACCCTAAGTCCCAACAATGTGGTATCCTCGGTATATAAACTGGAGACCCTGCTGAGGCGAGGATGCTCAGAGGAGGTGGTGAGTAAATGCAATACCCTGCTCAAGGCTAACCCAAAGTATTCAGTGGAACTGCTGCTGCTGAGGGCGTTGGCATGGGTGCTGTCAGGGACACAAGTTAGGAAGGGAGTTGTGGACTATATCCAAGCTTTTGTGATGGATCGGGCTGAGGCAGTGGCCTATGTGTGTACTAGGCAAAGGGAACACCTGCCACAGGTCATCCAGGCGTTCTCTAATTATCTCTCAACATATCAGAAAGAAAGCCCAGACGGCAGTTCCTTGGACCAGTGGCTGGGCAACTGCTATGAGTTCCTGTCTGCAGTGGCACCAGATGACATCTGCACTTGCAAGGTGCAGGCAGCTTACCTCTTTAAAAAAAGCAAATTTGAGGAGTGTGTGGCCGTTTGTAGCAAGGTCCTTAAGGGCTTGTCAGCTGATAATAATTGCAGAGATGAGACAGCTTTGGGTCTGCTCTTGGAACGGGCTGCTGCGTATTTCTTCTTGGGTGGACGGATGCAGGAAATGATACAGGATTTAGCAGAAGCCTTTGCAGCCACCCCTGCCCAGGCAATGAGACACTTTGAAGAGCTTTTCTCAGCACACGACACTGAGAGGATAGAAGAACAGGCTAGAACTGTCCTGGAGATGAAGTTTGCAGCATACAGGGAGGCTGTGCGTACTCGGACTGAACTCAGAGGCAATCATGGTACTGAACTGCTCCCTTCTGTCATCCAGACAGTCCAGTTCCTCCTTCACATCTCCCCAGGGTGCAAACGTGAGCTCAGTGTTCGGCTAGCAGACTGCCATCTCCTGCTTGGACACATCAGAACTGCACTGGATATCTGTGACCACCTCTTGACAGCAGAGCAGAAAACTTACTACAATACTCTCTTAGCATTGCGAGGATTCTGCTCCCTCCATGCTCATGACCATCAGCAAGCCCTACAAGACTTTCAAAAGGTCATTGAGCATGATTCCCCACATCCTAACAGCTGTATTAAAGCCTTATGTGGACGTGGACTTATCCGGATTTCTGGTGGCAGCCATTACTTGACAGCCTTGGATTATATCACAGCTTGCCAGCTAAAGCTGGAAGAAACCATCTTCACAATCAAGTCCTATGTGCCCTGGAACCAAAGAGGACTGCTGCTAAAGGTTCTCCAAGAAGAAGGACAGAAGATGCTCCAAAAGAAAAGGTACCTAGGAGGCAGTTCAGCCTGTGTGCAGAAAAAGAAACAGGGCTGTGCAGATTCCTAATAGAAAGAGAGCAGCTTGAGTAGTAGAGAGGGTGCTTGCTTCAGATAACTGAGAAAAGGATATAGACCTGTTTAATGTTCCTAATAAAGATAACAGGTTGAAATAAAACTGCATAGGTGTGGCTATTCCAGCAAAATATTGTTTTGCTGGTATGTCAGAATATGATAGGATCCACATAGCCAAATCAGCTCAATCTTTCTATGGAAGTTCATCTACAATACACCAATTGGCCTAAGCTAGGAGTGAGCAAAATGCTAGTGGGAATATGACAGAGATTGCTCATCAAAGTATTATCTTTATTAGTATTTTATGTCTTCCAACACAAAACAAGCTACTATTTAAATGTAAAAGTTTCAGCGTTTAATTTTCAAAGTTTTGTCTGATACCACCCCAGGAAAAGTCTTCCATTTTCTCCAAAACTGATTTTTTTATGTTACGTTCTCAGTTTTTCTTCATGTGAAATACTAATATTTCACATGTGAAATACTAATATTTCAAGGGAAAACTTGAAAATCTGGAGTGGGAAATAGCATGTCAGAGTTCATCTCAGGCGGCTGCTCGTTACAACTGATACCCACATTTATTTAGTCTCTTAATTTTAGTATTATTATGGCCTTTTTCTTCAGCTGCATGATGCATACTTCACACCCAGTACTTGGGGCCTGCGCTCCAGTGGTGTAACTGAAAGACAGAAAAATGTGCAGCCTCATTCAATGTTGCACTGGCAGATCAGGGCACAAACACAAGACACAGGTCACTGCTTCTGGAACAAGAAGCTACCTATTAACACAGTTCTTCCGAGTGCATGCAAATTTTAACACACAGTTCTTCATTAGAAATGGCAATCTTTTTTCTTTTTTCCCACTACCACTGTTACTTTTTCCTTTTCCTGTTGCGGTATCGGCTGCAACCACAGATATGAATCATGATTTGTTAACCTTTCTTTAGAGCCACAACTGCTTAAGAACATGTTTTTATAAAGAGGGTTTATGATTATAAAATTAAGTGGCAGAGATATCTATGGTGCTGGATATGGTAAAACGTATCATCCATTTTGATACTGGACTGATAGATAACCTGCTGCTTAGCTTCCAGGTGAGACAAAGAGGCTCTGTTACTCTAGCATTTTTTCCTTGGAGGTGGTCTTCCCCTTGTTCTTTCTTTTCTTCCCTCCAGAGATGCCCCTGGGGTTTACCAGCTGGCTTCTCTCTTGGTGGAGCTGGACACTTCTGATGAAGCATCACGTATCCTTTGTGCTGATGCCCTGTACCAGATGGGCTGCATAGAAGAAGCTCACAAGCTCCTCTTACTAGCACTCTCCAGAAATCCACAAAGGTCTCCCATCCTGGCTAGACTTGCACTTCTGCAACTGAAGAAAGGTTTCATGTATGATGGCAACCAGGTAAGGAGCACCAGGCTAGCAAAGAGAATGAGAGAGCAATCAGTGATGGAACGGTGAAGAGGGTCAACAGCCCTTCTGGCTGATACAGAGGGTGCATGGTAGAACTTAAGAGAGATCACTTTGGAGACGTAGACTTGCCAAAGCGTGTTCCAAGGGCTTTCAGTTTCCCAGCACAGTGCTCTGCTTGATCCTGCTCCTCAGTGTTACATGACAACTGTAAGGCTCTGGGTACAAGCTGCACTGTGAGGCCACCTTCATCACATTCCACAAAGTTGGAACCCACCCCATCACACAACCTGTGATGGGTTTTCCAGTGGGACTGCACCTACCCCAACTTGTGTTTCAAGGTATTTCTCAGGAATGGTGGTAAACTGGTTAATACAGGCCTCATAAGTAGGACTTTCTGTCTGCAGCACAGGCCACACGAGGACTCCCAGCCTAATACAGCCCATTCATCACATGCTATTTAATGGCACTTTTCATCAGACTTTTAACTAGGCAGAGCATGACTGAGCATCCTGCCCCTGGTGACAATATTGATGGGATTGGTAATTTTCCCCTAGAGAAAAGACGGCAGAACTACTAGCTAACTGATTATCTTAATGAAGCATTGGGGCGGGGGGGGAGGGGAGTGGTGGAGAAACAAAACCAGAAGCTTAAATATCAGTCTGCAGTTTTATTTCTTCAGTGGCTAATGACTTGTGCTTGAAACCGTGAAAGAGATTCCAACATGTTGATTCTCCTACTGAGGATTGCAAAGCTGAATTACCAGGTTCTGCCATCAGAGGGAACTATTGCATTTTTTAAAATCCCATATAAATTCAACTAGCTATAAAGAGAAAGGTTTTATTGTCACCACATACTCCCTATGAAAAATAAATTGTTTTTATAATTTGCTGCCTTTGGGAAGGCTATTAATGAATGACATGACTTTATTAGAGTTCATACGTTGCCCTTGAAAGTTGGATTGCTATCTGAAGCTTCCACTACAAGTTCTAGATGGAACACATGTGTCACCAAAAATTTCAAAATGGTTTTGTCCCACCTGCCTGTCAGCACCCAGACACTTGTATCTATAATAAAAATGTAGAAAGTAGTAAGTTCAATAGATGTGTGTGGTGCATCAAGATAACTTTGTTCTCATCCTGGCTTCTCTGGCTCAGCTTTGAATGTTGAGTACCTGCTAAGCACATTTGTTTTACTGGAGGAAACACCTTTTGATTCTTTTTTTTTTTTTTAGGAAATGTAGTAAAAAAGTGCTTGGTGATTTTCACTCTAGTGAATGGAGGCAAAGGTACCATATGTCAGGCAAGATTCTTTTCCAGGACAGTAGTTTGTGGATTTGAATCCACGCTTTTCCCAGATTCCCAGTAGCAATACTAAAAGAAAGGCACAGCACTTCACTGATTTGCCATTAATTCACTGGTTTCAATTTTACAGTTAAAAGGGGTGACTGGAATCCTGTTCCACAGAAACGTTCTCTCTTTGGGACAATCATCCTGTGGTTCAGCTTTATTTATAAAAAATTAACTGCCAGTCTGGAACGGATGCTGCCCAAAGTAAGCAAAGCAGCATTATATATTTCCCCAGAATGATTTCCACAGCTGCAGTGGTGGTGAGAAAAGATAAGTGATGTTTTCTCCAACATGCATTTACATTAGGGTCAGCTGAAGAGTTAAGTAAAAGAGATTCACGGTCCTTGGCTGGACCGTGATTGGATGAAGCCCCAGCGAACCATGGGGAAGCACTGGGTAAGAGCATACTTGTCTCACCAGACTGTAATATTTCCAGCTTTAGCATGACTTTATTTATCTTTTCATGCCAATCTTTCTCTTCTGCCTTTTTGTCTCACATTGTGAAGCTGCTAAAGAAAGTGATCAGAATTGGAGATACCTCCTGCCTCCTGCCAATCATGGACATCTTCAGAGATGAAGACAGGAAGTTGATGCAAATTCACTGCCATTTCAGAGCGCTGACCATCTTGAAGGACAAACAGGAGGAGGCTGACATTAAAGAGGCCATTGCCTACCTTTCGTTTGCCATCATTGCTTCAGGTAGGATTACCAAGATACTGATAGTTGATTTACTTCTATGGGAAATCAGATCAGTGGGTAGGCAAGCATGTCCAACCCATTCTCATCTGTCATTTCCCCAATGAGAAGACTGAAACAGTAGACTTACAGAAGCAGGTGAAGAGCGGGGTAAACTTTGTTTAAAGTAACAATTCATCTGGGCCATGAAAAAGTGCAATTAAACTGTGACTGCAGTTTTTACTGTCCTGTAAGTAGCTTGTGAGCTCCTTGAAGTGGATTGCAAGGGTTTGGTTCAGTTCTACAGGGAACTTTTCTTCACCAGTCCAGAAGACCCAGCGTGTGATTTTGTTCTGTTGTTTAGCACATGAAATCCTCCTGGAGCACAGCTGAGGATTATTTTAAATTGCATTGTTCACATGCTAAAAGTTAAGTTTGGGCATAAACCACCCTTACTGTGTCATATCAACACAGAGAACCCACAATTCCTTCGTAACTTGGAAAAGATCTTTAACATCCTGAATCCATCTATTTCCAGCTGGTGGTCTGAAATTTCCGATCTAAACATTTCCCTGTTTTTCCTGCTCCAGAAATGTAATGTGTAGAGTGTACAGGAAACACAATGTATGTCTTCTTTGCACTTCACAGTCTTGTGTTATGGTAGACCTGCTACCAAACATCAGACTGCAATTACTGTTCGATTGCTGTAGATTGCTTCTGAGTAATTGGTCTGGACAAACTGATCTGTAACCATAATTTTTTTCATACATATAGTCACAGATTTTCTCACAAGAACAGCTGTGCTGTTGAACAAATGACATGTTTTAACGTTAGCAGTACTATCTTCTCAGAACCATTAGATTATTTTCCTTCTTATGTGCCACGCTTTCCTTCTTTACTCTGGTTTAAAAAAAGACCCTTTTAGGATAAGCAGTGCAATGCTGTTCTTCCACTGGTAAAGGAAAAGCAGAATGGCAGCAGGGTTCTTCTGTACTTAATGCAGGGGGGGCTGTTTTATCACAGCAACAGGTACAGGCTCAAAGTACAGGGAAAAGTCTCAAGGTTATCCTACAGACTTACTTTTCTTTCTATAAAACTTGACTTTGCAATATGTAACTCTGCACACAGGTGACTGAGGTAAGCCAGAAGCCTGGTAATGTCAAGAGAAGTCAGGGCTTCTTGATCCTGTTATCCAGCTGCTAGGTTGGATGACTATATTTTTGGAAATGTTTTCCCAGAGAATTAAACTCGATCTAGAAAGAGATGAGAGCTTCTTTGAAAATACAATATAATTGCTTTTTAAAGAGATCAAAGCCAAACTTGTGATAAATGAGAGGGCAATTTGGTCCCTGTGAGCAGTTAGTCCTTGAAAGAATGTGAATGAAGGGACACTTCGCAAAATCATCTAGATGAAGGAAATCCCCCTTTCAGAAGAAGAAGCCTTCATCCTATTTATTTTGTGTAACTTTTAGAGGAGATGCTAGCTGGCAAGTAATTTGGAAAAGCTACTGAAACAGAGGCACCTTCAGCCCATTTTAGACAAGCAGTGTAGAAGTAGAAGGCTCCTCTGTTTCAGCCTTAGTTTGTTACATCAATTAGTACCCTGAAAACCTTCCTACCAATGAAATTTATTTGGTACCTCCTGTTTCATCAGAATGAACACGCTGTAAATGCAGTCATTGCAGCAAACAACCTGCCTTCTTGTTCCAACACACCAATGAATGCATCGTTCCAGTGCAAAAGAGTGAATGCACCTGCTTACAGGCATCCCTATCCTAGCTTTCCCTAAGGAGAGAGATGATGCTTCTAGCATGTGCCAAGTAAAACCACATTTGTGTGGAAATCTCGCTTTCACACTGAGCAAATGTTAGGACAGCGGTATTGAGAAGAAGACTGACTGGTTTATGAAAATGGAAAAAACCCCGTTAATTGCTTTGAGATGGTTCCATTTCACAGCCCTTGCATTCCAGCTTATCAACTCCCCACCTGCTAGAACAGATGCTTGTTAAGAAATAGATATTGTCTTTATGGGATCCAATTGACAGAGCTCCAGAGCGATAATAACCTTTGTTACGGAAGTTTTGGAGCACATCAGGAGGGAGAAAAATCCTCATAATTGTTAAAAGAATTGCTAGAAACCTGTCTGCTGGCTCACCTTTGCAGGCAGCTGCAAGATGCTGCATTTGCTGACCTCCCTGTGAAAAAATATTTACAGTGGCACTGATGATTTATCATCCACAGTTATTGGTTGCAATGCTGGGCAAATTAAGATCCTTATTGAAATTGCCTTGAAAGGAAGGAGCAGAAAGATATATGCTCTGCAACCAGTAAGTGAATGGACCATGATTTTCATTGTCAACTGTATGTGTTTATTTGGGCAGCACTTATTTGAAAGCAGAGAAAAAAGAATTTTAGTATCACAAATCTTAGTGCATATTATGTGTGGCAGTAAATTAGTCAGTCCTGTCTGGATTACTGTTTTATCCAAAACAATGTGTACCTTCTGACTCCACTGTCTTAAAACAGCCAAATGGCCTTGTGCTTCCATCCTCACATATCTTCCTTTTAAAGCTTTCTTCTCTCATTTGTGCTGCTCCTATTCCATCGTACTAAAATCTCCAAGGATTCTTTCTAATGATTTGGATCCTAATCCAGCTCCGATCCTGAGACGATGGTCATGACATTGGTAGATTGCTTCCATTCGTTGCACATTAATGATGTCTGTGGAGAAAGGTGTGGCGGAGGGATAGATATGGAGATATGAAGACATTCCCTGTTACAATAGCCTCATCTTCCTTTTGCTGCTTTCCAGAGCAGCACCACAATGCTGTCTTTTAGAGGTCCCTGTGAAAATGCATGGAAAACCTTAGGGCAGAATAACAAAGGGTAAAGCTTTCCAGAACTCCTCAAAAATTGGTAGCAGTAACTTCATGACAACTGGCAAACACGGAATTTCTCTATCCTGTCAGCTGGCTGGATCTAGGTATCCCAGAGAAGGTAGAAAAAAAAATGGCCTGTGTGGGAAGGTTGAGTGCTTAATAATTGCAGGCCACTCCTTTTGGTTCCTTTGGCTGTTCCTGTGGAGACCTTCTCTTGCTGAGACCTTGAAGCAATCAGAAAAGCAGTCATGGATATTTGAAGAGAGATGGTGTTGATTGACATGGATATGTGTTTTTATTAGAAACCAGAAAGCTTTTGAGCTAGTTGAGCAATGTGATTTTATGTTTTTCATTCTGTTACCTTTTCCAACCATTCAGGGTTTTATTACAGTGTTCTTTTGGCATGTTTAACTAGACTGAAGACTCTTTGAAGTGGGGCCTGTGTTTTTGGTGTGGCTGGCACAGTGTGGTTCCTGTTCCTGTCTGGAAAGTTAGAGTTGAGTCACAGTAGGACAGTTACAGTTATAAATCAAATTGTAGCCATACAACTACTCTCAGCAAAGTTCCCTTTCTTTCTGTAAATCACTGTTAGAATTATTTTTTTTCTCTGTAAATATCAATATATATACATCTTCTTAGCTATTTCCAGAACTGGTTCTTCTTTTATAACATGCAGAATCTTTCTATTTTGAAATGTTCATCTTAGTAGCAAAATACATGCCCTGAAAGGGTTTTTTGCACATACTGCAGAGCCCAGACGTTTTTATTGGTTCAGGCTTGCCTGTTCCTTGGTGGCCTTTAGAGCAAGTATGAAGATACACTAGTTTCTGCTGTCAGCCACCCATAAGTGAGAAACGTGGCTAGCTTTATGTCACAGAAAGAAAGACCAGGTTCAGGTTCACGCCGGTGCGTGGGCCTGCTGGCTGCGTGGGGAAGCTTTTAGGCTGACGTTGGCGTTAAGCTAGCATAACACCCAAGCTGCTTTGTCTCTATGTCCCATTAATGTTTCTGTGGCTTCTGCCAAACATATTGAAATTATCCCAACCAGCCATGAAAGATATGTTTTCCAAGTTAGATGATGACATACAAAGAAATTGAGTGCTTTTTCTGAGATTAGATAGAAATTTTGAAACAAAGCTGAACTCTCACTCCAGTCCTGAGCAGCAACGCTTAACCACAACTCACCATTTCCCTGCAGAATGACATTGACATGTACACCTCAAGACATAGAACATCAGAGTAGCCTTGTCTTTGTAATACACACCAGAAAACGCTTTCAGGACTTTACCCGTGAAAAATAATTCTTTGACAGAGTTCTGCTGGCCTCAGCAGAACACTTAACTGATTCAGTACTGTGTTTTGGAAACCAACCTGGCGTATTCTTTTTTTTTTTTTTCCTTTCAACTCAGAGTTGATAGTATGCAACAGGAATTCCACTGGCAACAAAAATAAAGGAAACTACCACTTCAGTACTGTCGTTGTACTTCATCAGGCCTCCTCAGGCAAAGTGGAATTTTTCTATAGCTTCATATGGATATCCTCTCCAGCACCCTCCTTTTTCTTCTTCTGGTCACATCTGTGGATTGCAGTTCCTTACCATAGCACGTTTGCCTCCATCCAGCACATCCCTCTTATTCCACCCTTGCCACAGCTCTGAATAAAGTGGTGCTTACTTTTCATTCCTGTAGTCACCATAACACAACATGTAGGTCTACTGCATCATTTTCATTTAGCCGCTTTGAAGCCCTTTGCTGGGGCTTAGTGGTCTGTGCACACTGGGGTTTAGAGCACCCTGTTTTAGAGCAGTAGAGTTGAGACCTCTCAAGTAAGCATGGCTGCATTTCTCTCCTCCAGGTGGTTATGCTGAAGATTGCCTTCTCACTAGGGCTCAATGTTATGGGCGCCTTGGTCAGAAGAAAACTGCTATTTTTGATTTTAATGCCATCCTAAAGGAGGACCCTAGGAACGTGCAAGCTCTGAGTGGACGAGGATTCATTTACCTTGCTCTGAAGCAGCAAAAGGTATTGTCACTATATTGATTTGATGGTGATTTTTCTGACAGTATGAAGCAATATTATTGTACAGTCCCATTGGCTTTGTCATGGACTCACAGAATCACAGAATGGTCAGGGTAGGAAGGGATCTCTGGAGATCAGAGGTCCCTTGATTTCAGACTCACTGAAATCAAGAGAGTTTCTCACAGAATTTGGTCAGTGAAGGCTCTTGTTTGGCTGGGTGTACAAGTAGTCCACTTGATGTTACTGATTTGTTTTCCCCAAGTCTAGAGAGAGGAAGACTAAATCTTATTCGCTGTCACTACCATGCATTGATTTGCAAAGCTGCGTCCTCTCCCCTGTATTTGATCTCACATTTTCATGACATGATGTTGTGTCAGATGAAATATACCATCAACAAAAGGAAAACCAAAGAATAGTTTCAAGGTTTAGCGAGTCCCTCTCCATCTGTGAAAAGCTCACGTGTGCAATTAGTGTGACAGTGAACTTTGGAGATTGCAGTATATCATTGCCTGGAAATCATGTCAGGTGTTTGCATGGTTTATCTGCTTCTAAGATGGTCAATAGCCTTACACTTTACCTGTGTATCACCCCAGTCCTACAGTGAATGTGAAATGGTGCATCTCCAATTGTGTGTGTGGATTTGTGCTGGTTTATTCTGGCTGAGCCAAATCCTGCTTGCACTGAATCATTCACAGCATCTCTTTCTTGCCGCTTTAAGAATTTTTTTTCAATGATAATCTGAGGACTTCAAAACAATTTGCAAATAGTCATACTCTTATATCAGCTTTGCAAATGGAAAAGATGCAGCACAAGGACAGGGAAGAGCAAAGAGCTTCCAAAGGTGTGGAGCTGACCTGTGGGACAGCAGACAACTGAAAGCACCTGAAAGAACAAATTATTCATACATAGTTATTGCTACCGTTTAATTTTTTGGTCTTGTTTTTGCATAGGAGGCAGTGCAAGATTTGATCTCAGCGCTGAAGGTGGAGGCAGGAGTAGTGATCCCAGCAATCCTGTCTTTGAAGCGTGAAGCCCAAGGGTTGATCACTCAGTGGCTTCTTCAGTATGGCAGGACTGCATTAACTGAGCTTGTTGTTCCTAAAGATCTTTCAAAGGAAGAAGCCCTCAGGGATCTTCTCATGATTGCAAAAGCACTAATTAAAATTTGCAAGGATGCACAAAGTCACATCTTCTACACAGATGTTTTAATTGTAAATGGTAAGTTCCCATTTTTTACATAGCTGATCAGACTAAGTGAATGAGCAGTAAATGAAAGTGAATGTTAAATGGCAAGCATATTGATATATAGTACTTTTCAAGAGAAGCTTGCAAATATTTTGGGAAAGGGTATGAAGTAATTAATACCCTTAGATGTGGACTGTGGACAGGCTACCTAAATCCTGCTTTAGTAAGTTTTCGTGATGGCTCTTTCTCCACATGGAATGGGTTATATAGCTTGTACTCGTGTTAACCAACAGGAAGGTACGAAGAGGCCCTTCATCACCTTCAGGAAGTATTTGGCCATTCTCTTGCTGATGACTTTGCTAGTGCAAGACTAGCTGTGCTGCAGCTGAAGAAAAGGAATGTGCCAGTGGCAGCTCACTCATTCAGCATCCTTGCTAAGAAAGACGAAAGGGAGTTGGGGTTTCTCCTGAACTTTGTCGACGCTAAGCAACAGCAGCATCTCGCTCAGGTACAATCCTTTTTTTGATGCCACATCTGTGGATTCAGTGGGGAAAGAAACAGGAAGCAAAATTAGGCTGCAGTGATTTTCCTTGCCTTGTCTTGAACAGAAGTGTGTGGGAAGACCATTTATTCAGATGAACTAGGAACAAATTGGCTTCTTCCTCCGGCCTTCACTTCAGCCAGAACAGGGAGTTGAATCCAAACTTCTTTCATCGCAGTGACCTTGCTTCAGTCTCTAATAATTCATCATTACGGTTTCGTACCACTTGGGAGAATTTCTTGTTGGTCTCCCTAGCATGAGACCTGTTTAATCCCACCACTAAAATGCAGGAGGTGTGAGGGGCAGCAGCTAGAGATTTAACAAGATCATTGCTAGTACCATACTCTGTATGAGTTACATGGTGCTCATAGCCGGCTTCTGGGGAAGGGGAATTCATGTTTTGTTCATTTTCTTTATGAAATGAAACTGAAGATCACATTAAATGCTTCAATCCTTTTTGCTCTTTTGTGTAACATTTAGAAATTTAAATATATTCACATTTTTATAAAATGACTAGCCTTTAAGATTGGTGTTGGTTTTCTTAGCTAAAACTGACACAAAAATGACACATTGCTCTAGTCCACCCAAGTATGTATTTTTCAGTATTTTTTTCAAGTTTCTCCCCCAAAGTACGGCCAGCTCTGAGAAGGTATCTCCAATAATAAGACAGGACAAGGTCAGATTGATGGTGAGGAGTTTTAACATTCACTCAAGCATCTGCAATTCTGATTACCCACAAGCTCCGTGTTCTGAGAATCAGTTTGCTTCCTTTTATTCAATTTGTAGATTGTGTGCGCCCTGGTGAGAAGCTATATTGTTATGCTTTCTCCCAGGTTATAAAACAAACAACATGCTGATGTACTTAATGCATCTTGAGAGGAGTACTTTGTATGTATTTTAGCAAAACAGCAGGAGGATATAAGTAAACAAGTATTAATTTACTGGTCCCTAGATATACCTCATTACAGAGAAAA
>NW_009649449.1:4537130-4598650 GCF_000708025.1 Charadrius vociferus | reverse complement strand
TAGAGCCAATTTGCAATCTTTCACTACATAAAGCTGATAAAGGTACAATCAAGAATGTGTCTATGGAGGCCCTAAGGAGGTGTCTATAAATGAAGATACGTTTTACAGCTGAATTTCCCTTGCTGCTGCATCACTCGTTCTGTATGGAAGTCTCACAGCTAAGTCCATCCATGCTGCTTTCCGAGAAAACACAGGAGGGATTTTCTTATGCTGTCAATAAGAAAAAGAAAGAGAAGAAAAAAACCCCAAAACCTAATTTTTGTACAACTTTAACTGCACTGGTGTATTAGGAACTCACTGGTGCCAGAGATTAGTGAAACCTTTAAAATGGAAAAGGCACTTTATTTCTGTCCTTTTTGTTTGCAGTCGTGGGACAGGGTCAGGAGTAAACTCCCTTACAGGTGGCTTATTTATCATGAAAGATTTCTCTGCCACTTGAGAGAATAGGGGTGGCTGGATTGATTTCAAGACTGAAACTCAATACCGGTGTTGGAAGTAAAATAGAATAATTTCTTTTTGTTTTAATCTTTAATCGTGTGCTTTTGTTCAACTGAGTAAACATTTGGACTCTAGCACCTGGGTGTCTTTCCATATTCTCTAATCTTCAAAGGTTTCCTGAGTGTGATTACTTTTATTACTGATTAGCCCAGAATCACAATTGTTTTTTTAATATGTATTTTGCGACAAGGGGATAAGTATGTACTTTGCTGGGGTGGGGAAGGAATTGGTTAATTCACCTGCCTGGTGTCTCAAAGGATTTTGCAGTAGCACTTCCTTTTGCCTGCAAGGTCATTCCAGTTTGTGTGTGAAAAGAAGATCTCAGTAAAAGCAAAAAAGCTTGCAGACAGAATTAGTGCCAAAAACCCCAGTGATGGCCTTACTTTGCCATGGCTTCTAACTGCGCTCTAGGGGAGGGTGTTCTTGCTGTTACCTCCATTTCACAAGTAAGGAGACTGAAGCAAAGAAGAGTTTAATGGTTTACGCTCTGCCCTCAGTCTGAGCACTCCCCACGCAAAAGTATTACTGCCACATTGTTTTAGAGTGTTTGGAGATTACAGGCATTATAGAACTGTGTCATCATTATCCTGGAGTCTGGTGTGAAAAGCTAAAAATAATTCCGCATAAGCTGAATAGGAAAGGGTGGAGGAAGGAGAGCTCCTTGATGTACTGATTTTTTTTCATGAAAAACAAAGCAATAAAATTCTTCCATTATTTATAGTCTAAGGGGTCCCATGCTAAGAAATTTGTAAACAACTGGGAGAGCCACATGGGAATAGGAATCTGAAAGATTTATTAAACCGCAAAAGGTCAGAGGAAGGGAGTTTGCTTGCCGCTAGTGCAGCTTCAACCCCTCGGTTTCCTATGTCAAAGGTTAAATGCATGACTGCTTGCTCCTTGCCCAGATCCTCAGAGCTGCACTTTCTGTTGGCTGTTGACATGCCATAGGATATCCAGAGCTGACTCCTACAGAAAGGGTCTCAAAAGCTACGTGGTCTGTGTCAGAGTTAGGCTGTCAGCCCAAGGTAGAAGTTGCCATTCCACACACCTTCATAGTATATGGACCCCACATAGGGTCTGCAGGTAAAGAAGGAAGGACTTGCTCCAAACTGTTCTGAAAACATCCAGCCCTCTTCCAAAGCTCAATGCTTCTGAGTCCATCTTCTGATATTTACTGCTACACTAACCCCTGGCCATAATTCCATGTCTGTTAAACTCCTCACTCACTCTTTTTCTAAGGGATTGAACCTTGGTCAGTTGCAACATAAGATTGGTCACTAGGGACTGGAACCAAAAGTGCAACAGAAATACGTGTATTTTTGGTCCTTTATCACACAGTGAGGTAGCTAGATGGTAGAAAGGGACACAGAGACCTAATCCAGGGAGCAGTCCAATCACCAGTCACTTACGGCCTGCCAAGCCCTTTCCAGATGGCACCAGAACTATTTCAGTCTGGAAGCCATAATCAAATCTTTAGTGACAAGTCTGAAGATGGACTACAGTTCATCTGTGAATGGACTGCATAGCCTGCTCTTGGCTTTCCAGAGTCACCTGCAATGAGGCTGATAGCAAAAAAAGCGCTTCTCAAAAGCAGAGAGCAGCTGAACTCAGTTGTGCATTATCCTTCTGGCTTTCTACGCACTTCCTAGATCTTCTTTCCATAAGTCTTCTTTTCATATTTGTTCAGAAGATGATGTGCAAGTAAGCTGCTAATTAATCTGTGTTATACACCAAAAATGGATCCCAGCTCAGTTCTTTCAAGTCAGGCAGAGCCAAAAGAGAATCCAGCTGCCTAATGCCCATGAAGTAGAATTCTTCATAAACTGTTAGGAATGGCTAAATGATTTCATGCCACTGGTCTCAGTTGAGGTGCTCAGACTTGACCTGCAATATTGATCCCTTTCATCCGGAACCTGTTTTCCTTAGTTCTGTTAAACAGCAATCAATTCTAACCTAAGTCAACCAAAATAAAAAAAAAAAAAACAAACAAGGCACGCAAGGAGACTGGAAGACCTGAGCCGGCTGTCCAGTGTGGCTGTGGAGACAGTGGCAGGGCTAACTGAATTTTGGGGAACCACAAGCATCCAAAGGCAATGTGTGATATCCCATGGAATGAGCCTGATGAAAACATTTATCCTGTGCTTGAAGGCTCAGCTTGTTTGGCTCAGCCTTCTGTAAGACCTAAGCAGCTGCTGGCAGCCTTGTTTATAACTTAAATATTCACTCTGCTGCAGCATGTTAAAAGCTTTGTTTATTACCAGTAAAGGGAAATAATGAGAAATCCATTTGAGGCAAATAATTCTAATGGAGTTTTCTTTATTGACCTTTATGAACCTAAAAATTATGTGGCTCTTTCTGCTTTCTCTATTTTCTTGTTGTTTTTCCCTTCAGAGAAGGGCAGATAGTTCACTTGCACTTGAGATTAATGACTAGCAAAGCCATCAGTTGGCCATTTTTTCCTGTAGCTTGGGTAAGCTTCAGTAGAGCCCTTCATTATTGTCACATGGAAAAATTTGTGGGGCAGTACATAGGGCTGACTATAGATTGACCAGGAGATGCAATTTCCATATAGTCACCTGTTAGAGAAGACCATGGCAGAAATTTGGTTTCATGAAGGGAACACTGTCTACTTCTAGAGTTTGATCCATTCAGTTTTCAGTTCACGTATCATTCCCGAGGCATGGAAACGATTTCAGAATAAACGGTCCAAGAAAATTTTAGCAAAACATGCAGAAACAAAGAAGAGTGGTTCAGAAACTCTTGAGATAACAGCAAGTGCCCATTGATCCAAGATTTTTATATCTGCATGCCAAAAATATGCCAATTAACGTGTTTTCCAACTAGATGCAATTTTAACATTTGAAAAAGCATCGAAAATTTCTTAGTGTCTGTGTCCACCGGTGGCCAGTCCAGACTAGATATTTTACTCTTTTTTTCACTTCTGATAACTAATATTAAGTAATTTTCTGTCCACAGGTAGCAGCTCAAGAAGGAAATGTGCTGATTAAAGAATATCGCTATGAGAAGGCTCTTGGTTATTACACCCTAGCTGTCTTGACAAGCAAAGATAATCCACGGTATCTCAGACAGAGGGCTGCTTGCCTCACACACCTGAAAAAATACGACAAAGCTTTAAAAGATATGGAGAAAGTGATCCAGAAGCACGGCCATAACAGCCTTAAAACACGCGTGGAGGACCACTGCTCAAAAGGACATCTACTGTTGTCAATGGCTGAGGAAGAAGCAGCAGTCAAGCAGTATATTGAGGCACTCCAGTTAGATGAATCTATGGCGCTGTGCAGCATCATGAATGGCCCTGGCAGTGACATTTTAATCAAAACATTTCATAAGATTGCACAATATAATTTTGAAATACAACATTATGAAGAGGCCTGGAAAATCACAGACTACGGTCTTAAAATTGATAAAAATACTGAACTTAAAAAGCTGAAAACAAGACTTAAGCGAGAGGCATCAAGCTGTAGCATACATTAATTTATCTGTTTGGGGATTTTCCAGTGTCTGATTGCTTTCTAATTTGTTTATGAGGCTGGAAGACTAAGGGAAAGATGAGAAGCTCATGATAAATATGCAATGGACATGGCACCAAACATGGTACAGCAAGATTAGGAGTGGAAAATTTCAGGTAGTGAAACGAAACTGACCGAGACAGCTACGGCAAAAAGGCAAATTGCACTATTCAGTATTCTTTGAAATTATTGTGGATGTACATAAACTCCTCCTTGTGAAGGAAGCGTTTGTCCGGTTAAGCTGAACTAATTCTAACACATCGGTTCCAATCATAATGAAGGAAAACATTCAAATAGCTTGCAGTTTATGCATAATAATCACGTATTGCCTTGCTATTTATTCAATTAGCTTTAACACATACTGTTCAATTCAGTAGCCTTATTTTTATGGGCCAGTCGAAAAGATCAGTCAAAAGTAATATTTGTAACGTGCTTAATATTTGTGAAGGACCATATGTGTTACACCGCTCAGTGACCCACTCCGGAATGGAAGGAACTGCCCTTGTCAGTGTCTAGTGGATTTGCAACAATCGGCACCAATATGGGGGAGCAGGAGCAGTACAAATGCCAAGTAAACTGTTTTTCTGTCCCAGGGAACATAGATAATATGAAGGATGAGACTCAACAGAGATGAAACGTCCAACCTAGTGACTAATACCCTGATATCTGGGACACACAGGCAGATGTACTCCAGACTTCACCTTGGACTTCCAGCTCCCAGTCTCTCAGTTTGTCAGTGCAGATAATGGAGATAATCTGTCAGTAGGGGCGTCTACAAAAGCCTGCTAAATATCTTCTTTCGCACTCCTGGCTGTTTGCACCAAAGACAGCTCTGGAGCATGAGCTAATCAAGAAGTGATCTATGTCCAATTAGGAGGTCAGGGTTGGAGGCAACACCCCAGGTGGTGATGTGATTGCTTTGCAGGGATTCTTCGTCATCCGTGCTGGACAGCATGGGAATCAACATCTCACACGCTCCGAAGGGTTTTGCCTGCTGTCACCACCTGTAAGGACAGCTAGACTTACGGGGCAGCACAGAGAAGTGCCAACAGACCCAATTTCTGCATGGTTTGGCATTTCATCTGTGCAGTGGGAGTCTATAGCTTAATTTGGAGGCAGTGTGCCTGTGCTGTGCAAAAGCAAACAATGAGGTGAGGCCAAAAACGACAGACTTGTATATTTGTTTTGACTGCTCCAAATGAATTTGTCCCAATGTTTTTAGAGTGTGATAATACAACCATGGAGAAAAATAGAAACTACTATTGAAAACAAAGATTAAAGCAATACTGAGAACTGCTCTCCTGCTTTGATTAGGATGAAAGGGAAATGGAACATTTTCTTTTTTTGCTACATTGTTTTCTGAGAGGAAACATTCCAGAGAGAAACTTCATTCAGCAGCCATGCAATCAACCCAATAGGCAGTGATACCATCAGTACCCTTGCATCTTTTTTTCTTCTCCGCATGCTCCTTTCTTTCTTCCCTAAGAGCACAGGTAAGAGTGGGCTTCTTTCCTTTCAAATTCAAGAAAAGTTACTCCGATTTTAATCCTAGTTACACTGATGAGTACTTTTTGCTCCTAATTGGCATCCAGATGCTACAGAATAGTTTCTTTCCAAGCATGAAATTATATCCTTAAACAACTTTTGGCTACATTTGCGAGCTGAAAGAAATAACTTTGCTGATTTTTCTTCAAAGAGTAATCAACAGATAGGAATTTCTCTGTGCCTCATGCTGAAATTTTTGAGGAGCAGTTGTTTAGGGATTTTTTTTTTCCCCTTGATTTTTGTTTGGGGTTTTTTTGATTCACTGGGATAATAAATCTCTTTATAGCTTCACATTTCTATTCTGTTAGCATTGCCTCTTTTAGTTGCAGGTTTGGTTCAGTGTCAGTCAGACGATAGTTTCTCTCTGTAGCAGCTGTATCCTTCTGTGGTTTTTAGCATAGAGTAGTTTTGGTTGGAAGGGACCTGCAACGATCATCTAGTCCAACTGCCTCACCACTTCAGGGCTGACCAGCAGTTAAAGCACGTTAGTAAGGGCATTGTCCAATTGCCTCTTAAACTCTGACAGGCTTGGGGCATCGACCACCTCTGGGAAGCCTCGTCCAGTGTTTGACCACCCTCTCAGTAAAAAAACTTTCCTGATATGTAGTCTGAGATGTCTGTGTCTGTACAACGTATTCACATTGTACAGACAATTGAGACAACGCATAGTCTCCTTTGCCACAATTAATACTGCTGAAGATGTTATTTAAGCATGGAAATCTAGACACACACAAAGAACAGACACACAGATGCTCAGCTGCACTCAAGTGAAATAACTTCATTACAGAAGACCATGAATCTGGTTCTCCTCCCACTTATCCATGCTGACAGATAAGAGTAATATCAGTACAAAAACTGTATGAAAAAGGAATCGGGGTTTAAATCAAAAAGAGAAGAACACAGTCCACACAGCCTACTGAATTAGTAGCCTCTCTGCTGAGAGCAGCAGTACCAACTTTCTGAGTTTTACTATGTAACTTCTAGTGCACTGAGATTTTCTTAGAGCCTGTAGTCTTTCTGTTATGTGAAACCAACATACTCAGCTTTTCTCAGACCACCTGGTAGTCATGGAAAGCACTGGGAAGACAATCTAGTTGTCCTGTCTCCCAGGCAAGTATTCCATCCGTTGGCCTGGGCTGCCTCTTAGGAAGTTGGGGGGGATTTGGCATGTTTTCTCTTGGTAAGTAGTATATTCGTCCTTCATTGCTGCTCTGAATAGAATACATTTATTGCCCCTAAAGACGTTTTTCTTTAAAAGTAGGGACAACATGCATCACTGCAAGATTGCTCTAGGGTTATGCTGAGGAAAAATTTGGGTTTAGGTGCCTATAGCTGCTGTTTCTTTAAGCACCAGGAAGGCACATAACTTCTTATCTATTCCTCATGGTCTACATTAATGGCTGCTTCTCTCAGCAGATCCTAACTGTTCTCATCAGCATTTTTATTTGTTTCTTTTATCTGCTCTGTCCTCTATGCCCACTAAACTACTGTGATCAAAGTCTTTATCTTTGCCTGTGCCTAAGCTTCTGATTTGTTCTTTATTTCTCCCTTACGTGCTTGCTTTTCCAAATAATTTCTTGGAATATCAAATAGGTCTTTCTGATTAGTCACAGTGAGAGGGGTTTGATTAGCAGCATCGCTGCATTATGCATGCCTAGCCCAATTTCACACTCGCCACAACCCATTCTGACACTCATTTTCTGGAGTCCTGGGGAGCAGACAGGATTAAATGTGACCCATCTATTTCAGCTGCTGCCCAGCCCGTGCACCTAATGGCCAAAAGCACCCCCGTGCTTGCACATTCACATACCTCCACCGCTCTTTTACGCTGTGCTTTGCCAGAAGATGGTATCTTTCAAAAAACAACATGCTGCAGTTTGCAGGGAAGGAGTCCTTTCTGAGTACCTGGCGTTTTTAACAGAGAGTCTCCATCACTGGCTTTCGTTATAACTCAGGCTAATTGTGATCTTTCATTCAGTGCTAGTGAGGCCATGAGGACCATTTAAGATGCCTTAATAGGATCACTTCACTTGAGTCTGGCTCTAGCCAGACTGCTGCTATGTTAAACAAGCTATCACAGCAATCAGCAGAGAGGGCATTGTTCTCGCTAGGGAGCTAGCTTTGGCTGCTTTCCTCTCAGCCCAGTCTCCCCCGCCAGCAACAGTTATGCACCAGAAATCTATCAGTATTTATCAACAAACATCTCCCTCCCCTCCGGGCTGATAAATCTCATTTTTATCTGTTGTCATACCCATGTCAGGATCTGGGACCACTCAGCTGAATTACCTACTTCATTATATACATGCCATTTTCTAACAGGATATTGTTTCCACTTCTTCCGGACTGAAGAATCTGGATAGAAAAACTGCAGTGGTCATTTCTGTATGTCTCTTTAATGTTAAGCTGCAGTTCATCGAGATTGTGGAGCTCTTTCCAAGTGCTTTGAGATGCATCCCTCATTCTGTGCATGCAGCTGATGGCTGAAGTTATTTAGAAAAGGAACTGTATTGTAACACATGGTCCTTGAAAGTCTCTTGTGCAGTGCGCTTTAGGACATATAGCATGATGTTGTAAATGTTAGGTAACTGTGAAGAATTCAAGTCTATTTATATGAATCAACGCTAATGTAATCAAGAAGAGAATATGGTCGGATAACCTATCTAAATAGTGGAACTGGATACCCGTTTGTTTGTAAACCAGCCTGAAGCTACATTCATCTCAAGGAAAGCTTACATATCTGTAGTTTGTGCATTTAACTCTGAGCTATATACAGACACTACTGAATATTTCTTTGCTCCCTATGAACTTTGTTCCTTTAAAGTATTCTGCAACCTTAGGAGTGCACCAGTCAGGCTGTAATAATTGCAGACAGACTACCTCGTTGCACATTGTCACCAGGTAATGAATAATGAAAGAAAACTTTGAAGTCATGATTGAGAATGTTTCTACACAAACGATTGCCTGCCAGTCTTGGCTCTATGAAGTATTCAAAGTTCCTTACAAGAATATAAAAGGAAAATCAGATCACAAATACAGTTACACAGGTAAAGTTTCCCGACCTTATGCTCTGCAGTCCAGCAGGCAAAGAACAGCTTAGAAATGATGGCAGATTATTTGGAACTAAACATTCAACTGGAAGCTTTTCCTCAGAGTTCAGACAGAGCTAAACTTGGAACTTTTGTGATCTCAAAGGTTTTATTTCCTTTAAGATCATATCACTCCCATTTATTTTTCCTATTTCAGTTAGTTATGTGCTCCCAGGCACTAAGAGAATCTAAACACATCAGCCAACTTCAGCAACTGATCAAATGCATTTTCAAAGCTGACATATTTCCTGGGAAGTCATCTTCCTTTCAGTCTAATTCATTGTGCTTCCCAGATTTAGATCATGGTGGAAATTTGGCTCTGGCTTACAGCCATGCAAACCCAGTAACTTTGATGAGTTTCTGTGTGCATAAGTGAGGACATTCCACTTGACTTGCAGAGGCAGATGTTTCACCTTAATGACAGCTAATCTAAAAACCATTTATTTTACTATCATTTCCCTGCGGAAGATTAACTGTGTTATCATTGTACTGCTTCTGCATCAAGCAATTTCCAATTTGCCAGGGCTCTGAGGAGTCGCTGTCACCATTAATTTAATGTGTTACATGAAATTATCACTGGCATTATAGTCTGCCTTTGGAGTCTTGGCTATTTCAATCAAATTTCAGCTAAACTGGTCTATGTTGGAATCTGTTGGTTCAGTCAGCCATTATTCAATGACACCTTAAGGAAAGTGACTCATTCCTTAGAAGGCACAGCAGTCCAAAGCTGTGGGATTCGGGAGGCACTTTCTCCTCCTGCTCCTGCTGTGGGTCCCAGGAACGACTTTTTCAGTCATTTGTTCTGTAGGGTGTCAAAAAATACTGCAGACCTGCACCTGGCTGACAGATGTGTACAACTCTGACACCCCCAAGCACAGGACTAGTGGTTTATTTGGTCACAAAAGTGATGGTAGAAGACAAATACAGGATGATGTTGCTGTTTGTCCCATTCAGCAGTTGAGAATGTACGAGGACAGGTAGGGAACAAATTGCCATCCCAAATGGAAACGTTAGAGAAGATGAGCCAGCCCCAAAGACATGTCAGCAGAAAGTGGAAGACAATCATGATCATAGTGATGTTGTTTTCAGTTTCTCACCAATGGACTGGCAATAGGTGTGCAAGTGAAAAAACATAGCCTCTATTCTGGTCAGCTGCCATCGCCCAGTCTTGCCTCCCCTTTTGTCACAGCCCAGTGCCACTGGCCCTCTGGGTTCCACACCTCGATACAGGTGTATAACCTACATATCTAAGACCTGTGCAACTACTTAAATTAATTTCATTTCCAAAGTTTATTTTGGGCATATGATGCATGGCCAAAACCTACTTGAGACCTTGACAAGTCTACTCTGTGTTCCCGAGAACCACCGAGTACTGTTTCTGCATGCACTGCGTGACTGAGTTTCACCTGGCAGATCAGCTGTGGCTTTAGGTGTCTTACCATCTAACCCGATCATTGTTGTACTTGTATGTTCCCTACATGATTCCAAAAAGCCAAGAGTTATGGAGAATAAACTAGCATAAGGATTTCCCCGCAGACTGTAAAGGAAATTAGGAACAGTATCTGATAATAAGTTTGCATGTCTCATTCCTGAACTGCGTCACAGTAAATGAGAAAATTTAGCTGTAAAGCCAGAGGGGGAATGTAGGAGGGAGCAGGAAACACAGGAGGATGTTAATGATTCCATTCCATTCCTGGTTTGTATTTTGTTATGCCCCTCAATTGTACTTTCATCTCCAGGTCGGTGCTGCCTATGCCTGATGCAACCCAGCAAATATGTTTCAGGGGTGTCACACAGAATGACGTGTAGGGATCTGAAATCACAAGGGAGCCACAGTTTTAGATCCAGATCAGTAGTGGATGAAATGAAAAACTGACAGCGATTAGTATTTTCCCACTTAAAATGACCGTCTCATGAAGCATCTTGATTGCTTAGAAACCTCAGATGTCATATTATAAGACGTTCAAACATTGGTAATGTACTCAATATGTTCTTTAAAAGTCACATGAAAATCATACAATATTAGGAACACCTCCGAGTGCTGGTAACAGTGCAGGGTTTGTTCTTTTAGTATAGAGCTTTAACAATAGAAACATTTATACCTTGCTGTTCTCTTTTTTTGCCACCTTGCCAACAGTAATTTTGTAATGCTGTTTCTTTTCTCCTCATGCATCATTTGTCCATTCTTGGGTGATAAAATCTACTTACTGGAGAAAACAGATAATTAGCCATCTACATAAATTGCCCTGTGACTACATCATTAATGTGTTTGGATGTTTTAATTGATTGCATTCTCAACTGTTTTGGATGGCTTAAATGCCAGCTAATGCAATCCAATTAAGCCTCCTAATAAACCTGACTGATGAACTGCAATATAATCACACATCAAGTAGAGATGTAGAGGGAAATGCCACAGAACTGACAGTTTAGAATAGAGTGTGTCATTTTGAAAGACCCAAATCACTTCTCAACAGGGAAACTTCTAATTGACTATAACTGGTGGTGACTATGGTATCCAAGACCTGATTGAACACACCTTTTCAGCACACACTTAAGCCAGTTCCTATCCACAAAACATTTTTCATAGAATCATAAAACAGCCCAGGTTGGAAGGGACCTCAAAAGATATCTGAGCCAACCTCTCATGGGAAAGGAGCCTAGATGACATTATCTAGCACCCTGTCCAGTCGCATCTTGAAAACCTCCAGTGATGGGGACTCTACCATGCCCCTGAGGAGGCTGTTCCAGTGATTGATTGTTCTCATTGAAAAAAAAAAAAAAAAGATATATATTTCTGTCTTGTATCAAGATGAAAGCTTTCCCAGTGCAACTTGCACCCGCTTCCCATTGTTTTCTCCATGTGGCTCCTTGTGAAGAGAGAGCCTCTGTCTTCTTCGTAGCCACCCTTTAAGTACTGGAATACTGTGATGAGGTGTCCCCTGAGCTTTCCCTTCTACAGGGAGAAAAGACTTGACTCCTCCAGTCTTTCCTCAGGGCAGGTTCTCCAGCCCTTCGGTCATTGTGGCCCTCCTCTGGACCTGCCCCAGTCTGTCTGCCTAAGTCTGGTACTGACTGAGGTTCCTCCAAAGAGGAACTCCATTCTGTACCATTTGCTAAAATTTATTGCCATTTCTGAAATTGTTTATTTCCTAAACTTTTCAAACTCATAGGAACATCAATTTATTCAACTGATAGCTATCTAAAAAGTTTATTCAACAAATAGATGAAACGATAAGAGTCCTAGAGATAAGATTAGTTTATATTCCACATTTATTTTAAGCCAAGCTAAACTAAGTAGTAATTTTACCAGAAAACTGCCTTTTAATAGTCTGTGATCAGTCACCTGAGTACCAACTGTAGAGTTAAGTTTTCTCAAGTTGATTTTATTGCTATTTTTTTATTATATTATACACAAAGAGCAATACAATATGACCTTACTAATGAAGGCTCTAATTCTGCAAACACTGGACCACTCGTATTTCCAAAGACTCTCATACTATAGGCATTGCAATAGGGGCCAAAAATGTAAAAAGAATGCAGAAGAGAAATGAACAGACAAGGTGGGAGAGAAGAAATTAACAGTAAATAGTATGGATGCTTTCTAAAAATCATCTTAGCATTTTTTAAATTCCGATGCTTGTCAGGGTCTCTTAGTTCTGAGTACAAAGTGCTTTGAAGATGACTTCTTTTTTGCATTTTACGTTACTGTAAAAGAGCTACAGATTCTCATCAAACCCTTTCCCCAGTCAGCGGTGCTGGTAAAGGTCACCTCTCTCTTCGGTGTCTGGTACCCGCCTGTTTGTCTGTACAACTGTCTCTGGCACAAGTAAAGGCAGAGCCTCAGCCCCCAGTGGGGACAAGCAAGCATCTGGGCATCCCACAGCATGCAGCCTGCTGGTACAGGTGCCGTGTTTGCTTTGTTGACAATGGCAAGGGTTAAGAAACAATAACAATATTTAGATACCTTCCTATAGGCATGATGCTGCCTAAGTTTTAGCCCCGGAGTCTTTGCTGTATGTTGGAATCCACATGCCTCCTAGGCACACGCTGTACTGCCTGCGGAGCTGGCTGCTTCCGAGGGCGAGCTATGTGCCAGCCAAGGAGTACCTAATGGGAAATTCTAACCACAGGGGCGCATCTGGAATCCAAACCCAAATCCAAATCTAGCGGGCAGTCAGGTACCTCTCTGCATGTTCCAGAGCCGGGGTCCATGTCTGGTGTGAGGCACCTCCAGCGGTTACTATGTGAAAGAACTGACCAGCGCTCTCTACCTTCTTTTATCCTGCAGCTCCTGACACTGCCACAACCACTTTCCACACAACCACCAATTGTTCATTCAGGATGCAAGCTTGGTGCATCTTCAGGCTGAACGGAGCAGACCTCCCAGCTTCCGCAACAGTGTCCTAATCGTCAGTGGGCATGCGAGAAAGAGGTAAGGCATGGGTGAAAAGGGGACGTGTGCTAGAAGTTAAATGCATTTATGAGCATTTTGATAATTTGGGACTTCACACCATGGACGGTCTTGCCAAAGCCAAGTGTAACAATTTATTGAAGAGGATTTTATGGTTTGGTCTTCTGCATTCAATTAAATGACACATACATGGTGTTTAAATGCATATGACTATGGTTATATATTTTAAATTTTTCAACTGGTCTGAATATCTTTCCTTGGAAAAATGGAACTATCTTCTGTCATTTGTGGGATATAAACAGTACGTTTAATGGCTATTACAGTTGAAATTTGTGTATGCTCCGTAGCCAAAAAGAATGTCAAGTAAAATATATTAAACTCATTTTGTTTGTAATCCATCTTCCCATACAGCAAAATACTGCAAAAATATACCTTTTAAGTCATGCGCATATAATTTCAAAACATGTTATTAAAAATGTAATTGCAGTATTCATCACTGTACTGAAATTAAGTGTATGGAAAATGAGACACTGCCTTGCAGAAGTCGTCTTCCTGCTATAGAAACTTGAATAATCTCTCGGGAAAGATGTAAAGCATGTCATGTAAAATGAGAACTTTCCTAAGAATGAATTATTGTAATAGGAGAGACTTTTCTAAATGCTAATAGGCTAGGAAATCATCTTGTCCACTTAAGGACAGCATTGCTTGTGCCTACTGCAGAATCTAATTTCCAGTCTCGGTATAAAATCAACCAATTTCATATATGGTGGAAAGGGTTAATTCTCCCTGATAAGTCTCTGAGCAGAGCATTTAATTCATTGGGCATTCTAAGCCACCTGTGTGTGACAGTGAATGTACAAGGGGAAGAGAGGGGGAGATGTAGGCACAGTACTTTGCAAGACCATTATTGGGGAGAGCCTGTGAAAGAGATCAGTGCTTATAATAAGAATATGCATTTGTTTCTGCCTGCCAGAAAATGTAAATGTTCCAATTACATCCCAGAAAGGACACAGGCCACCTGACCTCTACAGCTGAAAAACATTCTCCCCAAGACAGAGGTAAGACAACTTCACATTTTTACCTGCTTCTCTGCGCAGAGTGCATGCATGTAGAAATTCATTGCAGAAATCATTGCATACCTATTATACCTAATACCACTAGTGTGATAGTTGATATTTTTTTCTTCTGATGTTGTTCAAAAGATCATTATCTCTATAGAGGGGGTGAGTGAAGAGTTTTGAAAGATCATCTAAACTTCAAGGTTTTCCCAATTCTAATCTGTTTCAGATGTGTGTCTACTAGGAGTTATTTACACTACACACATCTGGTAGCCAACTAGGTATAAGATAACTGAGTACTGTTTGAGGTTTTTTTATGCTAGTTGACAGATGACAGGATTACACTGGCTTTCAAAGACAAACCCGTTATTTTTGAGCTCAATGAGTTACCTTCTGTAGTCTGCATCCCTGCTACAATAAATCAAAGGGCAGCATCCAGCCATTGTCCTAGAGTCATTCATTGTGCTGAGTTACTGGGGGCTAGGCTGTTCGGTTGGTTGTTTTTTTTAATGTCACCCTGTAGCTTCAGATAGTTTTCTGTATTTAAGGTAAAAGTGTATACCAGATGCATTTCTATCACAGTTTCTTAAATACTCCTTTCACTCTTCAGAAAGCAACTGCTTAGACTGAGGTTAATGAAGACATTTACTAACATTCAACAGGACTGGAATAGTGCATACTCCTTTGGTTACTAAACAAAACTACTGATGTTGATAGTAGAATTGTTCGGTTTGGACATGAGCTTTCCTATTTAGATTAATTCATATACACAGAAGATATATATCTTTGTATCTGTGTAACCTGAACATTGAAACCCAGGTCACAACAGATCTGTTGTGTCTGTCTTGATCTGTTCTATGATATTTGTAGACTTACAGTTCTTTATTGTACTAAAGACAAAAGAGATAAGCAACAAAAAGTATTTAAGCAGTCTCTTTGAAGAGTTCCGAAGCTACTCTCCATACCCCTGCCTCTCACACACACACTCAGGGGGTGGTAATTTGTAATCTGTACTAAAGAAGAAATGTGAAATATTTCACATGCAAGTGATTTCAGGTCTGGTATTGCACTTCTACTGGGCTATGGGGATAGATATGGTTGCTGGATCACACATGGTAAATACAACTGACCAAAAGGAAAAAAAAAAAGAAGATTTCACATGTTTAAAAAAAAAAATCCACCCTTAACTGGCCCATCTGTTCTGAGTGTGAAATACTTATTATCCATCAGTAACAGAATCCAAAGCAATAGAATCAAAGCAAGGTAGCATAAGCATGTGCTTTCTGAGCATGGGCTCAGAAAGAAACCAGAAAGGAAAAAAGCAGACATGTAGGACAAAAAAAAAAAAAGGTATGAAATTCATTGGTGAACTACTTGTCTTTGTTTTCTCACCTATGGATGACTTTTCAAGATAAGCTGCTTTTGCTGTTTGTGTCAGAGACAAGGAAAATATCTTTCCGCAGAGCAATTCTTGTTGAATTACTATTGGAAGAAAATTGTCCATCCGACACACATTAGAGAATTTTTGCTTGCTAGGTTTTACAGTGGTGTTCTTCTTGCACGCGTGAACCAGAGAAACCGCTATCTAGATACATGTTTGTATATGTGCATACATTATAGAATTGGGAAATGAAACAGAATTTTCCAGCTAATCAGTTCTCATTTCTAAAACCAGAGTCAAAACGTATGATCAGCAAGTACTAAAGCAATGCCCTTTCTGCAAGATTTGTGCTGAATTTTCAGAGACATTATTGCATGATGAAGTGCAGGGTCCTTTCCAGTCCTTGGAAGCTGCACCGGCATTATTCTGGTTTCACAATAGTGCTGCTGTGTCAAAATAGAGATAGCTCTTCACACTTTTATGTTCCAGCGATACCCAGAACAGAAGGTTTGGCCATTCCAGGGGAATAAATTTATAGAAAAGTTCCACGTCATAAGCACAACACACTCCAGTAGGCGTTGCGCTGAATTCTTGTGGAATGTCACATCGCAGGTAGCTGCCAAGGCCAGCCCATTAGAGCCCTTCAAAAGCCTCCAAGCTAATGACCTCATACAGAAGTGATGTCGTGACAGGAGTTGCATACCCACATCACTCTAAAGACTTTGGATGACTGCCTAAAAATCAAGATTTGTATGTGACTTTTTGCTTGGGCAAAGTATTCAGGGCAAAGTACAAAACCCAGGCATCCAGAGGTATGTGATTTTTCTCTCACGTCTTATGGAGACCTTGTTTCCATGGTAACAATACTTAAAACACAATACTAAATATGATGTCAGCACCACGTCCTGTTTGGTTTGGATTGCTTTAGGACACTGAGTTGTTTATATGTTTGATGTACCTGCAGGAGAACCCCAGAGCACTGGCTGGGAAATAACTACCCTATTGTTCATGTGGTCCCCGATTTTCTTGGGACGTACAGAGAGCAGCAACCATTAGGATATCGATTCAGGTGACCCAGAACATTCAATTACATGAATACTAACCACAACAAATTGTCTTAGTGCAACTTGAATAAGTTATTGGGAGAAGGTCATAGTCAGCACAGAGGAAAGACTGTGCAAAACCTCAGGGTGGCTGGAAACTAAATTAGGTAATATATTCTTATATAATCCTGAATTAGGTGATATATTCTCATATAATCTAAATCCAGAGTTTTTGAGGTACACATCACTGATGGTAAAGCAAACATATGCAAAGGAAAAAAACCCATGCAAAACCCTTCACAATTTTTAACTTTAGATTTAGTTCCTTCTAAATGAAGAGTTGAAGGTCAATTTGATGCTGTAGGCAATGAAGACATAGGAACCAAACTTCTGAGAAAGGCAGTAGTGTTCTTGAGTACTATCTTCTCCTGGTGCAGTGTCCCAGGTATAGCCATGGTTATTCCAGATTCTCCAAGGCAAATGTGAAAACAAAAATGTCCACAGCCCTGAATCAAGCACAGTGTCCCAGACAAGTGAGGCACCACCTAGACTATTTGCTGTTCAGGGCTGGAGCTCTCTGACCATAAATTCCTCCCAGACTTGAGAAATTTTCCCAAGAAGAAAAGCATTGCATAAAACCTCCAGACCAGCTCTCTCTCTATATACTGGCACCACAATAGTTCTGTGCAGTTTGGGGTGCCTCACGCCTGAGGAAGGACCTCTTCAGTAGAGTCATACGTGGGGTCTTAAAGTTCACACTAAAAACATCCTAAGAGGAGGCAGTCATCCAAATTGGCTACTCGAGCCCCACCCATCCAGGCTCCAAGTGTAAAAATCTAGGATTTGAGGCTCTTTTAAAACTGCAACCCTGCCATCGCATTGAATACTTCAGTCAATTGTGAGATTTAGGAAAGAAATAGCAAAAGAAACCCACTTCCACTTGCATCAGTAGATCTCCTTTGCCATAAAGGCTACAGGGTGATATGTAGATTGTGTCAGAAACCAAAACAGGTCTTTCCCCTTAGAAGCAATAAACAGAACAGGGACCTCACTGCACCAGTGGAGAACTGTCAAAATGACAGATTACTCTATTTCAGTGACCATACAAAGTTGCTCAAGACAATTAAAATTAATGATTCTGTAAATATGTCCTTTACAGTTGCTGGTGCTTCTCCTCATACAGAAGAGAAGCACTTCTGGGGGTTTGTGGGTCTTGGTTGGCTTTGTTTGGTTGTTTGGGTTTTTTTTAAACTTCCTTACAGCATAGCAACTTAAATACTTGTTACCAGATTTCCCATCAAGAAGAGAAACCATCTAATAAAAACAAGATACATTATTCTTAAATCATACTGTCTAGTATTGCTATCTCTGTGTCTATCACTGTGTATTTTATAGGTCATGTCACAGACCAGAAATGTATCACATCACAAGATCCTTTCACACTCCTAAAAGTCCTTTAAAGTCTTCCCACCTGCAGCATGTCTATACTAAGCCATAATTCTGCTCTCACATAGATAAATACAGCTCCCTTGGCTGCCTTTAGTATTAGCTCTGCTTGTCCCTCCTTAGGGGGGGAATTTGCCAATAGATGCATCAAGTAGAAGAAAATAAATATTTTCCCAGTGTATTTTATCAGCAAAAGGGCTCAGTGGTTTGTTTCACCAATACCTTAAGAACAACAACCAATTTCAGCTTCTTTAGGTCCAGCACATGGGATTTTATTATCTGCGTTCTGAATATTCTGTATCATTTAATTGTTGGAAAGACACACCGATGGGTTATTCATTACTTGCAACAATTGCTCCTAAGCCTGTGGGCTGTTCTGATTGCATTCAGAGCCCATATTTGCTCTGCCTCGCTGTCAGGTACATCCTATTGGCTTCCAATTGACTTCGTTATACTTGCCTGGAAAAGACAATGTGTATACCCCTAAGACACTTAAATTATATGCTGTGTTTGCCAATCGGTCCAAATTTGAATCACAAGAAGATAAAAAACCACAACTTTTCCTAATAGAATATGGTATTAATAGTCAGGTGCTCCCTTTACCTCTCTGCAACAACTGCAGAGTTCTGGATGACTGTTTTGGGCTGTGCACTACTCTTGCTCACCCAAATGCTCACTTGGTGTAGAAAAACAGGCAAAGAAGTAATTTGAAATAGGACCAGAAGGAACACAATAAACTTACAAATGGATTTTCTCCCTTTTCTGGCATTCTTTAACCCAAAACACACTCAGCACCACCTAAACCATGTGTCACTGATACCTGCCTGAGAACTGACAATGGAAGTATTTTCATTACAAATACTAAGCGGTTTATGTCAGAGCTAAACTGCAAGAGTAAAAGAAATACAAAATATTTGTTGCTATTGACTTGCCAGTTTAATGTTCAGATTGGCCTAACATAACCTTTAAAAATGTAAGCCAATGCCATTGCTGCATCCAGAGTTCCTTGTAGTTCCTACTGGAAGCAGTACACCTTTTCCTCAGCTCTGCAAGGAAGGGAAGCCATTAAAGGTACAGGAAGAGATTCTTGATATAGTTCCCACTTCCTCCCAAAATTGAAAAAAAGGGGAAAAAGTATTTTCTTTATGATTAGGTTAATGCTTTTTGAGGGAATCTATGAATTTTCTGGGGACATAAGAGACACCTGCATCCTTGGTGCTCATGCATGAGCTCAATTAAGTCACGTTGCGCCGTGTTCAAATCATTTATTACAGCTGTTACTTAGGTCTTTGTAGTCGTCTATCTGTTGATTACCTGGGGAGCGAGGGTGCCCTCAGAGCAGCAGGCAGAGTCACTCATACCACTCCTGGCCTCGGAGACCACGTTAGTCACACTGCTACAACAGGCACGCATAGAAAGCGGGAGGAATAAAGTCCTTAGATTCTTGGCATCTTGATTCTCCCCCTGTGAAATGGGCAAAATAATGCCCTTCAGTATCTTACAGCCATGTTGCAAGAATAGCTACCTTAAATCCTGTGAAGCTCTTGTCTGCTGCAGTATTGTGGACCTTAACCAGGTAGACCTTCCTCAGGGCCAGTGACACTGTATGGTAACAATAAAACTCAGCGATAGGGAAGATTCGCATACATAGAAAACCAATCTTTTGTTAGCTGTACAGCTTCCTGCAAACAGAAATGCGAGATCACGTAACTCCTCATTAAATCTATCGCTTTGTCCTTATGAGCAACCTTCCCTTCTGTAGCTAGTTTTCACATATGGACACCCAGGATCTGCAAGTGCATCCATTTCTTTCAGATCTTTGTCTTCTTCTATTCCCCTTCAGATGGTGGGATGAGAATAGCTGCCTTCACACTTGACAGAAGCCTAAGATAACATGACTCTGAAAAAAGAGGCAAATTCTCATAGGGCTTTTGAGGCAGAATACTGGCTAGAAGAGGAGGCTTAGAGTCCTGGCAGAAGAAACTGGCATTCATTGTTTCCTACCCCATTCACGGAAACAGGTCTGCCTTCACATTCTTGGAACATTCTGCATGTACGTTCCCAGTAAACACGACTGCCAGAAAGAAATCCCTGCGCTGCCCTCAGCACTTCCTCCTGAACACACGCAAAACTTGCAGTGCTGGTGAAGCACTCGGGTCGAGAGAGGTACCAATCTTCAAATTTATATAGTGTGAACTTTGGCAGGGAGTTACACTAGCTCAATAAACCAGCCTGCAGAGGAGGGGGGGGAAATAAAACCAACCACCAGTGTGCTTCTCCCTCATTCTAAAGTCAGTTCTGAAAAAGAAGAATAAAATAAAAACATTTTAAAAAAAGGGGGGTGGGGGAAAATCACATGCCTATCCTGCTGTCTTTCTCAATTGCTACCAGATAGATTTCCCAGCAGTAGCGTAGAACTCTGTGCGTAGCCTGCAACAACCTATAAATCAGTGTGTTTTCAAACAAGAAGCTGTTCCATATATTGCACCCAAAAGCTGCCAGCACTCTCAGAGCCAGAGCGTTTCATTGCACCTCACCGACTTCACGCTCCTTCTGCCAGCACAGCAGCCAAATAACCTGGTGGCAGATTTCAGGAAAGCTAGTGGAAACTTCGGAGAAGCTGCAGCGGAGCGGAGCTTGTGCGGCTTTGCAGGCTGCGAGTGCCCAGCCCGGTCTGCTGCTGTGCTGCAACCCCTCCTCCTGCTCTCGGGAGCATTCGCCTGGAGCTGGGAACCGCACACGGCTCAGCTCCGAAGTTTGAGCATGGCTCGGAGAAGACTGAGAAGCCGGAGGTCACAAACTCCTGCAGAGCTGGGAGCTGACACGTGTTCTAGGAGCCTTCTACTTTCCAAACCCTTCATCTCTGCTGAGGAGGGAGCAGGCGCAGCTCAAAGGCACTCACACCTGGAAGGATCTCTTTTTGGATTCTACTGCTGTTAACAGAGCTCTGCAGACCTACTCACATCCACAGAGGAAAATTCTTCGAAACGGCAAGGCACTTTTGAAGCGGGGAGTGGAAGGAGGCAGTTTTTCCCCTCCTTCCCTGTTTGGGAGAAAGGAGTTGCCCAACCTGGTCATGAGACTTTTCCATACTTCCCAAAGCAGGCTCCTGAAGTTACGGCACGGCACTGCCGGCAGCTTAGGGTAGTGTGGTCCAGAACAGCCCCCCGCAGCACACCCCGAGTGCGGACAATCTGGTGGGCGCAGGAGATGGAGAATGAGGTTGGGAAATCTGTGGACAATCAGATGGACAAATACATGTAATAATTTGGAAGTTTTCTTTATCTGTCTTTGCTTTTATTCTCCTTCCTTTTTCTCCCTGATTTGTCATGCATTTATCCCTATATTGATGTAGCTGTGCTGTTAATTCTTTCTTACCCTCCCCTCCTCAATTTAGAGTTACAATAATGGGGAAATCAGAAAGTCAAATGGATATTGTGGAAAAATCAACAAAATCTGGGAAGAAATCCTGGAGCTTTGTGGCAATCGGTCTGGCTGTCTTGCTGCTCCTCATGACTTGTGCAGTGGTCGCCCTGGTGATCCTGTATGCCAGCAGCAGAGGTAAGGAACCTGTGAATAATTCCTCTCTTCCCCCTGCAAACAACATACAAGTCTTTTTGCAGAGCTAAATGAAAACAAAAATCCAGGGAAATGGTGAGGTCACCTCTGTGAGGGACTTGGCTATCTCTGCCTTGTTCCAAGCTCATGCACAGAGAGGATTATGTTGGATTTTATTTAATTTTTAAATTCTGTAATGTAAGAGTCTATGATTTTAATTAATTCTATGCATTTTAATGACTTCAGCATTGTTTTGAAAAATGTAAAAAAAATGTTGGACTATTTTGGAGGGGAAGGTGTGTGCCTGGCATTTCCTTGTTTTATAGAAGCCTGAGTGAAAATTCCTTCTTGCCAGGAGTTATAAAGCAACAGCTGCTTAACAGGTCTAAAGGGGAGATTGCTTATTACAATGTGAGAGCTTTTTTTTAAAAAAAAAAAAAGCAAAACAAAAACAAACCACCAGTGTGCTGCTGAGGAAAGGGAGACTTTTTTTTGTTTTAATATTAGATTTCTAGGCGAGATTTGGTTCAGTGACTTTCATGGAAATGTCATGTCAGGAACCTGGCAACGAGGCATATCACTTTGAGGTGCTTTGCCTAAACGTTAACTGCAGAGCCTGCTTACTCTCAAAACAAAGTTTGTCCGCTAGCACACCAAATGCAAAGTCCTATTTAAAAATCCCGTGAAGCAATCAACATGATTGGTGGCAGCACCTGCCTCACGTTTGTCATTTCCATGAATGCCCCTCGGATTGAGAGCTTTGTTAAAACACTAGGGAATATACCTAACAAGTATGAATAGCAGAACTGAAGGCATTGTTTTCCCCTTGCGTTGTCTCTGCATCCCCTGCCTGCAGTGAACTGCTTTCTTCAGCACTTGCAAGTACAACACTGCACAATTCTGAGTAAAAATTCATGAGAAAAGCCTCTTTATTGTTTACTCCTTTCACTACCAGCAACTGAAAGTTACCAGCTTTTGTTCCAGTGTGATGAAATCTCTGAGTATTCGGTATTCATAATACTCATCAGCAAGTGGCTTATATTTATTCTATTAGCTCTGGAGACAGGAGGAAAACATTTCCCCAGAGCTCGGTCCTAAAGTAGGAGTTTCTGTATCAAAATATTGAGCTATGCAGAATTTTGTTGCTTGCATGCATACAGGATTTGAGAAGTCAGCTCTACATCTCGCTTCTTGGGTTTGGGCACATCAGAATTCAGGTATTAATAATGTTTGCCCAAATGTTGGTGTCTCATCCAAATCCATGGGAAGAGTGCATGTAAAAAAAGTGCTATTACTTTTTTTTTTTTTTTTTGGATGAAAGGCTTATCTGTGAGAAAGCGGTTCCAAAATCTAAATATTTTGCAGGCTCATATCAGCACTTAAACTTTCACTGGAGATATTTCCTGGATTCAGACATTCCTGAGCAAAATGTGAGTGCAGAGCGATTGCAGAGCTGAGAAACTGCTGGTCCCTACAGCGCAGCTCCTCCTGACTGCTTGCTCTTGCCCCAAGGGGTGTTTTCAGCACTGACCTGGAGTCAGCTTCTCCCTCCCGCAGTTTACGTTTAAGCATACCCAGTAGAACTACCGCAGCGGGAGACACCAGGGTGCAGCCATACCCTAGAGCAGCCACAGCCTTCAGGGGATTCACAGGGAGGAACTGATCAGCAGAAGCTTTAGTCTACCCCATCTTTTAGATGAGTGCCTATATGCACTATTTGGGTCTAACACAGAGAAAACAAGAGCTCTTCAGTGCAACCAGGCAGTGTTCTCGCAGAACAGGAACATTTCTTAGCTTGAAAATTTTGTCCAAATACTCCACTTGGTTCTGTTTTGATGTTACGTGTAGGCCTATCCCCAGGCTGAAGTCTCTCTTAGACTTTCCAAGTAGAAAGCATGTATTTCTCAAAGCTGTGTACCATAAATATAAATCCTACACAGCACCAGGAAAAAAATGTAGCTGAGCAGCAGTCTCGTGATCAAACCAGGAATGTTATCCTTGGGACCCTTAATTTCACTCAGGTCTTCATTTTGAAATGTGTATGGGATGCTGGATTGTTTACAAAGAGCAGATTGCGATTCACCGCTTCATCTTTGTGCATCCTTTATGAGAATGACACTACCCAGACAGGCTTCTGAAAAATAATTCTGGTTAGCTAATGGAAAATTAAAAGGATAACCTGTCCTGCCTTATGTTCTCTCTTTCTTTATATATGAAGGTATATATAGGCTTTGTGGTTCAGGGAGTGTATTTTTGTTGTGCTTGTATCTAGCTTGCAGAAGAGCATTGCGGTGCATGAAACAGGCTTCTGGTTATAGCAATAATACGTGTAATATGTGTTAATATTGGCTGGTTTTTATCTATATTGCCAGACAACAAAAACACTGAAGCTCTCAACAATGCAGTTATATAGTTCTAGAAGCAGTCTGGTGATTTTTGACATCCAAAGAAGTTTTCATACCCATAAAACCTTGTCTAAGCAACCTAAAGGAAAACATAGTAAGAATAGCAGAGTAGTATTTGGGTGATCACAGAAAGGGAGGCAGACAGAACTGAAATCATTTGGTTTTGAATCTGAATACACCATGCTCTCAATCTTTCCTTCACACCCACACATACATCTTTGCAGCCTTTTCACAGCTCTCTCTCTCAGCCATGTTCTACAAATATTTACTAAACTCCAAATCTCATCACTTGTTGGAAAGGTTACAGTTTGAAGAACATTTCAACACTTATTGTAGCTGACACATCAAGTCACAGTCAGTGACTTCTCCAGACAACTCAGAGTTACAAACAACTTGCATTCTCACCTAACTGCTGGTCCTGACTACTCAAAAGTCATGTTGTTAGTTTAATTGCTATTTTATTTACTTTCTGGCTTCCAAGTTTGTAGGGT
Organism: Charadrius vociferus; assembly: GCF_000708025.1. Classification (NCBI taxonomy): domain Eukaryota; kingdom Metazoa; phylum Chordata; class Aves; order Charadriiformes; family Charadriidae; genus Charadrius; species Charadrius vociferus. The sequence goes on along the minus strand of NW_009649449.1, from coordinate 4,574,198 downwards.
TTCTCACAAGAAAGATTTGCAGATACATTTGGGTGTGTGTGTCTGCATCCCCACAGGTAGTCTCTGCTCACATCTATTACACAGCGTTACAAAGCTAGAGGGCAGGCTGACGCACCTGCGCTCTGTCCTGCTCGGCAGGCTACAAACACAGAAACACAGAGAGATACACCACTTGGACCAAGAAGCACCTTGTTCTGGGAGTGGATTTCAAAGAGCGATGTTATGCTCCTGCGTTTCCTGTGCTGTGAACACAATTAACGTGCACTTGAATAGTAGATTCACAAGAACGTGCCGAGTAGCGGCAGTGTCTAAACTGGTCCCTGGCACGCTGAGAAAAGGTTGTGGCTGAGGTCTGGCTTGTCTTCTAGACCGATGCCTACTCATTCTTTGACTTTGTGAATGTTCATTAGTGAGGCATCTATTCAAAGGAGATGGAGAGTTTAAATAAGTGGCGGTAACACAAGAGTCACGATGACATGACATTTGGGTGGCAAAGCTCTTCTCAATTCTACTCAGATGGAGCTACACGAATGTAAAGCATGAATGCGGAGTGACAGCCGTGCAGGGCTGCAGAAGTAGGCAAATACTCAGTTTACTGATTCTCACATCAAATTCTGTCTCGGCCATGCTTATAGGTAAACTATAGGTAAGAAATAAGAAAGGTGGAATAAAACCCAAACACTTGTGTTATGGAGTCAATTTGAAGACACTGACATCTGGTAGAGACAGCCCTCTCAGAGGAGGAAAAGCTAAATTTGGCAATTACATTACTTGTTGCAAACAATTCCCTGTTATAATAGCAACAAAGGCAGTCTGCAGTGCTGACAGCGCTTCTGCAGACGAGATCCGTGTGAGAAATAGATAAGGTGCTGAAAGGTAAAGCTCACACTTGGCTGCCTGATGACAACTGTGGATCTAATTGTTTCCATGTGTGCCATCCCCGGCCATCTGTGGTCCTCAAAACGCACAGTGGGAAAACACTAAACACAAACTGTGTGCTTCAGAGACTGTACAGAATGATTTGCTTCGCTTTTGTTGCCTAAAAAGGAATTTCAATAAGGCTGTGAAAAGCAGCTTGTCATTTAAAAAAAAAATTGCTATTCAAAAGATGACCTGCTGAAGAGGACTACCATGCTGTACAGCTCGCAGAAGTTATTCTTATATCCTGCTCCTGGCCAGGAAATGCAGTACTGGTCAGTGGCTCCTTGTAAAGTCAAATTAAGACAATAGAATTCTCTACAGTGAATCCAGTGGGGTCTGAAGCATGTCCCAGCTCTGCCATTTTTCAGGTGAGCCGTTGACCTCTGAAGTGGTATCTTGATTACTTATTTTCCCTCATTTTCTTCCATTGCAGTAGTCCCACAGCTAAGGTCACTTTATTTAGCTCCGTTAAAGCTTACCTTCTCTTACCAATTCTCTAATGGTGCTCTATCACACTGAAAGTGAGAAAAGCCTTTAGTCTGCAGAGGGTTCATTGTTCTTTTCTACTTACAAGACTGTCAACAGAGCAAGAGTATGACTTTCTTAATGAAGTAAATGCAGGGGTAATACTGCAGAGGTCGTGAATTGAGAGCCATGAAGGAACTTAGTACTGCACAAAGTAGTTCCAGTGAGGAGATCTTTCTGGCCCGTTTCTGCTCTTTTGACATCCCTCTTCGATAGTTTTAAAAGGTATACCCCAGGAAGGTTATCTCAGAAGAAGGAGGTGGGAAAGGAGAGTGATTGATTTTATAAGAGGAAAAAACCCCAACATTGTAAGAAGGTAGATTCTAGATGAACTTGGCTGTGGGAGAAGACAAGTGGGAGTTAAGGGTTGATAGGAGAAGAGACAAGTATTGATTCCCCACAAACCTTTCCACTGATGCGTTTACTTTCCCACTTACGATTTTATATTCAGAAATTTCCCATCACATCTATCTAAATCCTGCTAGCCATTTGGTTTGTTTCAACTTTTAGGCTTTGTAGAATATTAACCTGAGTTGTGCCTCCCACATCTGTACTCGCAGCAGTCTTTGTCCATGGATGTCAAAGCACAGGTCTCTGTCATAGCTCAGCCTGTCAGCAATATTTAACCAAGAGGAAAAAAGAAATACAGAGACAAATACTGAAAACTTGGGCGGCCGTCTTTAGCAAAGTAGTTTGAGAACATGAAGTGCATAGAGTTGTCTAGCTGAGACTTTAAAAGGTGCATTTTACATTTGTTTCTAGTTATTTGAAGTTCCAGAGGTGCAGTAGTCAGAGCCTCAGTCGAGTGAGCAAAGATCCAACAAATATATTGTGAAGTAAAACAGGGCAGTGTTGGTCATATCTCATACGGAGTCAGGTTGGCTTGGTTCTTTGTCAGGAATGGTACTGAGGCATAAAAGAGATAATTGATAGAAAAACAAAGGAGCCACTTTTCGAAGTAAACTGAGAGCCCCTCACCAGCCATTTCTAATTATCTGGTTTTGCGGCAGAGTTTCAGAGCCCTGAGTGTGCAACCGAAGTTTCAAAACAGATTTGGCTTCTCTGCTTATACAGCTCAATTACATTTTCACAATCACAAGGGCTTTTTGAATGTGTGGAGTTAGAATCTTGTTGAAAGCAGTTGGGTTCCGGAAACTGAAGTTAGACATTGTCATGTTATATTACAGAGAGAAGCGTTGATTTAAAAACAAAAACAAAAAAAAAAAAAAAAAAAGAAAAAAAAAAAGGCGGGGGGGGGGCGCTTCATTTGAGTCATGCCTGGTCCCTGAGAAACAGTGGGAAAAACAGCATATTTATAGTACAGTTATCTCTTTCTCACCTTGCCCATTGCTATTTCTCCTTTATGGAAAATTTCCGTGCCTTTGAACTCTTTTCCCCAAAGGATTTTTTTTTTTCCTTGGAAATAGCCTGGGCTTTTAGGATTTTTTTTTAAGTTTTGGTTTGGGTTGGGGGTTTTTTTGGTGGTTTTTTTTTTTTTTTTTAATTATTAGAGTTTAGGAAACCCCCAAAATTGGGCTTAGCTACGTGGAAAAAAAGCAAAACCTCTCAATGTGAAGCTTCCCATTGTTACATGTATTTTGCTCATCCCATGTTCAGATTGCTAGACGCTAAACTATAATAAGGCGTGCAGTTATTCTAATGCAGATCTACTCCCACACAGCACGACAGCACTCGGCTGAACCCTGAATGTTACGTTCCCAATCACAGTGGGGGCTTTTTATGTTGCTTCCACTGATGAACTTCAAAGCCTTCTTTTCTTCCCTACTGTTTTATTTCTATCTGAATTACTGTAATCTTGTTTGCTCTCATGTAAAACACTTGTTTTCAGTGGAAGGAATTTTTTTAGTAACTCTTTTCTGCAATCATCTTGGTGCAAGGATCAAAAAAAAGTTTAAAAACATGACTAATCCTATGGGAAAGCAAGGGCATCAAGTTTTTGTTTTCTAGGGTGGAACCAAGTAGTTGCCCATTTAACGTAAGTAGACACTAAGCTAGTCCAGTTTCACTAACAGGAAATTAAACCAGCAAAAATAGTTTTCCTGTACCCAGGGTCAAGGCCCCTCATGGGGCTGGGTCCTTGGATATCCCCCATTCCAGTTCTGTAGTGAACAGCACACAAGAGAGTGACATGGCCAGCATCACAAACGCATTCACGTTAGTACTCAGCGTAAAAAAAATTAGGTGTTCCTGTACAAAGGCCCTCAAACTCCCAGCAGAGTTCCACCAAGCAATGCGAGCTAGGGACTGTTCCCAGTTCAGCTTCTGCTCACCACCAATGCATTAGAAGGCATAGGCTTTTTGTGGTTCTTCTTCACTGGAAGAATTTCACAAACCAAGACTAAGTGGTCAAAAAAAAGAAAATTAATAGCCAAGAGTAACACTCCCCAGCTTCTGCTGGAACGGGCGTACGGACCCATTTCCCCCTGTAGAGGCACACATCATATGCTACTGTTTTAGAAATCACAGCAAAATGCTTCTGCTAAGGTTTCATTGCCTGTGCTCCCTCTCAAATTCCTTGTCGCATCACTCATCACTCCTTCTCTGTGGGCTGAAAGCAGCAAGTGACGAAGGTCCCCAGCGTTCCTAAGTTTGGCTGCTTTCAGACTACTGAGGAAAGTGACCACCAGGACTGAGCCAAGGTCTTAATGGAACTAAATTCATATTTTACTAGAGGTGTGCTCATGTCACTGCTGATACGAGTACACCCATTAGCTCTTAGCACAGTTGGTGCTGTACTTACTCAGATCTGTTACTTGGAGTACTGAGACGCATTGAGTTGACTGATAATGACTTCAGTGGACTTTTCCAGGCTCATCTCAAAGGCAGAACACAGATTGAGCATAGGTCCAATCTCCTTCCTTATACGCTATTTCAGCAGCCCTAAACATTACGGATTAGGTAGTGACCTCTCTGCTGAACAGCAAGGAGTAACCTTAGAGGGCGTATCTGAAATTTTGACTTAACACAGCTCTGTTACCCGCCCTCCCCCAACCACACACACACTTACAGAAGGAAAAGTCATTTCTCTTCCTAAATTTGATCTTTGCGACTCAAAACAGTGTGAAAGCAGTAATCCAGCTATGGGCTTTTTGCCCCCCTTTAAACCTTTCAGTGACAGTGACTTTGAAGATCATGGAAGAGCTCAGATGCTCAAAGCATCTCAGTAGATTGTCTAGAAAGGGATCTCATACTTTCAGTATGTGTCAGAAAGACTGTGGAGGCAGTTAGGGGGTTAAAAAAAAAAAAGGAGGTCTTATTCTCTTTCCAGAAAAGTTAAAACTCACTGTCAAGACCCTTCCAATAAATTTTCCTCATAAATCTGCAGATAAGAGATTTCTTCACAGTTGTCATTTGATATCTTTTACTGGCACTACTATTCACTCACTTGCTCCAAAACTAAACAGAGCTGTCACTGTGGCTGGGCTGCTGGCAAGTGATATTGGTAACAATTTCTTTCGAAAACAACTAATTCTATCTGCTTTCCTATTCCTCTCCCTGCAGGCACTCACTACGGCACCAATTCAGGCAACATATGTACCACACCTGGATGTGTTACAGCAGGTAACGATTGTCACTATGAATGATTATTGCAAAGGTGATGTTTTACATGTTGTTAGTTCTACAAAGTTTAGGCTTTAAGACTGAAAAAGTTGGAAAGGAATGAAGTTTCCCCTTGGGCTAGATACACATTGCTGTTACTGTCAAAGGCAACAAGTACAGCTCTCCTCGAATACAGTTCCATGTGTAAACACTGAGCAAAACACACCCCTATTCTTACTTCTCCATTGTATACTTTCTTTGTCACCAGGAGTATCATTCATAAGGAATTAGTGCTGGAAAATTGCCAGTGTGGTCAACAGTTCTCTGGCTCTGGCCTGAGCCACGGGGACGTGGATTGACCAACGCAGTCTACATCTATAAGTATAACAAGAATCCCCTTAGACCCAATTCTCTCTCAAACAGAATGCATTCTACGCATGGGGCTATTCACCTTATTTTTAGCATCTTCTTGTACACCTCCATTGTGTGCAATCGAGAGAGGTAAGACCCCAGCACAGGCATTACCAGTCACCCTCTGGAACCACTGAGTCTCCAGCCTAAACTGGAGCGCCAGGCAGCGTGGTCCTGCCTGCAGGGCACTGTGCTGTGGGAGAATTATTCTGCTGTTCGGAGGCTTCCGCTGGAAAGCGATACAATTGCAACGCAAGTCTCTGGCGTCGGATGCTTCCTTGCATTTTTAAGCATAAAAATAGGATCCTTTGAGTCATAATACATGCGAATGCGCGTTATCCAGTATAAGCAGTATAAGCAAGGTGCCTTCTTGCCAAGCAGCTTCTCGACAGTCTTGGGTAGTCTCAGAGATTACGGGGCAGTGTGTGGAATTCAACTCTCCAATTTTGATACCTAGCTGCTAGAATAATTCAGAATATGGACCCAGCAGCTGACCCTTGCAAGGATTTCTACCAGTATGCCTGTGGGGGCTGGCTGAACCGGCATGTTATCCCAGAAACTAGCTCCAGATACAGCATTTTTGACATCCTGAGAGACGAGCTGGAGATCATTCTAAAAGGTAAGAATGCAGCTATTCTATCCTTGGTTATGCACTTGTGTTTAGTTTCAGATGTTATTTACTGCACAGAGAAATAAACTTCCAGAGAGTGTTGATTGTGATTTTTTTCTCTAGTCCTTTAATCTCTACATCTCTTACTACATCCATTTTGTGGGAACATCCTGTTCCCACTAAAAATGAGCCATAGGTGATTTGGTACTAACTTCAAAAGGAGCAGGACAAGCTGTATGTATGTCTTTCCTCCTGGCGCTTTTGCCATTAATAGCTCCTTTAAAGAGCACTCTAGTTTCACAGTAATTGAAGCCTACAGTAACAAGTATTTATCATAGCCCTGAATTCTCAGTGATTTCTATGAAAAGATCAAAGCTCTCCAGGGCAAAAAATCTCACTGCCATGGTTTATTCCCCAGGTGTGCTGGAGACTTCAGATCAAGGGGACAGAGAAGCATTTCGGAAAGCTAAAATACTTTACAAGTCATGTATGAATGAGAGTGAGTCTCTTCTTGTTGCATTGATTCTCTTGTTCAATACCAAATGTACAAAAGTACCAATGTACTTTTTAGCAAAAGTCCAAGGAATATCTATCTAATCTGCATGGCCTTGCCTGGAAAGCTAATCTTCAGCTGGGGGAAGGTGCCTCGGTACATCATTAAGGCTTAAGATGCACATTCTGGGGTGCAGAAGGGATGGGTGTTGGTTACCTACTTCTGGTATCAATGCAAAGCTTTCCTTTCTGAATGCAAAAATGTGTCCCATTTCATCCTTTCCAAACCCATTCAGTCGAAATCAGTACTGGAGTAAATGGAAGTATTTTCGTTACTTTTCTGAAAACTAATGTAGGAGACAAGTGATTTCTTGGTATCTCTTATTTTCTGCTATGACAAATTCCGTTTCAGATTTAAACTTGGGTCCATTATCTGTGTTTCTTCATTTGTTTTGTATGAAAACAATATAGCATTTGTTTTTTCCTCTCTCAGGTCTTATAGAGCAACGAGATTCATTGCCTCTGCTAGAGGCCTTAACGATGGTTGGAGATTGGCCAGTGGCTTCTGCAGACTGGAATGAGACCAAAGGTAATGCTGTGCCTGAAAGATTTCAGTAGTGTCAAGTCAGAATTATTTACTGCACTAAGGGGATGACTGTCATTGTATTAGATCCTCTGGTTTAGCTATTTCATCATAAACAAAAGGCAGACATCATACATATTGAACATGCAGTGATCTGTATTAAGCAAGATAGTATCAATTATAAGATCTCATTCACAAACAGTGTACTTTTTAAGATAGTTAGGAAACCTAAAGGACCAACATGAATAATAAAACCAAAGCAATACAACCAATATAGCTGTGTTCTAATGCTTGCATATTCATTAGGGTTTGGAGCATAACTGCCTAGCCAGGCAAGGTCGTGGTGAGTTATACTATGTATAGGCAATTGCATGTCTATGTGTATAAATCATTTACTGATTACTGTCTGTCACTGAGACAGGTAAGGACACTAAGAACAGTCAGGCCATTTCTGGCCAATATAGGAATTTCCTGTGCAAATATTGTCATATCATGTCCAGTCTGGTTCTAAACAATTTCAGCAATAAGCTTACAAACTATACCACTTAATCAGTCCTGATACATACTGATAAATGTGCGTTTTCCCTTTTATCTCACAGAGCCACATTGGAGCATGGAAGAAAAACTCTCCATAATGAACTCCAGATTTAACAAACGTGTCCTCATTGACATGTTTGTGTGGAATGATGACCGAGATTCCAGCAGACACATCATTTATGTAAGAAAAAGATTGCAGGGAATTATTTATTTGCCACAATCATAACGGATAGTTATTTACACTGCGTACATGTTAGCCTTCTGTAAGTCAGTGGGTTTGCACAGTACAGGCAAAACGTGTGCAACAGTTCCATACCCCACGTGGCAGAACTGTCTCAAAGTCATATTGGGAGCATAATTTGTTTCAGTTAAAGAAACAAAAAATCAATGGATCTTTGCCACTTTACAGCATGTCAGGTTTGTAAATTCTTGTGACTTGCAAAACAGTGGTGAGGTTTAATATATAGGAGACCGTGTTTTTAAAACACGTAAATAATATTTCAGAGTTAGTTCACGTATGCTTATGCATGAAGTCAAGCAACTGATTTTTTAAGTTGCTTAAGTTTATTCTTAAATCTCAATGGTTACTGAAAGATTTTGCTTAATAACGCACACTGAGTATCCATCCTGTCCTTATCTGGAAATCCAGAGACAAAAGTTCTGCCTTCCATCTCACCCCAGTTCCTAGAAAGCTCAAGTTCTTTGATCTTTTGCTAAGAGTGCACTTTTGGTATTTTGGTAAGAGTGCACTATTGCCATTCCAACACGGAAAGGAAGGCACATGCAGCATTTTGTGTTGCCTGTCAAGGATATCTTTGGACAACATCAGGTCCTGTTCATCACTAACTAAAGAAATGTGTGTTATTTCCTTCAGATTGACCAGCCAAGTTTAGGAATGCCATCCAGGGATTACTACTTTAATGGGGGCAACTATCAAAGAGTAGGTATTCCTTGTAATTTATTTACTATGTGGTACTAAAATGACTTTATTATTTATCCCAGTGTCTTGGAAAACTCAGATATATGAATCTTCATCTTATGTAACAAACAGAATTAGACTGTGACATTCATTGCTACATCTTTTCATAATTATGCCAGAATACAAAAGGACTGAACAACTGTATAAATATCAAACTTCCCCAGAATTGGCCAATTCATAAAGATGAGAAGGTTGTGGGAAAATAAAATTACATGTTCTATAGCTTAAAACAGCATCTAATTTTGAAGAATAACCTGCACTGAAAATATTAATTTATCTTGGATTTGCTTCTGTCTTCTTCTAAAGGCACTGGTTGTGGCTACTATGTTACAAGATACTGGAAAGATTAATTATAGATATGGGAGAAGAATTGTCATACTGGATCATATTTGAACATACAATACCCCAAAATGCTTTGTTGAACACCAAAATATTCAGAATTTTTCATGTGTTCATTCAGGGGAAAAAAGTTAAAAAATAAAAGTGTTTTACACAGAGCAGCAAAAGCTGTATTAATGGAACAGATACTCAGCTAGTAAGAATCTGCTCCCACTTACTCCCCCTTTTCCCCAGAGTTACAGGAAAATTGTGAGAGATTATTTTCTATCCGCTTTTCTTTGCCAATGCTCAGAGCAAAAATGTGGAGGTTTCTGTACATACATAGAAAGGCATTGCGAACATAGCCAGATAATTTTCCAAGATGAAAATACTGCTTCACTACATTTTACTTTCCTCAATTATGTCATACTAACAAGGAGGACTTGCAGCCTAACATCAAACTAATTTTCCTAACACGAATGGAAGGGAATACAGAGAGAAAACAATCAACATTTTAGCCTCTTTTGTCTACTGGTTGTAAAGGCAGATGAAAACATCAGTGAGACCAGTTTTCTTTTTACTTTGTTGTGTTCAACTATATTCTCACACATAATATAATCCTGTGAAGTTTTTATGTGATGGTTTCCGCACCTTCTGGACACCTTAACAGGAACTGGAAGTTTATAGATCTCTCTCATGATACAAAGCAATCTCCACACAGCTGTGTCGGGAGCTGCAGATAGCTGCTGGAACTAGGATTCCATTCTGCCAAGTTTTGCATATATAGTGGTGGTTACAGTAGAAAAGAGGGGTATTTATGATTGTTGCATGAAAGGCAGACTTCGATTGACTTGTAGGAGGTAGAAAATCAGGTACAGTACATAGACGATCCTAAATTAGCAAAAGAAAACCAGTACTGCTTAATACAGTTTTAATTTGAAGCTATAAAGAAGAAGCGCTAAGGCTGTGTTTTTAATCTTAATGAATAAGGAGGAGACACAACCCCTTTTTATTTGCTATTTAACAGCTCACTTCCCACAGACAATGAACCAAACTCTGATGACCCAAACTCCCCCTGTGCTTAGTCCAGCATCTTTTGGCAAAACTCCTACTGAGGCCTGTGGGAGTCTGGCCTGATTAAGGCCTCAGCATTCAGCCTAAAAACACAAATCATCATCATGTAAGTGCCCAGACTCAATTTCACAACAGTCACTGTATTTATCTGGTTTCCAAGGTCTAGGGAGGAACAAAAGTATGCAAGAAGAATAGATAGTATTAAGCTTTCCTGTATCAGAGATCAGTACTCCCTCAGCAGCCAAGTATCTTTCCAAGGTCCATTCTGAGGCATAAATCACAGCCATACCCTCCTATTAGAAATAAAGCAAAGGTATCACCGGGAAACATCTGAGACAGAGCTTTTCTTTCAGACAGCAAGAGCAGAGAGTTTAGAAGTTTTATGGTATTACTTTCAGAGAACTTAAATCTTCCATGTTTGTCCTGGTATTTTAGCTAGTAGGGATCACTATTCCCATAGCGTAACTCAAAGCACAGAGCTTTCTCTTTGCTCAAGCAGTAATTCTAACCCAGAACACCAGAGAGTTGGATTGCACAGGGAAGCAGAAAGTGTTGCTTTGACTTGGTATTTTAAGAGTGGCAACTGCAGTGTAAGGTACTCCAGGATGAACTGAGGCCCTAGGAATTGCAGTACTATCTATTAGAGTAGAAAAAGAAAACAAACAAACAAAAAAACTAGAAAAATGGAGTGGGGAGGGTTGCATTGGAGACAAGGGCAGAGGCTGTGCCCCCCGGGCCAAACTTTTTCACGGCACACTTTAAAGCTAAAACAACAAAAAGAGTGGTTTGCCAAATGAGAAGTGATAGACAGCAAACCTTTTCTTCACAGTGCTACACACATGTTCTGTTTCTTGCACGCAGGTGAGAGAAGCTTACCTGCAGTTCATGATCACCATTGCCAAAATGATCCGGGAAGACAAGAATATGTCTAAAGATGATGCCTTTGTCCAAGAAGAAATGGCAAAGGTTATGGAGCTCGAAACAGAGATTGCAAATGTGAGTACAGAAATCAAGAACTGCTCAGGACGTTGGGGGTGGACAAGGGGAGAGCTCTTTTGTGCAGCAGTTTTCAACATGGCAGAAGACTCATGGCCGGGGGAAGATGACTTGTTATACCAGAAATCAGAGCCAGAAATCTGTGTGTATAATTATGCCTACTATACACACTGCTACTGCGTCTACACTAGTCCTAGCCATATTTATTTTTGGAAGTCTCCTAAAGCAGGATAATCTATCTTCTGCTAAATGTACGCTATGGTAACACCAGGGCTAGCTTCTCTGCATCCTTAGAGATTTTTAGGGTGCTGTAGACTTCTAAGAGCTCAGTCTTCCGTTGTAAAGAGGATAGAGGGAACAGCTTGGCTCAACATATTACTGAAACATTATTGAAGGGGGGAAGGCAAGTTCCTGTACTGACATTTAAAAGGCAGCAGTGGACACCATGAAATGAGCTTTTTCAAAATTAACTGTTTTATTTGCATATTATTTGAGCGTGTATACGTGCACATCCATGCTTGCAATTTCAGCCATTGACACTTGAGTCAGTTGATTCTAGTAATAACCTTGTGAATGTCTTCAGGCAACTACCCCAGCGGAAGAAAGGCATGATGTAACCTTGCTGTACAACAAGATGACCTTAAAAGAGCTACAGGAAAAGTCTGCATTGAATGTAAGTGTTTAATGAGTAGTCCAGTACTTTCAGCCTCCTTTTATTACCATGCCAATTGGAAATGGCTCTGTGAATTTATCAGTGATGCAACAAAGAAGTATAAAATGATTCCCATTCTTAATCTTGTCTTCAGAGGCTCTTAAAAAGCATTTTTCTACTGAACACCACTACAACTACATTCAACCCCATAGACTGTAGGAAGTCCTGACAGTTACTAAGGCACTTAAACACATGGCATTGGTATGTCTTTCTGTCTGCCTAGGAATTTAACTGGACCTTCTTCATCCAAGGTGTCATGTCTTCAGTAAGTGTTCAGGTTGACCCGGAAGAAGAAGTTGTTGTGTATGGCATGCCCTATCTGCAGGAGCTGAAAGCAATTATCTCAAAGTACTCAGCAAGGTAAAGAAACTGGAGAATATCCAAGACACAATTCACGGAAGTATTGTGGAAATGTAACTTATTGGGCCTGCTTGGTAGTTCTGCTGGAGCTTCTCCGAGAAAAGTGACGCTGCTTCACTGTAAAATATGGGTAATGTCTTCTAAGGTCCCAAAGTACTGTGGTATTAGGTGTCTCACCTGCTCACATGCTTAGAAAAGGTTAAATGAGAAGAAAAAAATATGTCACAGGCTTAGCTCTTGTTACACTCTAGAAGGGGAAAGAAAAAAAAAAGTTAATGCCTGAACAGACATGGTAGTATAGTCCTCAGTCCGGATGCCTGTACAGTTAGCCAGCCTGTTCAGTAAGAATAGTCACCTGTAGATGCTGTGAAACTGATGACTGGCAGCAATCATTTGCTTTCTGTTCTCCATTCAAAATTAAGATCCCCCTCTGACTGCCTGCACAAGTGTTGCTTTTTACTGGGGATTAAACTCAGCTTTGCTTTCCCATGCAGCACCATCCAGAACTACCTCATTTGGCGATTGGTAATTGATCGAGTCAGCAGCTTGAGCCGGCGTTTCAAGGATGCTCGGGCCAGCTACAGAAAGGTATTTCCTCTCGTCCTAAAGAGACCTTAGAGCATAGTACTGGAAAAGAGTCCTGCACCCGCCAGATCAAGTCCTTCTCAGTACAATGACAGTACTATGTCCTGTTATCCCCAAACAAACCTGAGAACAGCAGTCACAACAATGGAAACCTTTGTCTTAGGTTAACCTCCCCTTTAGGCAATGATTTAGAAAAGAGATGCGTAGGCAGAATTAATCCTGTGGTGTTGTGTTTCAGGCACTTTATGGGACAACGCTGGAAGAAGCCCGCTGGAGGGAGTGCGTGAGTTACGTCAACAATAACATGGAGAATGCAGTGGGAGCAATGTATGTCAGGGAGACATTTGCTGGTGAGAGCAAGAGGATGGTATGTAGTTTACCCTTCATACTATTGTACATCCACAATGTCTACAGTGCCCATTCCCCTCCATCTGATCTCCCAACCTGTTTTGTCTGTTAAAGATATCAGTCAGCCAAGAGTCAGAAGGCATAAGAACTTATTCACGATGCTCTTTTAAATGCCAAATACCATGGTTTAGAGCGTAGAATCTGGGGACATCATCTTTCAGTAGGAAGCTTTTCACCGTTCCTTAGCTGTGCCTGGGAAAAATAGCATGTAAATGATTAGTTTCTTCCTGCCTCTCTTTTAGGTCCGAGATTTAATAGATAAGATTCGTGAAGTGTTCATCGAGACTTTAGATGAGTTACAGTGGATGGATGAGGCGTCTAAAGAGAAAGCTCGTGAGAAGGTCAGAGATAACAAGGAATTTCAGTATTCCACCCTGAATATGAGATCTTTGGAATTCTGTAGCATCACTATTCCCAGTTCCTCTACAAATGAGAGGAAAAAAAGATTTGACGTTCACTACCCTGTTATCCTACATTGTCCTTTTCTTTTTCATCTTGTTAGCTCACATACATTTTTTCCTTTAATGAGTCTTGTGAACCATGTAGTAAATGAGATAAGATGGCACTGAATGCATTGACTAGAATGATAACTGAGTACAACACAAACCCCAAAGAAAACTTTTCAGATTTTTTCATTGACCATCAGTACTGTTCCAATAGCAAGGAAGAGGGGGAAAAAAAAGGGGGGGGGGCACCAAATAAGGGTTAAACCCAATCCCTGTCGGATGGTGCTGTGAAGTCTGCGAGTCTACCATAGTGACTGCACATCAGGAGAGAGGAAGACTGTATGTTCCATAAAAAAAGAGTTTCACTAGATCTTTAAATATTTGCATCCAGTTTCTCACAAACAGGGGGACAATAGCAATAATTTGAATTATTATATGTACTGAAACTTAAAAACACCCCACAATTAAGAGGAACCATTAAACTCTTCTTCTAGGCAATGGCAATTAAAGAACAAATTGGCTATCCGGATTATATTTTGGAAGATCAGAATGAAAAACTAGATCAGGAATATGCCAATGTAAGTATGTAGTGCATAGCACAATATAAAAGCCTACAGTTATTTTCTCGCCACTTGGAATACTTATACCTGTGAAACAGTCATTTCCAAGTGACTCAACAGCATACAAAGTTGATTGTGTTGAACATTTTAATAAATAAATGCATGCAGAGAGCTACTATTAAGTGATACCTTGCAATCAAAACTTTTTTTTGAAGGTACATTCAGTGGTATAAGGAATTCCTCTTTCTACACAGCTTAGTAATATACTTGAACGTCTGTTTCTTTAGTTGAACTTCAGTGAAAGCAATTACTTTGAAAACATTTTGGAAAACCTGAGAGCTGGAGCCCAAAAGAGCTTGAAAAAACTTCGAGAGAGAGTTGACCAAGATATGTAAGTTTCCAGACTGCATGCTACAGACCCAATCTAAATTCTGAAATAATGGTTATCATGTTTAAGTCTCATGCTGTGGATAGCTGAGAATGCGCACATTGGAGATCTTATATTTCCTGGAATTAAACAAGTAGTTCATTGCCTCTTGTGGTAGGAATTCATCCAGTTCTATTGGAATCTGTCTAATGCTTCATCAAGCTGCTTCGTATTCAGATACTACATTGAAGCTACTTGCCACAAAAGCAGTGACAGGTCTTTCTGACAACTGAGCAAGGAGGAGATGAGAGAAACAATATCAGGGAACTTCTGAAAATTTATATTCGGGGGGGGGGGGAAGCTTAAAATAATCTGGCCAGAATTCTGTTGGAAACATGCCCAGTCTTGGGGAAGTAGAGCCCCAGATCTAATTTATGTCCATTTCCAGCCAATTACTTCACACTGCATGTAGTAAAGTACAAGTGTACTTTTCAGGAGCTTCCTGTCATAGGCGCAGGTTTCCCCATCCCTTCTTTGACTCCATGAGTGCATCCTGAGCGAGGTCCAGGTCTTAGCGCGTATTGCCACAGCTGTTACCTCACAGTTCTCTACTCTTAAGCAAATCCTCAGCTAGTGTTAGTCTTAAAACAAAATAATAATAATTAAAAAAAAATAAAATCAAAGCAGCATGTTCATAAATTGTTACTAACAGCTCCAAGGCACGCAACTGGCATCACTACTCAGTAAGAAGCAACTCTACACAGCATCAGCAGGATGACCCCTCCAGTCCTTCAGTGCAGTTGAGTTCCTGCCAAGTCCATGACACAGATACATCCCAGAAGCCCTGGCTTGCATGTTCTGCAACAAACGCCTTGGAATACGACCTGATTCCCAGAGCTATGAGCTAGCCAACCTGAACTTTTAATAGTCCGGTTAGGTGTGTTGGAGGTGTCCGGCTCAGGAAGCCATCTGGCAAAGCTGCTGCTGAATACATTAGTGACAGATACTCTGCCTTCCACGACAGCGTAAGGAAGCTAACGCCAACTTGATGTGTTGCTAACTAGTAGGCTTCCAGCCCCTGTGATGCCAGAAGAGGATGCCTTGACACAAGGGAAAGTAGATTCCAGTAAGAATTTCAAACACCTATTCACAAAATGTGAAATAAAAGAGTTACTAATAAGCAAGCAAACCAAAACTCTCCAAAGGGAAGCATTAGTCAAGTTGATTGTTGCAAAGCCTATTCATTTTTTCCATCCCTCTTCCCGTGAGGGGGTTTTAACTCAAAATGCGAGCACACACCACAGACACTTAGAAGCCGCCACTGAATTACTGATGAATAATTCACCAAGGGAGTTTTCTGATCGGTCAGCTAAATAACAGAGCGTTTTTTTCTGCTTCCTCATTTCTTGAGGAATCAATCGTGGTGCTCTTCATAGCAAGAGTTCTTGCACAGCATTGGTTTTCTAAATCTACAACCTGTGTTATACATCACTGCTGCCTTTTACAGTCTGTCTACAGAGATGGTGGTCCTTTAGCCAAAATTCCCAATACCTCTGCTCATTCTAGGTGTGGTTTAAAGCACATTTATGGGAACCACTTCATGGATTAAGCCTTCTTTGCGTGGTAGTTTGATGATAGCTGGAATAACAATAATTAGCACTTTTTCCATGTAATGAACTACATCTGTCTAGTGATATCTATCCAGCAATGGCACCCTTCTTCCCTACCTCAGTCCCTTCCTTATATGCAGCTTGCATTTTTTTAAAAGAGAATAATTCAATAAAAAGAATGTCTAAAAAAACAATAAGTCATGACTAACTTTGTGTGCACCGTTTATTTTTAGATGGATAATTGGAGCTGCAGTGGTCAATGCATTCTATTCCCCCAATCGGAACCAGATAGGTAGGTTTACAACAATTTTAAACAGCTGCATGGAACTAATTAATCATTTTTTTTGCACCATCAGGGTGCAAGCCTGCGTATTGCCACAGCTGTTACCTCACAGTTCTCTACTCTTAAGCAAATCCTCAGCTAGTGTTAGTCTTAAAACAAAATAATAATAATTAAAAAAAAATAAAATCAAAGCAGCATGTTCATAAATTGTTACTAACAGCTCCAAGGCGCACAACTGGCATCACTACTCAGTAAGAAGCAACTCTACACAGCATCAGCAGGATGACCCCTCCAGTCCTTCAGTGCAGTTGAGTTCCTGCCAAGTCCATGACACAGATACATCCCAGAAGCCCTGGCTTGCATGTTCTGCAACAAACGCCTTGGAATACGACCTGATTCCCAGAGCTATGAGCTAGCCAACCTGAACTTTTAATAGTCCGGTTAGGTGTGTTGGAGGTGTCCGGCTCAGGAAGCCATCTGGCAAAGCTGCTGCTGAATACATTAGTGACAGATACTCTGCCTTCCACGACAGCGTAAGGAAGCTAACGCCAACTTGATGTGTTGCTAACTAGTAGGCTTCCAGCCCCTGTGATGCCAGAAGAGAATGCCTTCAAGGGAAAGTAGATTCCAGTAAGAATTTCAAACACCTATTCACAAAATGTGAAATAAAAGAGTTACTAATAAGCAAGCAAACCAAAACTCTCCAAAGGGAAGCATTAGTCAAGTTGATTGTTGCAAAGCCTATTCATTTTTTCCATCCCTCTTCCCGTGAGGGGGTTTTAACTCAAAATGCGAGCACACACCACAGACACTTAGAAGCCGCCACTGAATTACTGATGAATAATTCACCAAGGGAGTTTTCTGATCGGTCAGCTAAATAACAGAGCGTTTTTTTCTGCTTCCTCATTTCTTGAGGAATCAATCGTGGTGCTCTTCATAGCAAGAGTTCTTGCACAGCATTGGTTTTCTAAATCTACAACCTGTGTTATACATCACTGCTGCCTTTTACAGTCTGTCTACAGAGATGGTGGTCCTTTAGCCAAAATTCCCAATACCTCTGCTCATTCTAGGTGTGGTTTAAAGCACATTTATGGGAACCACTTCATGGATTAAGCCTTCTTTGCGTGGTAGTTTGATGATAGCTGGAATAACAATAATTAGCACTTTTTCCATGTAATGAACTACATCTGTCTAGTGATATCTATCCAGCAATGGCACCCTTCTTCCCTACCTCAGTCCCTTCCTTATATGCAGCTTGCATTTTTTTAAAAGAGAATAATTCAATAAAAAGAATGTCTAAAAAAACAATAAGTCATGACTAACTTTGTGTGCACCGTTTATTTTTAGATGGATAATTGGAGCTGCAGTGGTCAATGCATTCTATTCCCCCAATCGGAACCAGATAGGTAGGTTTACAACAATTTTAAACAGCTGCATGGAACTAATTAATCATTTTTTTTGCACCATCAGGGTGCAAGCCTGCTATCCAGAGGCAAACCTGATGGAAATGCTGAGCAAGGTAGATGGGCTGTTCTTTTCAAGCAGTCGCTTTGTTGATGGTTATTCAACTTCCCCGCCTGTGGCGGGCACGGCTTATATACTGTAGTTGGAAGAGCCTTATGTTTGAAAGCCCGAGACAGTAACTGCTGCTACACAAGTGCCAGCTTCGGAGAGCAGAGAATGCTCAGTGTGTTCTGGGCTGTTTGTACTCGTGTTTCCACATTCCTGATAAACACACGAGCAGCTCTGCAGTTTGCTGCCTGTACAGATGGTATTGAAATTGCATCGATAAGGGGGATACCAGACCAAAGAAACCTGCCGCTTCTTACGGAGTGTCAGATCCGTGAGTTTTTGCAGAGTTGCTGGGCTGACCTTTCTTGTTCTTGGCAGAGAAGATGATCTTCAGGCTTAAGACCTAGTGACCCTGTCTGGCTCCCCACTCTCCCAGAGCTCTGAGCTGGTGCAGGTGGGCAGAAGTTCAGGTTAAGCCCTCAGATACTGCAGAGCCTTTGCTGAATTTTGAGCACCCCAAACAGAAGAGGAACCAAATCATTTCTACTAAATAGTGCTTATTAAAATTCCCAGCCTGCCAAGAAGATCAACTATCCAAGAACTGCCAAATACCATAAGAAGAAAAAAACATGCCTTTTTTTAGACCAGACAGCAGCTGTACGCTGCCCACAGGGCAAAGGCCAGAAACAGCAAACAAGCCAACCAACCCTTGCAAGAGAAAATTTAGACAATTTTTAAGTGCAAAAACACCCAAAGCGCTCATAATTTAGCCCTCTAGCCTCATCAGAAAGAGCTGCATTCCATTTGCATCGCTGTCACTTACCTCCACATTGTAGGTACAGTAAAAGTTGTGCCAAATCCTCCAGCTGGAGCAGAGGACTCCTTCAGCTTCCTCCTGCACAGCAGCTCCCAGCTCAGGCTGCCTCTTTATCCCCAGTGTTTTGTGCTGATCGTGATCAGCTGTGAGCCACCTTTCCAGCCAGGAACTCAGGTCTCGCAGAAGACTGCTTCCTCTACAACTTTGCCTTCATAAGTAACATGGAAGTTAACTGGTTTAAACAACTTGAAGATGAATAATGCGAGCCATAAACCCAGGCACAGCTACCCACAGCAGCGCGGCTGTCAGTTAAATCCCGTTTCTTCTCGTCTCTAGTTTGAGGAAAGTAATTTTCCACAGTACTTTGTGTTTCCTCCTTCTGTCTTACTGCGGTCTGTCTTACGTATTTCTCCCAAAAATTGTATGGATAAAACCTAAATAGTCAAAAAGGTTTTTGTCTCTAAATGAAATATGTGCTATACAATTTCAATATCTCACTTAGAAAGTATCTCACTAGAATGAATTGCGTGCAGTCTTAATTCCTCTAGAAGCATATACGCTTTTCATCTTGTGTACGTGGGATGAAGACTAAACCCCATGGATTCCACATAGCGCTGTTCCAGTAAAGTGAAGAGGGACAGACCTCCTACTGCCTGTCCCCCGCCCGGACGGGCATCCCAGTGTACTTGGTGGTCTGTAGGAATTACTACTGTGCGAGTGTTACACACCAGCATTGTTGGTAATCGGCATACGATTGCTAACTTTTAACAAAAATAAAGCAATAAAACATCCATTAATTCCCCTATAAAATGGCCCTAAAACACAAGCTGTACCTAACTCCAAAAGACAGCTACTAAACATTTTGTTCTTGACTTACTGCAGCGCACGTTACAGACCAAATTAGGCTGAAGTTGAAATGTAAATGATGCTTAGTTCTCAAACGAGGAGATACTGTAGTTGCAGATGTGCTAAATTAAACCTTTATTAACTTGTCATTTTCCATTTATCAAGACAGAAACAATTTCACACGAGGAGGCATGATGTTGTTTCTAATCATTCTATATTTTGTGTTCCTGCCTGAGCCTTAAACGAAGCAAACAATCTGTCTGCAAAGTATGCAAAACCAACGCCACCTTACAGCATCTCCTTCTCTCTTCCCCTCTTTGCAGTTTTTCCTGCTGGGATCCTACAGCCCCCCTTCTTCAGCAAACACCAGCCACAAGCCCTGAACTTTGGAGGGATCGGGATGGTTATTGGGCATGAAATTACTCATGGGTTTGATGACAACGGTGAGAAGATAACAGAGAAAATATTACTCTTTCAGTTGCATTCATTGCACTGTAAGAAATCAAAGTTGCACACCGCTGTGACTGAAGTATCTGTGCACACTCGATCCCGTACCCGCTCCGTCCCTCTCTGGGAGCGCACTATTAACGGTCTGTTGAACGCTTTGCAGTGAATGTTTCATGAACTAAGCAGGCCACACAAGAAGTAAGCAGGTGTTAAAAATAAATTGTCAGTTCTCAGGAAAAGTTGTTACTTTTACAGCATCACCAGATGAGAAATACAATGCAAGCAGATATCCTGGCTCCTAAAGTAAAATTAAATCTGTGAACTACATTCTTGGGATAGAGGAGCTGTCAGCAGTGTCTTGAAATCGCTGGCGACTTTTTTTTTAACCATGAAAGTTGGAAATAAATTGACTTTATTATCTTTCTAGAATGCTACGTAAAATAGTTTTGGACAAAAACTCACTTCTGATACCATAAGCCATAATTTCTTATACGTGGGTTTTCTTCAGTGTGGTTTTTTATGTTAATAAGCTTGTGCAGTTTACACGTAGGCACACTATATAACCTCAGCAATCTGGATCTACAGCGAATAAAAGGTGTGCTCTAGAGAGCTGAGAACACAGAACTGCAATTGAACTGCAATTCCAGCTTTCTCCTGCTGTGGCAAAGTAATTAATTCTCTGTGAACCTCAGTTCTGTCACGTGGACACACAGAATGAGCCCCTTAAACACCTCAAAAGAGGTGGCAAGTTTTGTTACACCACATCTGCATAATCCAGTTTGAAATAAAACGAGGCCTTAGTGCTGTAACTGGCGTCGGGGCTGCTGCCCGAACAGGAGTCCCGGGGTAATAGAGACCAGAGATGAAAGGACCGCAATTGTCCATTCTCTTGTGCCAAAGCACAATCTCCTGTGCCAAAACCATTTCTGAGAAATCTCTGTAGCACAGACCATCTAAATCAAAGGAGGAAAGAGAGGAGGAAGTGCAGTGCTGATGTTAAAATGAAGCGGGTGGTGCATGGGAAGAAGAGTTGCTCGAACGTACTCACACTCAAAGCTTTCCTTTTTTTTTTTTGCATTTTCACACAGGTAGGAATTTTGATAAAGATGGAAATATGTTTGACTGGTGGAGCAATTTCTCAGCCATGCATTTCAAGGAGCAGTCTCGTTGCATGGTTTATCAGTACGGGAACTACACGTGGGAGCTCGCTGGAGGGCAAAATGTAAGTTAAAAACAACCATTTCCACAGCGCTGGTTTTTAATACAGAAAAATAACAAATGTAAATGGAGAATCTCTACAGACAATAAGCATAAAACCCCACATACTGCAGGCTAATTCTTCTGGAAGTAAGATACAAGGGACGTTTCTTGTCAATTGGGGCCACTAGTGTAGCCTAGAAAACCAGCAATACCTGTGAGCAGTTGGGTTAATGGTGAACTGGGCTCGTGTGTGCCGGACCCTGAGATGTTTTTTGCAGGGGGGGTGAACTCTGGTGTTTGCTACTGTCCTCTGCCAGTCCTGCTAGCGTGTGTTCTGCCCAGCAGCCTGTGTTCTGTTCATGTTATATTCGTATCTATTCTCTCTATTCTAATCTACAGCTTTTACCCTATTAATTTTTCTTTTCCTTCTCTCCTTTCTTTGCCCCAGCACGGAGGCACTGCTTCCGTCTGTTCCAGACATGACTGTCTGTCTGCGGTGTATGACTGTGCTGCAGCTTGTGGCTCTCAGGGTTGCTAATGTCACTGCCTATAGAGTAAGCGAAGGATTATTCTTTTACAGGTCAGTGGAATAAGCACATTAGGAGAAAACATTGCAGATAACGGAGGAGTCCGACAGGCTTATAAGGTAACTTTCAAATATATTGTGAGTTAACTTTACCCCTGGGATTCCGCAATGGCGTTACCTCTTTTGTCATAACAAATTTGACAACTAACACATTATTACCATATTCAAAAACTTAAAGCCTTGATCACATATCTAGAAGCTTATGCCCCCGTCGATCCAATGACAGTGTAGGACTGTTGGCATTCTTGCACCCGGGAGAAGACCCCCTAATTCTCCCAGCTGTACCGGGTGCACTACAGCGCTTGATGCTGCGTACCTCTGTTTCAGGTAAACAAGAGCAACGCTCGTGAAAAGGCACGGTATTAGCTAGGTAAAAAGGTAAAACACTCTCCATTTTATAAAGCCCTTAATTCTGAAAATGGCAGCTACGACTTCAAACCCTTTCTCACATGGCAACAGAGCACTAATTTCTTGGCAACACGGTTTGGGGAGATTACGGAGCAGAGCAACTGTGTTTTCCAAGTTTATTTCTCTCACGCTTTTCATTTTTCATCTCAAAGTGACACGTCAGGTAGGACACGAACAGAATAGATGGAAATACCATCTCTTTCCCAAGAGGGGTACAGATCATATCTGCTAAAATACCTGTCTCTAAAAGCCTCGCTCCTTTTGGGGCTTTCTTTCTGTTTTATAAGCTTTAGGAAAATAACTCAAAGTAGTCCCTCTACCTCGCTGCTGTTTGTTTTCCATGCAGCTAGAAAGTGGAATAAACACGCGAGGATTGATAATCTCAGCACTGCCTGCCTTGTTCCAAGGGAAAAGGCTGCTTCAACCGCTCGGTTATTTTCAAAACAAGGAATGCGAGTGGTGTTTCAGAGCACCACCTCCATGCTGTGGTTGAAAACCTCTGTTGCTCAGGGTGGTTTTATCTGTTACAAACACTATTGCGTGTCACCTTATTTCTCACACTCTACCAGGGGAAGTTGGCTTCCAGACTCAGGGGAGGGCAGGATCTTTAATCCTCCAGATTTACAAACCATCGTTATGAACAGGAACACAGTAGTTATCGGCACAATGGCTCTTTCCATGTGGAGCTCAGGTGTGAGCATGGAATATTCTTTTCTAGAAATAATCCAAACAGTTGTCACAGTAAAACTTTCTATCTCTGGTGTTTTGAATACGGCAACGGTTAAGGGTGTTTATAGAAGAACATCCTGAATTCTCAGAAATCTAAACTGACGATTCTGACTCTGAGGGATACCATTAAAATTAATTACTGTGTTAAAGTGAACGTGTATTTGGTTCTAAAAGCTATTGCAAATGTGGAAGTGTAGTGTGGTATGACATAAACTGCCCGCACACAGACTCCACTCCTCTTCTGTGGTGCTGAATGTATTTTTACCCTCAGCTCTGCCTTCTGTGCTTTGTGTGCTTTGGGACGATCTCGGCAGCCGAGAGGAGACGGTAACGGAGCGGTTGAAATTAACCAGCGTGAGGACACATTAACTTGTCTCCATTATGTCAATATACCTAAAAAAAGAAAATTGGCCAATTAATGTGTAACAATAACAGGTAATGGATTTAACATTGAGCAAGGTTATTATCTGCTATTTTATGAGCAGTTACCTGAAGAGAGAAAAATCATCAGCATAGAACAGTGGAGAAGCCTTAACACTTTATTTCCAGATACAAATTCCTATAGAAAACGTCAGTGAAAGCTGATGATTTTATTTCAGAGTTTAGTATTTTTCGTGTTTTATAACAGTTTTCAGTTCAGAGATTACTGTACTTAAGAAGCTGAATGCAAAGTAACTTTTTGTTTCATTTTTTTACTAGAAAGGTCAACAGAGTACTTCCAATGACAGCTTTTTCATAAAATTAGCTGTACTGTTTGTATTAAAAATATAAAAACTAAAAAAAAATACAGAAAGGAGGACATGTTGGGTTCATACACATTGTGACTAAAATCTCTCACCCCAAATTAACACTGGAAATGCCCATCATGCCTGCAAACACCGCCCTGCTGCTTTCTCTGAATCGAATCTGGGATCGTTTCTAGGCCTACTTAAAATGGCTGGAACGGGAAGGGAAGGAGCCCAAGTTGCCTGGACTGAACCTGTCCCACAAACAGCTCTTCTTCCTCAACTTTGCTCAGGTAAGAACACTGGGCTGCAGCCGCCATGCGCTGCGTGAGAGTACGCATCGGGTTATCCTGAAGGTTAGAGAGGAAATGGGTCCCCAGCTCCAGCTGACAGTGATGGACCACTGACTGCACTCATTGAAAGGTCCTCAAGACAGATGTGAAAAAGATGGTTTAGTGATGAGCGGAAAGAGTTTTCAGTAAGTTTTCTGAGGGCGCTACTGAAAGCTGCTGGAGTGAGGATAGAGAGAAACCGCGCACCTACCAACAAAAAGCTGTGTAAGAGAGCAACTTACAGGGACAACAACCTCCTCGAGCTTGCCGTTTCATGTAAACACTGGTTCCACTAGCATTTATAAGAAAACTCCTTTAGCTTTTGATAGAAACAGGGTTTCATCCATTTATTAACATGTGCTGGAGAAAACTGAATGCCTGAGAAATACCACGCCAGCAGCCCTGAAATAGGAATGCCTATTCAGATCACAGATGTTGCAACAGATTCCTCTTATTTTCCTCTATCCCACTTTATTACAGTGTGGAAATAGTAAGTTTGCCGAGTTGTATTTCGCCCTTCAGCCTGGCTCAGGAACTCCCATGTGTTCGCACTCTTAGAGTGACAAATACTTAGTGGTAGGTCAAATATTTGACAGCAGGCCAACACACTTAGTGCTGTGCCTCAGGCTCTTGGACTTCAGCTCATCTGTTTGAGGAAACACGTGGGTGAGATCAAGAGCTCATGTATCTATCCCAAAGCATCAAATCTTCGTCCAAGAACTTGATAAAACAAACCTAATTAGCAAATAATTGCATCTATTCTGCCTCCTCTATAAAACATACTCCAACTACATTGTAACAAATTGGGATGGCTCTTAGGAAAAACTTTGAAAGACACCAAGAAGATCCCTAAACTGAATTCCCTTTAATACTGACCCACTAATGATTAATCCTCCTTGTCTAGGTCTGGTGTGGCTCCTACAGACCCGAATATGCTAGCCAGTCAATAAAGACAGATGTTCACAGCCCTCTGAAATACAGGTGGGTTTTACCAACTGATGTCCTAATTAGTAACTTGCTTTGTTCAACCGATTGCACCCACACAGCGCAGGAGGAGAGGGGCTCATTGCTGCAGCTATATTCTAACAGACACGATAACTGTAGACTAACTTTCAGAAGTTCCCCCATAGCTTGTAGGACACCTCTGAAGAGTGTGTTCCTTTACTCCAGCTGGTAGACGTGCCAGTCTACAGAGAATGGACCAGAACCCACTTACTGTGTGCTCTGTTCTACGATTTCATTTCTCATATGAGCTATATTGTTCTTACCTAAAGTATCCCATATTCTGAGACTGAGTTATGAGACTCGAAATCACTTTATGGACATGGCTTTCTGTTTTCCAGAGCAACAATCTTCATGCACTGTATCCATGTAAATATGTTCCTTCTCTTTGTTTAGGGTGATGGGATCTTTGCAGAACTTTGAAGCGTTCTCAGAGGTGTTCCACTGTAAAAAAGGCACAGCCATGCACCCTGCAGAGAAATGCAGAGTGTGGTAACCAAAAAGAACACTGGTGAGAATGACATGTGCTCTGGTGACACAACAAACGTTTCTTGCCAGTGATGTGCCTGATGTTCTCCCGCTCAGTCACAGCCAAGGCTAATGGTGCAGCTGCTGCCGTGAGAATCAAGGAGGCTTCAGTGCTGCAGCCCGCACAGTTCCCCCGGGAAGGACACGAGGGTCTCGGTGGCCGATGGGCTGTGCTGAAAGCCACAGTACGCTCCAGAACAGCAACGACTGTTTCAAATGACATCCTGACTGTTATTAAGATACTGCATCAGGGTTACAAAGACTAATTCTTAAACAAAACCAACAAACACCTATATATCTATTTTTCACAAAGGGACAATAATTTTAACGTCTTACAACTACGCCTTCTGAGACTCAGCAAACCTGTTTGAGATGTTTCATGAACTGTTTGCCAGTGTTCTGGTTCAGTTTCTGGTGCATTCTTCCCAAATCCGGGCCAGAGCTAGTTCAAACTCTCGCGCTGTCTGCATACCTTGATTCCCGCTTTGTTGTACGAGGTTGCTGTTTGTCTTGCGATGTGACCGAGTGAGCTGTATGTTCAGATGCCCGTCGGCTGCTAACAACGCAAAGCTGCACTCTCCTCCTGCACTTGAGTTCCTCTGCTCCAAAGAACAACTGTAACGTGACCTTCAAGTGAGGTATTACTACATAGAACGACGACATTTTTAAGACTACAAATTCTGTTATGGTTAAAATGACAGGGTCCCTCCCTTCACAGATGTATTTAAAATGATCGATGCTTATTCTTGTAGAAAGTGTATGAAATACTTTTTGCCAAATAGCAAACGTGTATCCATGGAAACAATTAAGCTGTTTTTAATCCTGTGCCTTTTCATTTTGCCATAGGCTATTTTTCAGTATTTACACTTGAAAATGTAATACGTATTAATTTTTAATAAAAAAATTAAAAAAATCACAGTAGCCAAATCAGCAAGCATTTTACTATAGAGAGTTTTGGGTGGCTTTCCTCAATAAGTGTTCTAATATAATGATAATATTTTAAACTGCCAACACTTAATAGTGAATTTTAAATACTCTTCCACCAAATGCTTTTCTTTCTAGCACAGAAATCACTGGAGAGCAAGACAGTAACTCCTAATCCTCAGCTTACAAACTGCCAAACCCCACTCTTCATTTGCTTCACAGATTTTGTTAGTGCACCACTAGCAAAAGGTTGGATTATCTAAACAACAGGGAAAGAAATGAAAATCACATAACAGAAGCAGCTTTGCTAAAGAGATGACCCAACGAATTATTCTGGCCATCTGCAGTAAGAGCTGGCTAAATCACTGACTGAAACCTGACTGATTTTTGCATGAATTTCACCTGCGAAAGTGAAATCAGTCTACAGATAAATTGCCACTTTTATTGTAGCTGAGAATATATAGTTCAATTACATTTTATTTCTATCTTAAAAGTAATCTTGGAAGATAACTTTCTCGGAGAAGCAATGCTACCTCAGGGATTAACCACTTTTCTACGCCCTTCAAAGTCTGAAAGTTAAGTTCAGAAGGGAGAAGAAGTAGTCACATGGTGTAGCTGCAAGTTTGTTTATTTAATCTCTCTTCAAAAGACCGAGAACAGACTGCGCAGCACCCACCAGCAGAGTTGCCTACTGCAAACAACTACTACACAAAGCACAGAATTTGGCTTTCCACGCAGTTAATAGTAATAGAAAAACCACTTCACATCTAATTCTTTTCTCTGCTGCACCTCCGATGACTGTAGATACAGACCTCATCAAGGGAATGCACCCTGAATCCCATCTGGGTTTGCTGTTTGTTTCAGCTGTGGCTCTCACCTGATGATAACTGCACTTGATCGCATTAATTCTAACAAAGATCCTGATTCAAGGATTCAAGGCAGATTAAGTGGGAGGAAAGGATGTTTTGTCAATGGGAATTGTTGGATTCCCATATTTAAATGCCTGAAAACATTAGGGTTGACCCACACTAAAAGACAGCAACAAAATAAAAGGTGAATAGGAGAGTGCACTAATGAGCTCTGAGAGCCCTTAAAAAAAAAAAAAAAAAAAAAAAAAGAGTTACAATATAAGAGAGTGCACTGTTCTGAGAAGAAGTTGCTATCCTGGGACTGCCCAGGGAAGTCCTGCTTTGCTGTGAACGTATAGTTCCTTTTGCCACCTTCTGCTCAGAGATTCATCCTCACAGTTCGGTCTAGATTAGTCTGACAATCGCAGATTTCGTAACAAGTTCAGGTAGTTTGCCTGCCATCGTGAAAATGTTTTTATTCCAGGGTTATTAAGAAGCGAGTGATGTTTTAAGTATAACATTGTTCAATAGTTTAACTTGTCTATTAAGTTGCCAGTACCTCGGATGGACTACAATTGGAATTCTTCTTTAGGGGCAGAAAAATTGGGTAGGCTGCGTCTTTTAGCAGCAGAGTATTAGAAAAAAGAAGCGAATTTGAGGAGTAACTTTTTAATGTAAAATCCAGGACACAATATATGAAGGGGGGAAAAAAGTATTAAATAAACACAAACTATCGATTGCCAGTATGAGCAATATCACAAATTCAAGGATAGAGTCTGGCACAGTATCTTTTACATGTAACACCTATTCATATTTGCATTGGTCCAGCTATCATACAAGATTATTAATGCAAAAAGGCAAGTTTACCACAAATAGGGAGTAACAGAACAAAGACTGTCCTTGCAGCTTCATTTTTGCTTAGATACTTCATGCTCCTGGGTTTTGTTATCAGATGTAGACCTCTTCATTGCACTGTAAGAAATACAGAAGTAATTATGGTTGGGGAGCAGCATCTATAGCCCGGTACATTCCCAACATGCTGGAAAGGTCCCTTGCTCATGAGACAGGTCACAGAGTTATGCAGAAGAACAAAAGCATGAGATTCCACAAGAAGAGTCAACCAAAGTTCTGACCAGTAATACAGTGAGAATACAGTGGCCCTGAGAATCGCATTATTTGGTATTTTGCTCGAGTCTTAGAGCAGCTGCGAGGCAGCCACTGCCTACCGTGAGGGAACTCAGGAAAGTGACAACAGTATATCTATGCCAAGCAAGCGAAACAGCACACCAGCGTGCAGAGGTCAGGTGGAGGAGGTTCACATGGCTGACAATTTAATTACTCTGCAAAATCATTAAGCTCTGGAGATGTGCCATTAGAAGTTCTGGCACATGCAACTGCTAAAGGGATAATTAAAATGTGCCTGGGAGGTTTTATTCCAAGTTCTTAATACAGCACATGGAAGTTACTTTACTTTTTCATGTGAGTTTATTACGCCTCCCACCTGCAGAAGACTCTTTCCATCTGTCACTGTGTCTGCGCCAGCACAACCCAAGTGCATAAGCTACAGCCTCCCTTTACACATCCTTCTATTTCACCCCTACTGCATCCACACCTCCCCTCTCCCCTGACAGCCCCCCAGACCTCACCAGCTACTGACGACCTCGATGAAACAGGAACAGAGATAAGAGATGGGCTCAAAACAACTAGGAAATGGCACTGCACTCCCTATTGATCACTATGTTACTTTGCCATAATATACGCACAGCAGCCACAGAAGAGATGCGCTACCACAAGTGAGAAACAACTCAAATTGAGGACAGGGGCAGCAATGGAGTTTCACTGCCCTTAACCTATCAGTACGTGAACATCTACAAAGAGAGAAATGCAGAGGACTTTCAAATTAAGATCGTGGCTTGTTAAGGAGAGTCTGTTACTATGCACTGCATTCACCACACGGCATTAGGTTTCCATCTGACACCTCTGCCATCTCTAAGCTTCCCTTCCACCTAAGTTTAACGCAAGTGCTAATTCAAAGTTCAGAGCAGAGAGGGTAACACCCTTCCAGGAAGATCCAGGTCTTGACCAGACTGAGCTTCAAAACCTGCAGTCATCCAAGTACAATTTTCCAGCCCAACTTGTTAGTATCGCCCAGTACAACCAATCATCCCACGGTACAGCTGTTCTGCTGGATTGTCTGGCATTGACCGTTGTGTTGCATGTCGCTGGTGGCAGCAGCTACATACTCAGTTTGTGAACAGCAATGGTAGTGACAGAACACAGCTTTACAAGCATTCTGTCTTTGAGAGCCCATTTTGGTAGTAGAGGGACCATTTGCTGTGCTCCCAAGACACTGATTATCATTTATCCCATGGTCAGATGAAGTTTAAGCTACAACCAGTTTCCCCATTTCAAAACGGGACAGCAATTTCAGCTACAAGCAATATCTGCTCCTACCTGACGTCTCATACTTTCTTCAGCACTTGTAGAGTTGCGATGACTTTTCAGTTATTTTCAAAGCAACAGGGCCCTGTACGAGACCATCTTTTCCTCCACCTGCACAAGTAAATAATGTATTTAGTGCTAGGTAAGAATGAAACTGTCCCCAAAACAATGTCTGTAATATTTTTTAAAGGATTTCCCCATAATCCAGAGCGCTCACAACTGAAACGGGGCTTATGCACTCCAAGAAGTAGGAAGATGCACGTTCCTGAGCTGCGGAGCCGTCAACGCACAGCCTGCCCTACCCAGCCCAACGCAATCTGTCCAACGGCAAGGCTGACCCCCCCCACAGCACTGCTGCTCCGTTTCCAGGGGCTTCCGGGGCTCAGTTATGTATAATGTGGGTTCCCATGTCTCAGTCAGAGACTCTGGGGAACAGCCGCCACTTCAGCCCCCTCTAACACCCCTCACCCCCAACCACAACACAGCACCTTCATCAATAACGAAGGTACCGGACAAATAACGTGTAACTGGACAGAAATTAGAAGCTCCTGAAGAAAATACTTTAGCCCTGTGGAAAATACTGTACCCAGAGGTGTTCTCCTGCAGATCTGGTTCCATTTTAGACCCGCAGGCAATTAAGTATCAGAGAAGCTTTATTACATACTTAGGAAAACAAGGAAGAGTCAGATTTCATGTTTTCCAGGAGAGGAAATGAAGTCTTTCCTTCTCCCATGCTGCCACCTGGCGACAAATCAGGCTCCAACTTCTAAAACAGACCAAAAGACTCATCTAAAGTTTTTTCAGACTCCATCAAACGCACGCTTGCTGTAGACATTAAACACACTGCTGCTATGGCAGGCACCCAATTATTAATTTTTTTTTTCTCAGTGGGTAGATTGCTGCTGCTGCACCCTGTCTCTTTACCTGCCCGTGCAAAGCTCCCAGTGCATCTACAGCGTCTTCTTCCAACTACAACTGCAGTCCTAGAAACCAAGAGGTCCTACCCAGGGCCAACTGCCTGCCAGTTTCTTTTACAGGGTCTTTCCAATGGTTACCAGGACAAACTTGGTTTCTCGAGTCAACAGGAAATACCAGCTGAAATGTTCTTTGCGGAACTGGCCCCAGAATCCTAATCACAGGTTACCTCTTCCCACAACTCTTGCCTCTCCAGCCTCAGGAGTAATGGAACAGCAAAGCCTCTGTGCTGTTTCAGACATGCATTTCTAGCTTCTGATCATCTCATAGTTATGGGGCTGGAGGACATGTCTTTGCAAAAACATCTTTGAAGCAATTGCTGCCTAAACATGACAATAAACCCCTCCTCCAAATGACAACACTAAGCAACAGTAATATTTAACTCCTCTCCCTTCTTGAGATCTTCATTTGCTTGCACAGATGTTTAACTAAAATTTCATCTCAGTAAAAAAGTAATACTGAATAACTTAAGATCCAGAGTATGCCAATATAATAACTTAAAAATCCCACAGCCTGTAAGGCAACCAGACAGCCCACGGTGCAGCAGCAGCCTCTCGGCACACTTGCAGCACCTGTAAAAGGTTTACACACCTGGCCACTGAGCTCACAAGGTGTTCTACAAACTCTCATTAACCCAAGGTGAGAATTAACAGATCTGGATTACGCAGAGACGAACAGCAGTGAAATCTTCAAGACCCGAATACCCCCATACTGAGAACAAGCTCTGTGCCTGCCAAAAGCCTGTTCCCCATCAGAAATGTTACTGCCGGGTAATGAATTGCACAATTCACGTGTTTGGAAGAAAACAATGTACATATCAGCCAGCAAGGTACCGAGCAACACCTGCTACCTGTACGCTGAAAGAAGTAGCGAGAGTTGCAAAGTCTGAAGCCTGTTCAAAGCCAGACTCATGACCCGCGCAGGTGCGGGATGCCACCCATGCCACAGGAGGCCCTCAACAATAAGAGTAAGTCATTAGAAGATAAGAAAAAGCCAGAGCTTACCCCACGGCTGGCATGGAGCACAGAGAAGGCCGACGTTTCCTTGTCACTGTCCTCTGAACTCTCTCCGTTTGGGGGTTTGGTTTTATCTTGAAACTGCTCAGGAAAGCTTTGTACTAAACAACGGCAGTAACCCTTCGCACGCGAGTATTGCAGAGGAACAAGCAGTGGTTAACAATCAGCAAACTCTACAGTCAGCCACGTGTTGGAAAACATCCAACCCCATGAAACATTAACCAGGTCGCAGAGAACTAATCCAGAGGAAAAAGGTCAGGAAAAAAAAAAAAAAAACAGTGCTTGCCCAATGCATGCCTTTACTGTTCATGGTGACACATTCAGTGTCATACCAGATCGGCCACAAAACTGGCAAAAGCAAAAAATAGTAATGCTTTTGCTGGCTGCCTCTGATACTTTCAGAATGTTATAACTGCCTTACTGACTTGTCACATATTTGACCACTGAAAGTGAAACCAATTCTAAAAATGCAATAAAGTCAGGGCTGGTTAAATTATTTTTGTGTGACTCTCAGCAGACACACAAGAACCAACAAAGGCTGTTTCTCTTTTAGTTTCAGATACTTTCAGAACTTTACATTGGGATTGTAAATAATGTGGGCATCCTTTTTAATATAAAAACAACTAGGAGTAAAAGAAATTGTAGAGTTTGTCCTTCTGTGATTACTGCAATGTAAAGGTACATGACTTTGGGGGGGGGCTTTTAAAAAACCACTAAAAATCACATTTTTATTCTTAGAACCTTAACAGAAGGTATTTCTTCATGGACTGATCTGCACATACACAGCATAAACTTTAAAAGGAATTTCAAAGCGACCGCTGAAACTTCTGTGTTGCTTGCAGCTTGATTTTACAACAGAGCTATACTCTTATATAGCTACTTGTAGCCATTCTTATAAAACATACATGTTGAGCTTCTGAAATGTCACCTTATTTTTCAAAAAAATACAAAATTCTGCTGAGTAGACTTAGTTTAAAAAAAAAGGAAGTCGTCGTCTATCATATTTTCCCAAAGCAAAAAGACAATCCTTTCCCATTTTCTTCCATTCCTCGTAGTCCCATGGGGAAAAGGTGCGCGAGTTTGCTGGTCAAGGACCAGTGGTCTCTAGATCCATGGCCTGGGTGAACACGAATTCAGAGGGACTGGATGGTCTTCAAGGTCCCCTCCAACCTAAACCATTCTGTGATTCTATGGTTCTATGATTAGAGCATAAGTGACTAGCAAAAGCCCACAATTGTGTATAAGTCATTCACGGCATTACTAAAAGCCAATTACAAAGCTACGATGTTTCTTGCTGTACAAGATTCCTTTTCCCATCAATATTTTCTTTCCTTCTAAAAAGGGAAAATTTGTACAAAATGCATTTGGAAAATGTGTTATGTATTAGTTATGTGGAATCTTTAAAATGAAAAAAAAAAGCTATTTTATTCCAATTAACAAACATATTTTGGAATAGTTACATGCATACCAAGCGATCCAGGCATACCACATGAGCCACTGCAAACAGGAAAGAGCTCTACAACGTCTGACAATACCGACCAATGCCTTGATCACTCAGCTATTTCAAACCTTCGTGCTTCAGAAGATGTCACTTGGCTATTTCCTTCGCTCCTTTGCAGATCCTCCTTTGCATTTTCAAGCTGCCTTTTCCTCCAGGAATATTTGGAAAAAAGGCTGGACTTCTCTGGGGGCGTGGTTTGAGTTTTGGCAGTTTTTTGTGGTTGCTTTTTTGGCGTTTGAGAGGGTCTGGGGGGGGGTTTGGTTTGTTTGGTTGGTTTTTTTTACAATTTCCATTGTCCACAATAGTTCAAACAAAAACAGCTATTCAAACCAGGTTTCTTGTGGATCGGCACCAGTTTCCTGCACAGGAACAGTTGTTTGGTCCACATTGTTCACGGTTTGTATCAAAGCCTGACCCTGCTGTACACCCTTCAAAACATGTCAAAGGAAAACACAGAGTATGAAGAGACAGCTTTTATTAGCAAGCGCCTGCTGTTTTCACTACTAAGAGCTGGACATTTGCTTCTTCCTTAAGAGCAAGGAAGGTAGGTCCCCTCTCAAATCAGAAGTGTAAATTATACAGTCCATTCAATGTTCTTCCTATGAAACACATCACTGTCTGCACAGACGTATGATCTTGCAAATCACTAACAGGAACTTTTAGGGGATACATAATACCGTAGGGTGGAGAGAGAAATAAACACAGTTACATAAGACAGACTCATATTTTTTAGTAAGAGTCCATCTCCTAAATCCCCTTAAATATTCATTCTTAAACAGTGTCAGGAGATAACAATGGCCTTCAGACTAGATTCAATGCCTCCTAACAAGAATCACATAAAATGAGTTTATACTGCGTAGTCTTGGGGATTCTGAAACTCACAGACACTCCCAGTATCCACAAGCTGCTCCAGTATGCACTGAGCCCACCAAACACGCACAGCACATACAAACACTAAACAAAAACCTACTTCAGATTTCAACATATTGGGGGGGGAGGAAAAAAAAAAAAAGGAAAGGAGATAAAAGGAGATACTCACCCCTGATTCCTGCTCTGCTGCAAAGAAAAGGAGACAGTCCCATCAAATTGCAGTAAGGTGGAGTTTATACTACTGCATTTTTCTAATCACTTTATCTTGTCCTTACACGTATGTAGGAGAGGTTCGGCAGTGAGCCTGCACAGGCACACCCACCAAGGGAGGTTCATTACACCACGTTAACTGTGGCACACAGAAATGCAGACATTTCCTTGCACTTCACCTCTAATTGGCTGTTAAGGTCTCAGCTCAACATCAAGTGAAACGAAGACCACTCTTCAGAATACCATTACAAAACCACCCCTTTTACACATGCTATTCGTACTCACGTGGCACACAGTTTTTCCTTCTCCTCCTTTGCCAGATATATGCAAGGCCAGCTGCAACACCTAGCGCAGCTACAACAACACAAACAACGGCTATTGTAACGGAGGAAGTTGAGGAAGGATTCCTGCCCTCTCCTTCTACCAGGCCGTCCTCCTTACGCCTGATGTGAGAAAAGAAAGAACGGTGTTCTTAGAACCTGTCAGCAGACCTTGCACTGGAACTGCTGTACTGTTTTTAAGATCACACCTCTACATCCAGGGGCATTCACAAAGGTCTTTCTGATTTGGTGGGCAATCCAAGAAGCTCACTTTTACCTCTTTGTTTTAATGCTTGTAAATCCAAATTGATTCTCCTCAGAAGCAAACTCTCACCTGCTTTACTATAGCTCAGGGGTTTATTGGCTGAAACCCAGGTGCCCAGAGGAGTGCACTGCTCTTCATGGGTCCAGATCCAGCTCGGTTAGAGCTGTCTGAGAGTCCCCCATGCAGTCAGAAGTTACAATAAGAGGCTGAAGACTAAATCTGTCATGTTAATTAGTTTATAAAGAGAGAAGTTAAGCTGTTCCCAAGAACAGTGGGACATAGAAACAGGATTCCACACTCGGTGCCTTACTGGAAGCAGGAAACTGCCGTTTCGAAGACAGCAAAATGCAGACCCAACGGTTAAAGAGAAAAATCCCATGCCCATAAGGAGCAAGAGCTTCTTACGTGGACCGTGGTGTACAACTGTAAGGCGTGCTGGCTGTTGAGAAGGTTCCAGGAGGACAAGCTTCACACACATTGTCAGTGGTCTTTGTGCCTATAAGGGAGAAATCAACAGGATTTCTGTCTGCACCTGTGGCTCAGGAGAGCTTCAGTTCAGCACAGTCTTTGTAAATGACCAAGTGATCACTGCAGACACCCTCCACTACAGACAAAAGCTCACGCACTTCTGTCTTTGCAGACAGGGAAAAAAGCACTCTCGGCCACATCAGTTACCTCAGCACCTAGGACTTATATGGATCCCGCAAGCTTTCAGCTGTGCACTGCTGCTCTTACAAATAGCAGTACAGTGGAGCAGTACCCATCATACCTACCATGCGCTCGCCCTATCCATTCACACGGACCCTTCACTCATTTTTTTTCTGGATGACCTGACAGCCAGCCTCCTCAAAATCAAACTCCAAAGGCACTCCCCATAAGAAAGTTTTGCTTTTGGTGTTATTGATGCTATGTTGGCTTACCCCTTTCTTTTACCATACTGTCAGGAAAGCAGACAGTGTAGGGCTGACAAAGTTCACAGTCTTCAGTCCCAAAATAACTGCAGAAATGTCCAGGCAGACAGCCACACACAGTATTCTTCGTATAGTTACACGCTATTTCTGTCACTAGGTTGGCTCCTAAGAGAAATTTACACACACAGCCACAGTATTTACATGAGTACAATCAACAGATACAAAAGCAAAAGCGAACGTTTAGCCTTGCCTTGATGTACTGGTGAAGAGCACCAGAACTAACAGGATTAGTGAAGATGACTCTTTTTTGACCTATGAAGAGAGCCCAGTTCCTCATAGACACAGCGTCTTGGGTCACATTTAAGTCTCTCCTAAGTGACGTGCATGGCAAAAGCAGAACACTCCCGACTCAGATGTGTTTAAATGAGCTGTCCTGGTGGAGCTGTCCCGCTCTTTCAGCCGGACGTCTCTCAGGTGGGGCTCTTTCAGGCCTCCCTTACCCCAGGCAGCTCTTTAGACACCATATCTTTAAATGTTAGAAGAGAGGCTGCAGATCAAACTCCCAGTGGCGCCAGCTGAAGATCTATGCCAGTTTTTCCCTTCCATCACCCAGCAGACAGCATTCACAGTGACAGGAGCCTCTCTGTTGTTTACAGGCTAACCAATTCACCAAGCGAATGAGGCAAGAAAGAAGGGGAGAACATAGCCACAAAAGGCACAAAGAAAACCCCATTTAACTGATTAGCATCCTCCTTACCTTTATCACACAGTTTACAATCCCTGCAGTGTTCTAAGCCATTGGGATGATCTGTGTATGTACCCTCAACACACTGTACGCACGTCGTGCTGGAGCTGGCAGTGCAATGCTTGTAAACCCGAAGTCCTAAAAACCAGAAACAAGCCCCCTGAAGAAGTGGCTCCGCTAGCAAAGCTTACCTGGCCACTGGCATTAAACCACCTGCAACTACTATACACAAACCCCAAGGACCTCAGAAATACCCCAAGAGCAATGGCAGAGACGATCCTAAAACAGAAACCAGGGCCTAAAATGAAAACCCGTGGCAACCGCGCCATTCCCAATCGTCACAGCAGAGAGGCTCTGGCGGCCATTGCCCCCACTCCGGGGGCTCCAAGGGCAGGGACACGGCCTTGCGCTGCTGCGGGCGGCGGGTGAATTCTGGCTGGAGGAGGACATGGCCATGAGCTGCAAGACGCT
The DNA here is from genome assembly GCF_000708025.1 of Charadrius vociferus. NCBI lineage: Eukaryota > Metazoa > Chordata > Aves > Charadriiformes > Charadriidae > Charadrius > Charadrius vociferus. The sequence goes on along the minus strand of NW_009649449.1, from coordinate 4,537,230 downwards.
AATGACAGAGTTATTAACCAGGGTGCAGCGGGGAAGGCGGCTCCATGGCCCACCGCAGCACCGAGGGAGGGCGGGAAGAAGGCGGGAAGGAGCCGTCCTC